>NC_060913.1:28650675-28983277 GCF_021234035.1 Daphnia pulicaria
ATTTTATTTTTTCAGGAGGGAAATTTCTTCGTTTATATACCCGTTAACCGTGGGTACGTAACTGTGAAAAAAGTCTAGAGAAAAAACACAGTAGTATAAGTATAGCGATGGGCTAATGAGCTCCTGTGCCATGCTATACCCCCGCTCGTTATACTATCAAATAGTTTAGACGGAAATAAAAAAAGTTTAAAGTGGTTAGAGAGAGCTATACCAGCAGAAAATCTTAGGGACGTGTGTAAATTGATTTGCTGCCTCGTCGGGCGTGTCAATTAGCGCGCCCGAGTCTAGCTCCTCTTGTCTAATTATCAAAGGATATCATGCCCAGCTAGTAGTAGAGAGAGATATTTATGTGTGTCGCTCCTGTGCGCTTATAACCAACCGACACCGAAATAGTTCTCTCTCTCTCGTCTATCCCTTTTTTCTTAATTAGCTTGTATAGCGATACTTTTTTTCTTCTTTCTTTAATTAGTTATATTGCCGGCTGATATTAGAAACTTTGTTGCACAGCTGCCTACGCATTTGATATATCTACAGAATTTAATTTTAAAAAATAAATAAAATTACAAGTATTTTTCATTTTGCTGACTGGATGCAATTTATTCTACCAATATATCACGTATATACATGGCCGAGGGGGGTAGAGGATTTGGTGTCACGACATGTCGAGAATCAAAAGGTAAAGGAACACATTTTGTTTTCCCCCAACCGCGGAGAGAGATTACGTGATGGCGCGTACGTGATGAAAAGAAAAGGAAAACATTTTGTCTATTTCCCCAACGGTTTTTATATTCGTCAAGTGTCTTTTGAAATTCCCGCCAATTTTCAGGAATTCAATGGAATTTTATTTTTCATTTCGACTTGGACAAAAATTCTAATTGGAGATGAACATCTTTTGAAACTCGCTTCATTAATATTTTGACTCGACTGCAATTCTGGAAGTTGAAATTGTTTTTCAAGTTTGTGCATCATTAAAAAAGAAATTGTACGCCAGGGATTTTTAATTTGAGAGTTAATTAAAGACGAAAGAGTTCAATCGAGTCGGGACTTTCTCATTATATTACATTGTGTGCACACAGCAACTTTTTTTAAAAATAAATATGAATAGATTGCAAGAAGAGACCAGCTCACCAGCTGTTCTTATATACAAATTTTCTTTTATATTTTTATTATCGGATTTCCCCATCCGCCCGTCCCGTGTATTTTTGTTTTGGCCACCAGACGGGCAAAACCGGCAAACACACTTGACCGTTTGTAAAAGGGGAGACGTGACTGGGTTGCAAGTCTTTCCTCCCTCTCTCCCTTTCTTAATGAGATGCCATCAAAAGATTATGTCGCGTAAAATTTAAAAAATAAAATTAAAAAATATTTTTTTGAAGAAATTCAAATTTCCCGCGGTCAGCGCGTGACTTATCGTTTTCCGTCGAATATCAATTTATTTTCATTTTCATTTTATTTTAAAGGTGCAGCAAACAAATTAATTCGTAAGATTAAAAAGAGAAAAAATAAATTTCCGGTCTCAGATGGCCACCGTGATGGATGACGGATGCGGTGGCACAGCAGCACAGCAGCAAATGCAAAACGGCGGTGCCACGATTCATCACCATCCGGCCAGCTCTTCTTCTTCGGCCAACAACATTCAAGCTTCGTCTAATAAAATGACGATAGCCAACAACAACAACAACAACAACCACCAGCAGCATCACGTTGGAATGCAATCCAATCACCAGCCGCCTTTCCTCTGCTCCGGATGCGCCACGCCCATCGTCGACCAGTACCTCTTAAAAGTGAAATCAATTAAAAATTATTATTATTATTTTTTAATATTTAATTTTAATTATTTTAAAAGGCTTTAGATTGCTTCTGGCACGAGGACTGTCTCAAGTGCGGATGTTGCGACTGCCGACTGGGCGAGGTCGGCTCCACCCTCTACACCAAAGCCAATTTGATTCTCTGCAAAAGAGATTACCTCAGGTATATAGGAGAGATTTGCTTTTGATTAATTCCACCCTTAGGCTAGTGGATTAAATTTGATTGCTTTTACCAGAATGTTTGGCACGTCGGGCAATTGCGCCGCTTGCTGCAAAGCCATTCCGGCCTTTGAGATGGTCATGAGAGCCAAAAGCAACGTCTACCATCTCGACTGTTTCGCCTGCCAGCAGTGCCACCAGAGGTTCATTTTATTCCTATTTAATGAAATAAAAAGGGAAATCAAATTTAATTAAGAAACCATTTTGAAATAAATTGGCAGGTTTTGCGTGGGCGACCGGTTTTACCTGAACGACAACAAGATCCTGTGCGAGTACGACTACGAGGAGCGATTGGTAATGGCGGCCAGCCTGCCGTCCAACAACAACAATGGCTCGACGCAGCACATTCAAAGGCGAGTGTCTGACATACATCAAGTAAGGCCACCTTCACCTCTGGCCTCAATCTTCTGACTCTAATATTCTTTGGAATTTCTTTGATTTCTTTTTTCCTGGGTTTTTGTCGTCTGCTGATGTCGCGATTGCAGTCAGGAGACGGTGCGATAGGCTACGACACCCAAGACGGCGGCAGTTTATTTCATCATCGTCATGAGCAGCAGCAGCAGCAAACTGGCTATGATCATCAGCAGCAACTGTCAGATGCTGCGTCCCAGTTTAGAGGTGCAGCATCGAACATGTACCAGCAGCAGCAGCAGCAGTATGCTCCCAATCGGCAGCTACATCACCTGGCCGGCAACAGCCAGCAACAGCACAAGCATGGTTCTCCCAGCGATGGATCCTCCAGTGGCTACGGGAGCCCAGACTCTGTCCTCCTGGATGAGCGATAGAAAGCCTCTCAAATGGTGTCTTAGAATGATATGTAGAGCTCGGGGGTTTGATGTTGTGTGGGTCTGGGCCAAGCAGCAGGCTATTCTCAGTACAAAGCAGTTTCGTCTAAAAAATAATAATAATGATTAAAGAAGCCTTGCATGACAAATGTCCCTTCTGGTCAAGCCCAATCAGATGTGGTGTAGACCCAACTTGTAAACTCTCGTAAACCCATTTATTTACTTGTCCTGCACCAAAATTCTTTAACCTAAATATGCTGTGATTCACACTTTGACATTGTAAAAGTTTTCTGTTATGTTCCTTTGTTCATGTGTACCTCTCCCAAATCTCTTGTTTCGCACCCGAGATTTTTAAATAAGATTTCGATTTGTCTATGAGAAATGAATAATGATGGCTAAAGATAAAATACACCAACAACCAAATTAGAATTTCAAATGAACTGGAATTTATGGGCACAAATAATTGAGTCTTTTGAATCAAGCATTAATTTTAAAAATAAGAGGAAATTAATAAAACAAACAAATCTTATTGTTGTTTATTTACATCGCATTTAAAGTAGAAGTGTGGATTTCGAACAGTAGATGGCAGTGTAACATGTTGGCGGCGCGGTAATCGAAGTTTTGCAGAACGTTCTCGGCTTTTAGCTGATTCCAGAAAATACCATACGATTCCTTCACGTTCATCACGCGTGTTTAAAATCAAACGTGCCGTCTCGTCTTCTCCAGCAGTGCGAATCTAGACATCGTAAGTTCCTGATTATTTATTAGCCCTAGCCATATTCCCAAAACAGTATTGCTTATATTTGTTCTCGTCTTTTTGGTTCAGATTCAATTCACCCTCTCGTTTTAAACACTGCAATCTATATTTAACTTTCTTGTTGGCTCTCGCCGCGTATGTTCCAGTACCTAGTCAGTCAACATCATGACAGCCAACGAACAAACCAGCATGGAAGTTGATCAACCCATTGTTCAAGATTCTTCGAAAACAGAGCCCTACACACCTGGCCCATCAGCCGTTGATCTCACTCCAGACAAGGATGGTGGTGTTTTGAAGGAAATCAAGCAGGCAGGCACTGGTGATGAAACTCCTCCTCTGGGCAGCTCAGTCTATGTTCACTACACAGGCACTTTGACGAATGGCAACAAATTTGATTCCAGTCGGGACAGAGGAGAGAAATTCAAATTCAACCTCGGCAAAGGTACTCTCAGTGGAATGTAATACATTTACAGGTGATTAGGATAAAAAAATTTGTGGAATTCTCTATAGGTAGTGTAATTAAGGCATGGGACCTTGGTGTTGCCACCATGAAGCGTGGTGAGGTGGCAGTCTTGTATTGTAAAGCCAATTATGCCTATGGTGAAAACGGAAGTCCACCTAAAATTCCCCCTAATGCCACATTAGTGTTTGAGGTACGTTTAGATCCATACTGTAAAATGTTATGTCAATTCTGCAATTACTATTTGTGTTTAGGTTGAGTTGTTTGATTGGAAGTTAGAAGATCTCACCAAAGCAAGTGATGGAGGGATTTTAAGACAAACCTTGAAAGTTGGTGGTGGTTATTCAAGTCCTAATGAAGAGGCACTTGTCGAAGGTATACTCCCTCAATTATTCAATGAGAAATTTAACAATAATTGCCTTTTTCTCCCTTCATCTTTGTAGTTTCACTGGTTGGTCGACACGGGGACACGGTATTTGATCAACGTGAGTTAAGCTTCAACCTTGGAGAAGGTTTAGAGCACAACATTCCCGACGGTGTTGAACAGGCTCTATTGAAATTCAAGAAGCAAGAGAGGAGCTTGCTTAAGTTGACACCTGCATACGGTTTCGGCACTGCAGGTAACGAGCAACTTGGCGTTCCACCCAACGCTAACCTCGAATACGAGGTTGAACTCAAGAGCTTTGAAAAGGCCAAAGAGAGTTGGAGCATGGACGCCGAAGAGAAGCTGGAACAGGCTAAACTCTGCAAGGAAAAAGGAACCAATCATTTCAAAACTGCCAAATACGCGCTGGCCAACAAACAGTACTCCAAGATTGTCACCCTCCTCGAGTTTGAAAAAAGTAAGTTTTGCTTTTCTCATCAATTCGATTTCATTTTGTAAAAAAATAAAACATTTCGTTTCTATTTCAGCTCTTAAAGACGAGAAAGCTACTGAGCGGGAACAGCTCATGCTGGCAGCATACCTCAATCAGGCCATGTGCTGTTTAAAGTTAAATGATTTCTGTGCAACTCGTGATCATTGCCACAAGGCGCTCGAGATGGACCCGAAAAATGAAAAGGGTTTATTCCGCATGGGCCAGGTAACGTGGAATTTGACAAGCAATTTTTTTTTTATTTTTTACTCACAGATTTGTCTCTCCATAGGCACTTTTGGGCATCCACGAGCCGGAGGAAGCCAAGAAACATTTCGAGGCGATTCTCCAATTTGATTCGAACAACAAGGCGGCCGCCAATCAAGTGGTGATCTGCAACGCCAAGATTCGCGAGCAACGCGAAAAGGACAAGAAATTGTACTCCAGCATTTTCAACAAGATGGCCGAAAACGATCGACAGGTAAGCGAAAAGAATGGAGGCAAATGGCTTTACGGTTGGTGGGACGAGTCGACGAAGGGTGTCCAGCTGGACGTTGATCTGGCTCAAATTGAACGAGATAAACAAGAAGCTGTGGAACAGTTGAAGGCCGATCGTAGGAAGAGCCAAGCAGATTTCTTCAAGCGTTACGGTGGCAGGAAACCCAACATCGTGTCAGTCAACGGGAAGCCGCTAAATTTGAATGAAGATGAGGGTGAAGAAGAAGATGACAAAAGCTCTTCCAACCACCAATATGCGGAGTCGACAGAAACACCAACAGAGTCATCACATGAGTCATCCAACGATCTTCGTAAATGTTTTGGCGACTCTTTTCTGCACGATTTCGATTGCGGAATGAAAACACCCACCCTCCCGTCGAATGCGAATTCTTTCTAACTTTACACGGAAGATTAATACTAACCGAATGAATTTGTCTGCCATTTTTGTGTTAAGGGCCGCAACTAACTGGGTTTTGTTTTATTTATTCTATTTGCAGAAAGCCTTGCGGAACAAGGCGATGGAAATGCCGGAACCGACGCAGTGGGACAATGAAGACTCGGAGAACACGACCGCCGTTGAATTGAAAGATCCTTTGGACTCTGTGCCATGTACAGAGTCGGAAGACTCCGAGGGGTCGGATGAAAACTAATCTTGATTATCGTCATTGTGATTCCCGACCCGTTTTTTGAAATTTAATTACCGAGAATTGATTGTGTTTTTCTCTCATGCCTGTTCTCTCTGTTGTTATAACACAACAACTTCAAACTATACAACTTCTAAACCAAAACAGTACTAAGGACATATTCAATTGATTGTGTAATTATCGACTGCCCTCAATCGTAAAACATATCTCATCTTAAAAAAATAAAAATGGTGAATTTGACGGGTAAATTTAATAAATAAAACTGAAGACTGCATCTTAGTTGACGAAACCAAATCCTCCCTCAGTGATAAAGAAAATGCTGTCTCGGTTGAAGCTGTTCTACCCATCTTCTTTGAGACCTCTGATATGCAAATTGATATCATGTCATATAGGAGACAAAGACATGACAACATTGGAAGTTAACATGGTCTATCAGTAGAAAATGAAGATAGAAAAATAGTTTAATTTTTTAATCTTATCCTCTGTTTGCTTCTACATATTTTTCCTTTCTGGATGGTTCCCAATGCCTTATTAATTATTTAAGTTGTGGGTATTTAGGTCAGCGACTCAGCGTCATCTGTCAAACTTCTAAAAGCAATCAAACGCACTCTGTCACTTGGTTTCTCTATTCTGACTTCACATCCCATAAAAATTACCAAGAGAAAAAGTCCTTCACTTTTATATTAATTATGACTTTCTAGAACATTGCGAACAGCATTAGCAATGAAGGTAGAAAATGTTTGACAACATTCACATGTAGTTAATAGACGCCGGAGATGCTTCGCTATCTTGGCATTCATGAGTTAGTCTCCTACCATAGCCTCAATTCCTCATTCTATAGTGGAAAGAAATAACAATGGCGCTGTTGCTCAACTTTCTCTGAACTTTCTATTTTATTCCCAATCTTGTTTTAATAAAACTTTCACCATGTAAAGATAATGCAGGGTTTCTGTAAGAATAGATTAATACAGTAATTAATGCGCGAAGTAAATAGAAACAATACAACTTGAATGGTTGATGCAAATATAAGTATTAAATACAAGAAGTTTATTAACTGCTATTGTGGCTTTACCCTTCTTTGAACTTTATTTTCCGTTATTTCCCCAGAATCGCTTGACCTCCCTTTTTGTATGCTACATTTATGACCTTCCTGGAACTTTCAATATTTTTGGTACACGTAGAATATCAATTCCCTTGGCGGAAATAAACTCAGTTGACCTGGTTGAATTCCTATAAATAGATGGTCAGTTTCCGATCGCAGGCAGTTGCATTTAAGGACGCGAGGGGACCAGTCGCATTTACAGAGCTTTGGAAAGTTACAAAAATTTTGCAAGGGCAAAAGTCATGCGACTTATCGACCAATGCGCACCGTAGCGGGGGTTGGCGGTACTTTACTGCCAGTTTTTTTTGACAGAGGTAAGGTTACGCGTTTGACGTTTTTGATTGGTTTGCTAGTCACTTGTCCCGGTAGACCTATCAAAAACGCCAAAACCCTGTCAAACAAAACTTACAGCAAAGTACCGCCAACCCTCGCTACGGTGCTCACTGGTTGATAGGTCGCACTACTTTTGCCTCTGCTGAATCATTGTAACTTTCCAAGGCTCTAAACAGAGACGAAAACAGTCGTTTCGTTATGCCTAGCTTATGCCAACGTTATAACAACGAACAACAAGCCGACACACAACTATATGGCATTGCATTCATCCTCAGCCATATCTTGTCACCCTTGATGCCTCTAGCTGTAATCGTGCGAAAGAACTCATCCGATTCTAACCCCTACCGGGTGAAAACAGTAGACATTAGTCGAACCTTTCAACTGGGAGAGTGTGAGGGGACGAGTTCTTTACACGGTTGTAGCGATGAGATATCGTGTGGTCGAGGAAATTCACAATCTAACGTCGGATAACTCCCGTGATGGAATTGGCTTGTCGACGTTGGAACGGCAGTTCCGCACCGAGAAAAACCCTCCTTCCCACAACATGATGGATGACGAAAGATTCTTGTGCAATGTTAGGTCCGACGCATTTGGGACACAACATTGATAACGATGTAAATTACTAAGCAGATAGGCCGAGTGGCTTCTACACTCCACACAAACGCAAAACTTCTCTTGCATGAAACTGGCAAATACATTACAGATTAATAAAATGGAAACAAGAAAAAACCGAGAGAATGTAAGGTGGCATACCTTTACAGGAGAAGAAGCAACAAGCGGGGCTAGTTGAATGTTGTATTGTTACAGATAGATTACAGTAGTAACAGCAAGAGGAGAGCGAAACGATAGCGACAGACAGGGTTTATATAGTCATCATCCAGAAGATCAAATGTCTCCCTCTTGATGCACATCAAGTTCAACGCTAACAAAAACGATTCCTCGGGTTCTCCTTCTGGGGCGTGTTCAATCTATAATTTAGCTGTTGTTCTTCCCTACGAACGGTTCTGGTTCATTGTCGGCCCTTCAGCCGCCGTCCAAGTTTTTTAAATCCAAGTATAGCGTAAAATTCCGCGTTTCACAGAAACTCTTTGTTTCGCTGGTTTCCAAACACCCAAAGTTCTAACTATCTTACTGAGGAACAAGCGAATTCTCAGGCGGAGTCCCAACTCTCCCCGAATATTCTTTGCTTGAGCTTGTAAATAAGTTGGATGGTTTGGCTATACTTTTCATTGTTGTAGGACACAGGATAGCAGATATCAGTACAAAAGAAAGACGAGCTATGCTCAAAAATTATTCTTTATCTGGACGAAGGCATCTTGTCTGAGGCAGACGAGCTTGAAAATGCCATCTGGGTCAAAGAGATTGGAACTTTCCGAATATCCAAAGGGGTGTTAAGAAGGGAATTCCACCCACCATCAAAGAAAAGGAGGAAATTTATCCAAGAGCAAACGGTAGTTCCATATTCGTTAAGAAAAAATGTAATTAAAGAATACCATGATTCTCTGTTAGCGGGACATTTGGCATTCTTACGAACTTATTTCCGAATAAGAGATAAGTTTTATTGGCCCGAAATGTTAATGGACGTAAAGAAATATTGCAAGTCGTGCGAAGTTTGTGCTTTGCAACGAAAAGTGGTTACCAGAGCCTATCTGCATCCACTGGAGATTGCGACTGCTCCATTTGAAGTAATCGGCATGGATTTTCTAGGGCAAATCAAACCTTGAATGGAAAGAAATATGTACTCGTCATGACTGACGCTTTTTCAAAATGGACGTAAGTCGTTGCATTGCCCAATCACAAGGCTGAAACGACTTGCCGCGCCCTAATGGAAAAGATAATCTTGTACCATGGCCCACCCAAAATTATCATTACTGATAAGGGCTCTAATTTTACATCCCGCTTGTTTAATAATCTATGTAAAGAATTAAAAACTAAACATAAAACCACCACTGCGTATCATCCGCAATCGAATGGAATGACGGAACGCTTTAATAAAACCTTAGTTGGAATGATTAGAAAATATCTAGTGTAACGGTTCCTTAACCGTGCACATAGCAACAGCCGAGACACTCCTTATTAGGCAGTAGCAGGCAAGCAACACGCCAGATGCACGTGAACGATCCAGATCTGGATTGTCTGGAAACTGACCTACAGTCTGCGCCCACAAGGCACAGCCACGTCAGCATCCTCACTAGTATATAAGCGGAGTCTACCTGAGACTCCGCAGGACTTTACAACCCCGACTTCCGTGCTGATGGTTATTTTGTCTTTCCGGCAACGCCATAAGAGCACAACGACGCACCCATCTCCAGTCGGCCTCCGTCAATTCATCCGGATCCTCCACCACATCGTCGGATGGATCGTAGTGCTGAATAGCACTATAACGACGTCGTACAGATGTTCGCCTGAAATGCCGCCTTCCACACCGACGACGACCGTTCACAGCTCGCACTTCAGGAAGCCACGCCCCTCGCAGCCCCTCCGGATAAAAAACATCAACTCCGGACTCCATCCACCACAAAATCCGAGATTGTATAACAGTATAGTTGTCTCGATACTTTCTAAAACCATTTTGCCCCCTTTCAATGAAAAACAATGATTTAAAATGTATACGTGGAATCGTTAAAAAATAGTGTACTAACCATAAGCGTTTTTCCTTATTAGTTTCCGCTGTCCATCCCGGATAGACAGCATCCCACTTGATTAAAACATTTTCTGTCTGGTCGTAATAACCATCTTTAAATAGAAAATAAGTCTCGGCCCTTAAAGGTAGCCAAATACTTTTTTTCGTGCACTGTGTGACACATTGCAGACCTCGGTTTACTTCTTCGGGATTGACAATGATCGTAATACGATCAATATTGAGAGGAAGCAATTCGTACCTGCGACCAGCCATAGTAACAAACCGTAGAATACTAACTATATACCCTACTTTTTCAAAAAAGGGAGGAAGCGACATTGTCCCCGACCTACAGTAAGCTTTTCATTCTTGACCTTCGGTGACAGTCACTGGGCAAATCAAAAACCAAATATAAAATAGAAATCTTTCCTTTCCACTAACATATTCATTTCCTTCAAAAAAGGGAGGAATGTAACGGTTCCTTAACCGTGCACATAGCAACAGCCGAGACACTCTCCTTATTAGGCGGTAGCAGGCAAGCTACACGCCAGATGCACGTGAACCATCCATATCTGGATTGTCTGGAAACTGACCTACAGTCTGTGCCCACAAGGCACAGCCACGTCAGCATCCTCACTAGTATATAAGCGGAGTCTACCTGAGACTCCACAGGACTTTACAACCCGACTTTTACTGTATGTAACATTCACATCTGTGTCTCATTGAATACAAGCTGTTCCCTCTAACTCTGAGTACGTGTCTTATTTGCCTGTAACATCACGGTTACACTATCCGACGGCTTTGGGAACTGGGAAGAAGTTTTGGGCCCAATTGCCTCGGCCTATAGGAATTCGGTACACTCTTCAACGATTGAGAGCCCTTATTTCCAACAGAAGACTCAATACGACAAGAGAGCTATAGAAACGAAATTTGAATTAGGAGACAGAGTTCTTTGGGACGTTAGAGTCACTAAAACAGGAACGAGTAAAAAACTTAATCCTAGATATCAAGGGCCATATCGAATTTCCAAAGTGAATTCACACAGCACAGTGGAAATTCGCTCCTACAAGGGCGGGAAAACCGAGCTGACACACGTCAATCGGCTTAAGGCGTTGACGGAATGCATGGTCTGACGAGACGAAGAGTGTGTCGATTTTGATGACTTACGAGAAATTGAATTAAGAGTAACAAGACCGGGAGAAGAAGGATCGGATGAAGAAGAAACGGACGAAGAAGAATCAGAAAAAGAAGATGAAGAAGAAGATGGAGACGAAGAAATTGGAAATAACGACGAAATCAGTAATCAAGATATAACGAAGAAGTAACGGACTTGGAAAAAATGGAACAGAGCGATGTAAGAGGTCAAGAACCAGAAACTTTCGTAGATGGCAATACTTCGTAGAAAGAGAAAGGCCAAATCAAGATCAGGTAAGGCAAAAAGTAATAAAAACCGCGGAAGTAGAAACCCAACCGTTTGTTGCCTAAAGCCCCCGCTTTCTATCGTGCATTCGAGTCGCCACCAATGAGGTGTAAAGGTCGACCCAAAGGAATCATTGCGTCACTGATACGAAGAACTTAAATACTATTAAGGCGACTTTACTCACAATGTCAAAGTAAAAGTGTGTAAGACCAACGGGAATATTTAAAGGTTAAACTATGTATTGGTAACGGACAGATAATACAATACGGTGAACTAATAATATTAAATATTAAGACGAGAAATAGACGAGACAATACTACTTGTACGTGTGTGTGGTAGTGGGCTGAGCGGTTATGCTTAAAAGGAGAGTGCGGCTGGAGCACAATTGTAGTGGGAATGCCGTAAGAGAATGCAGTCGGAGAAGTGCAGTCCAGAATAATATATACAGACTGTTTTTATACTATTTTTGGTTGCGCGGATAGCATAGAGATAGCATCTCTCCGAAAACGATTGTTGGCGAATGAAACAAACGAAACGATGCAGAGAAAATGAAATGGTTGGGGACGAATATCAATTCTCATTCACGTCAACTCCAAACGGAGAAGGCGTTTGGATGCAAAAAGTATCTTTCGCAACCGAAAATTGTATGGTACAAAAGATATCATTAAAAAAAGATTGTGCGACTTGCCCCACTACCTCTCCATTTGGAATTTTGAAAAAAACCAAAAGAAACTTGTGTGTACCATCAAGACTCAGTCATTGTATGGATACAACCAAAAAAAGATCTAGAAAAGGAATGTAAAATAAAAATAAAAATAAAAAGCACAGGCACGATCACAAAAATAGATGACAGCACATACAAATTAGTAGATGCTCCAGGACAATTAGACTACATTTACACAGCGGAAACGCAAAACATTTGTGACTTTACCCTCCACAAACTGAAAAACGTTGATGGCGCATATCTCCAAGTACAAAACAAAAATTGGTCCCACATTTTTAACGTAGAAACAAAATATTGCTTGAACCCACAAATTAGAACCCCATCAAATTGCAATGACTTACCAGGAGGAGAATTTAAAATCGTAGATAACAAGCTAAATTTAATGCCCAAAAATAACTCGGAAAAAAAGATATGCATCGCAATGTCCCCATTATTTCATCATATGGAAGAATGTAATAATTTTTACTCGCTAAAATGGGACCCAGACTCAATAGAAATCACTGGAAACACAAGATGCCTACATATGAATGATAAATCAAGTGTGTCTATGAACATTTGCTCCGGAGAAAATAACCAGAATTGGATATTCGGAATGCCAGAAATGAATATAAAAGAAAATGTAGACACAAAAGAATCTCTTCTGCTTCAACACCACCAATATGTAGAAGACCAATCGGTGACAAACGAGAATATTATTGAAAACGAATTAAAACGCATCTACTTTAATAATCTACAAATGGCACGCCAAGCGACATCTCTTATATAAGAATCAAGTGGATTACTAGCAGCAACAGCTAATAACCTACCGATGTGCCAGCGTTTAAAACCTATGGGCGAATCTTTTCTCGTGCAAAAGTGCATTGCAATAAATATCACCATCGGAACTAAACAAGCAGCATGTGGATACGAACCATTTTACGACAATCAAACAATCAGAAGAGACGGATTCTCGATACACCCATTCTCCGAATGTTTCTGGGAAGATGGAATTGTCAACTTTAATGGAAAAACATTTATGTGGAAGAAAGAATTAAATGACTGGGCGTATGTACAACCAAACATTCACCAATCAACTCTCTGACTAACAGCAAAGTTCAACGAATTAAACGACAATGAAGCAAATTATCAGTTAAATCATCACGAATTTTACCAAAAACAAGAATACGAAAAAATTAATTCAATCAACGATTTGATCACCCGACTTCAAGTTACCGATGCCAGTCCATCCGTAACGATGAGCCAAGAGGCAGAATCTAAATTCGGAAAATTTGAATTATGGCACCGTATCCGAAAAGGACTGATAGCAGTCATTTCGATTATGTTCTTTATTATCCTCTGCATGCTAACAGCAATTGTTTTTATAAGAGTACGAACCCTAAGATCAAAACAACGTTTCGAACACTACGCAGAACAATTGCAGGGGAACAGAAAACTAATACGTGCAGAAACCCTGGAATGAAAACGCGCAGAGACCAACAACGACGAAAGTCTCGTTTAAACATCATAAAAAAAGAAGATAACCAACGGCAGCGTACAGAAGATCGACGAAAATGCCGCCTTTCACACATACGACGATCACTAAGTCTTCTATGGGAAAATTTCACTACACACACCTCAGGAAGCCGCGCCCATCACAGCCCTTTCAGATAGAAAACATCGACGCCGGAATCCATCTACCACAAAATGCGGGATTGTACTACAGTATAGTTACCTCGATACTTCCAAAAACCCTTCTGTCCCCTTTAAAGAAAAACAATGATTTACAATTTATACATGTAATCATTTAAAAATATTGTACTAACCATAAGCGAATTTCCCTCCTTTTCTCCGCTGTCCATTCCAGATAGACAAAATCCCACTTAATTAGCAAGTGGTCTGTCTGGTCAAAGTAGCCGTCTTTGAACAGGAAATAAGCATCGGCCCCCAAAGGTAGCCGAATATTTGTTTTCGAATGTTCTTTTACACATTGCAGACCTCGGTCTATTCCTTCGGGATTAACATTGATAAAAATACGATCAAAAACGAAAGAAAGCAATGCGTATCTGTGACCAGCCATAGCGACAAACCGTAGAAAACTAAACCTATACCCAACTTTTTCAAAAAAGGGAGGAAGCGACCAGTGTTGCAAGCGGTACTTTGAAAAAAAGACACGCGGTGGTGGTACTGCGGTAATTTTTTTCAAAAAGTGCGGAAGGGATAATGGTAGCGGTAAAAGTATCGCGGTAATACCACGGTACTGGTAATTTGCGTTACTTTTGAAAAAAAAAAAAAAATGCCTGAATCATATTAAGCTCGGTCATGGACCCCGACCTTTTCATTTACGATCTTCGGTGACAGTCACAGGGAAAAACAAAAATCAAATATAAAATAGAAATATTTCTTTTCCCCTAACATATTCATTTCCTAAAAAAAGGGAGGAATGTAACGGTTCTCTAACGGTTCACATAGAAACAGCCGAGACACTCTCCTTATTAGGTAGTAGCTGGCAAGCTACACGCCAGATGCATGTGACCGATCCCTATCTGGATCGTCTGGAAACTGACCTCCAGTCTGTGCCAAACAGGCACAGCCACGTCAACATCCCACTAGTACTTAAGCCGAGTCTACCTGAGACTCCGCAGGACTGTATAATAAAACTGTTACTGTATGTAACACCTTCACCTATGTGCTATACAAATACAAGCTGTTCTCTCTAACTCTATGTACAAGTCATTTCTATCTGTAACGCAATGTTACAAAATTAATGAATCAAGTTAACAAGTTGCAAGCTCAGGCAGTGGTACCCAATCAAACAGTTTTTAAGCCCAGCCACCCCAAAATCAGCATAATCAACACCGCCACAATCACAGTAATCAGTTCGTGGAAAGAAATACACAAGGCCCACAGCCGCCACCCAAAAACGGTGGCCAGCTGAATAACCACACAAACAGATATCCAACTAGAGAAGCTAAATATTGTGCTTATTGCGTGAAACCCAATGCAAGTAACTCGGTAACGCACAATCCCGAAATGTGCTGATTTGTTCCACAAGGTACCACATCCTTCAAATGTAGACAAACCGGACATTCTGCACGTGACTGCCCGGAAATGCAGAATACCCCGAACGAAATATATAGACCCCCAGTAAAAAATACCGGGAGACAGCTTAACCCTTGGAACCGGGGAAACTAGAGACCACCAATTGTAACGTTGAGCAAAAAGGTGGGCATTGTCCGAAGTCCCGACAGACTGTTAATCAAGTAAAAGAAAGTAGAAAAAACGTGATTCGTCATATTCCCATTTTGCTGTTTGGTTAAAAGAGTTGCTGCAAGCCATTAATTTGTCTGGGGGTCACGCAATCCACGAATGGTTAGTTGTCCATTGTAATAGGCAAAGTTTTGGTGTGAAAATTCGTTGCGAGCGGTTATTGATTTACATAGTTTAAGAGAAAGCACTTGGGTATCGGTGACTGACAGGCAGTGTTCTTGTTTGGTTTTTGGAAGAATTGTTCCATACAATTGGGGTGTAATGCCGAAAAGGCGATGTATTTCATCTTCTTGATGTGTTGACGTTGATTCTTTGGGTGCTTTGGATTCAAGCAGGTTTTCGTTTTTGGTCACTTTCTCAAAAATGAAAAATTGATCACTGGAATCCGAGCAGTTGGCTAAAAAGACTCTTTCTGGTGCGGTTTTGTTTGCAGCGGTTGAGAGGCATAAGTTTCGGTCTTTCAGGATGATTTGAATTGGTGTTAAATCATGACGTCCGGGGTCATCGGTTATCATCCAAGTGTCGGTGTCGTACGTTGCTTCGTTGCGGTCGCCATTCCATGATTATGCAGCTATTTCATTGTCACTCCACGAGTGGATGCAATATGTGTCCGGTGAGAAGGATTAAACCGGATTCAAGGAATTGGAAATTCTGACAGCGCTCAATTGTTGAGAGATATCCGTCTGAAGTTTCTATGTTGTCTTCAGTGGCGCAGGAGAGAATTTTTACGTTGATGTAGATATCCAATTTGGGATAGCTCAAGCAATATTTGGTGTGATTGGCGAGTCGAATGATTCCAGTAGGTACGTCATTCATTGATCTTTTTCCGCGTACTTTTGGGTTAACTAGCTGGACGAAGGTGTCTGGGACACCTATAACAGTTAATAAAGTATCATTGGTACATAACATCGTTTTATTGTTGTTGAAAATTAGCTCTAATTGTGCAGAGTAATCTTCTAATTTGGACTGGCTGAATCTTCTTGTTAAATTTCCTTGACTCGAATGAATTGTTTTATATGCGCACTCTGGTTCTTGGGTAGCATCTGGACGACGCCAAACCAAACCTAACGAAATCGAACGAAACCACGAACCAAGCGAAACCAGAACGAAACCAGAACGAAACCAGAACGAAACCAGCCAAACCAGACCAGACCAGGAAGCGTTCCTAAGGGGGAATCGATTGTACAATTGTCACACTCAGATTCGAGAGCAACTTCTTCAATTTTACAGTTAATTATAGAACCTTCAACTGTTCACAACCATGAAGAATGTAAATATGGGTGTCTAAACGTGAATTAAGGCGGTCCTTTTTGGTTCATGGTGTTGTCACCACATTTCCTCAGCTCTTTCAGTACGTGGCATGGCTCAACGGTTGCTGTTATTGGTCATTTGATTCTGTCCAGTGGAGCCAACCAAAAAAATTCGGTGTACAGCGTACGATGGAAGGTCCAAACGCTACATTGATAACTCGGCAATCGTTTAACTTCAGGTAGGTGGGATAAGAGGGTATACACGACAGCTTTTTTGGGTGGATGGATCGTCCATTCCGAGGAGGCAGTCCTCGTCGCAAAAAATCGAGGAATCCGTTCATCTTCGCCTGGCTACAGTCGCATACCGTGAAGTTCATCGCCACTGTCGTATGTAAACAGGTAAAGATTACTATTTAAAATATATCATCGGTCTGTTTATTCGACGGCCCCGGATGGATTGCTGTCGCTTCCTTGGCCACGTCAGCTCCGTTCCGTAGTGAACGCTTTGGCTCTGGTTCTTCTCCTTTTTCTTGGTTGAGCGGAAGTGGTGGTTAAAGTCGACGTTGTATTGGATCAGCGTCTAGTATTTGGTTGAGTAAATCACTAGCTGTGTTCCAATTTTCTATTGTTATGGCATGGTCCGATTGATCACGGAGTCGATTGGTGTTGTTTTCCCGTGTTCTGGGGTCTTGGCGGCTTAGGATTGCTTCGTGACACTCACCCGGTTGGATGATGATTTCCGCAGCCATCTCGTATTTCTCGTAAAACTCAAGGATTGACGGTTTTCGGCAGACCTCGTCCGACAATAGGGTACACGCACGGATAATCATGACTTAATGTTTTTAACCCATTTAATGTAATTTTTCATGTGGAATCTTTTTGCGAGAGGTTTGTTACCTCTAAAAATTTACTTCCTGACATATTTAAGTGTAAAGTTGTATTACCAAATCTCTTTCCCAAATTTGGCCGTTCAGTTATCTTTGGTAGGAGGAGCCTAACTAAAGCCAGAACAAATGCAGACGACTTTTCTGTTCTAATGTGTGAGACATTTTCTATTTCTTAAGTTTGTTTAGAATGTCCCATAAATTAATTGATGGGTATGAAAAGGCATATAACGGCATACAACATTCCACTTGTTGATGTTGTGATGATGGGATTGTTTATCGTAAAAGACGACAATTTCATTTCCCCTGAAATATCAAAAGTAAAAGCAATAAGAAATGGAAGAGAATCGTATGGCGAATCCGCCATAGGATATGTGCAAGTCAAGAGATCTGGAAACCATTATAGTCTGATGTATGCAATAGCACCAGAACACAAAGTAACTAGGTAAAACAGAGAATTCCGGAACAGCGATACGACTTATGGCGTTTGTGTGTAAACCCAAAATGCGAATTTCAGAAAAATTGCGAATGCCACGGACATTTTTTCGAATTCCAGGCAGAAATATTTAAAAACAACTAATTATATAAATCGATACAGTTTTTAATTCTTAGAAACATTGTTTAAGACATGTAGTACAGTGCAATAAAGGTATTTTGAGTTATTTTGATTTAAAAAATCAAAACATTGAGCTGTCAAAAACTGTCTTCGTCTGCCCAGACTTTTCAACATGTTGGGATCAAAATGACTTAACAACCTAAAATAAATATTTTGCAAATCACTTTCGTTTACTATATTTCACTAGAACAAATAGGTCTAGAATTCTAAAACAAAAAACGAAATTGAAATCTATTGGGATTCTGAAGAAATTAAAATTTAAAGTCGGCCATAAGTGACGCGAATGTCCGAAAACCACAAAAATTTTAAAAATTTCTTATAATTTCTAAGTTAAGCTTTTTCAAGAAAAAATTGTATCAAAGAATGTAGCATAACGTCCTCTTTATGTCTAGCTGCATAATGATTACATGTCGTTAATATATTTGGTCTAATTAATGACGGTTCTTTCCCCTTTAAGCCCTGATGCGAAATCTGGACAGTAGACCACAGCAGACGAAAAAAATATGTAAAAGATTCGATCCTCTGTCACTCAAATATATTTTTTTAATAATGCAAAAACTATGCAAAAAAACTTAAAAACATTGCACATCAATCGATTGTCCTCACAATTCTGCGTCGATTGATGTAAACCCATATGAAAACAAATAAAATAAAAAATTTAAAAAATTTTCTGTCCAGAATTTGCGTCAGCTGTCCGACATTCCCATTTTTACCCGTTTTTCTATTTTCATTTACACTTAAAAAAAAATTCTTTAAAATAACGACAAAAACTTATATAATATTGTAGAAATTGCAATACTCTATCGATTGATGAATTAGTTAAGGGGTATTCCCAGTTTTAACCTTAGAAATTCCTTACTCCGTCAATTTTTTTACTAACTGACACAGAGCCAAAATTTTCAGCCGTAAGCAAAATTGAGAAATTTCAATTCATGATTTCTCAATTAATACAGTGTTTTTAAGATACCCTTTGGCTCGATTACGTATTCACTGCTATATGTAGAAATTTATTCATTAGTTTTCGTTAAAATTTCGTCGTTTTGTTATTATTGTAAATTGAAAAAATTGGCTTTTTCGTCCAGAATTCGCGAATCCAAGATGCTGTCCGGAATTGATTTTGTTCTTGGTTTGGTTCATCGTAGAACAGAGGAGCCAACACCCACAGAACCACAATGTTACTGGAAAAATGCAAGTTATCTAAAGTTGGGTCGTAGGAAAAATTCATATTGGCCAGTCAGTTGACAACCCCAAGAAAGAAAAATGTAGTCGGCAGAAAATGTACACCAAATGGAAGCTTTTTAAAAAAGGGTATTGAGCACATCGATCTGAAACTTAGTAAAAACCCTACTTTTCATTCAAGATTCCTGAAATTGCTTGTCATTTTTTAGACAGCGGAAAATTTGACAAACTTGATCTACATTGTCTTTCAATTGACATCCAAGAACAAAAATCCTCCTTCTACATCAATAACAGAGTTCATATCTTTTTTTCAGAGACGATGAAGGAAGAACTATGTAGAGAAGCTGAAGATGCTACGAAAAACCAATATAAAAATCCACTATGGAATAGACTTAGGTATTTATTGGACGTAACGTTGTTCAATTTAACATGTAATTGTAAAACAGTTTGAATTCAAAGGTTCTCTCGTATCACAGCATCCGTGTTAGACTAAGCTGATAAATGCAGGACAGTAAATGGGTCTCTAGTAAATTTAATACAATGTGCAAAATTGAAGGAAACTACTTCCATGTCTCGAGGGAAAAGATTAGAATCTCAGTTTGGATTAAATATTGGAAATCTTGTTAATATTTGCCATAAAATAATTTTTCTTAGATTTTGACAGTTCTTGAAGAAAGATATTCCATTCCATTTCAACAATGTGGTTTAATTTTAAACCCAAAGTTCCCAGTATTCAGAGCATCTCCAGATGCAATTTCTCAAGAGCATGTGGTTGAGATCAAATGTCCAATTAATGCAAAATCTCAATTAAATTACTTAAATTCAAGAGGAGATATCACTTCACACTGTGAAGCTCAGGTTTAGTTACAAATGCTGCTTTCTGTAAGAAGAAAAGGTTTATTTTGTGTTGCGTCTCCCGATTTTGAGAAGTCGAAGAGTATAACAGTTGTAAAAGTGATATTTAATTCTGTATTTATAAGACTTCTTATGAAAACTGATCTTTCTCTTTGAGAAAATGTATTGGTACACAGCTATTACGTAACGACTGATTGTATTTCGAGATATATCACAACAATCATTACACAAGGGAATTAATGGCTACTTGTGACGTTGCGCCGGAGGGAATCTCTGATCAGCTGATGTTCTCTCAGCTGTTTTTCACATCTCGACTCTCGCCGTTGGTGTCGCCAAAGTTGCCCCAATGTTTGTTATTTACTATACGGTCGTTGGGCATTGCTTTACGCCCTCGAACAAAGCGTTGTAGACGTGGTGGCGAGTCTGCAAGGAGAGCAAGATTGAAGAAGAAGTTCCTGCACTGCTCGCTGATTAACGGGAGATCCATTCTGAGCAATAAGTCCGTCATACAACACCACATCATCTTTCATGACCTTGACTTGCTGGCTATTACAGAGTCCTGGCTCCGTGAAGACGAGGGTGATGAGATCCTACGCGAATTATGTCCAGCTGGCTATGTATCACTTCAGAAGCCACGGGTCGGCAGACGTGGTGGAGGAGTTGCAATTATCTGTCGTGATTCCATTCGTATACGCCTGCTTCATCTCGACTATGCTGCTACCTCTTTTGAGTTCATGGCAGCATCACTGACAATCAACTCCACTTGCTTTGTCCTACTCATCATTTATCGCCCATCAATTATTCCAAAAACGTAAACAAAAATTACGCTTTCAGATGTCCTCTGGTTTTGCTCCGGAATGCGGTAGTATACTTATTCCGAAAATGATGCGAAAATTCATGTTCAATTCATCATGAGCCCGGAAGGATTGACCTCGAGACAAGTTGCTTAAACATGTTTTCAGAACCTTACGTTACAGTTAACTATGTAGCGGGAAGCCATGCGTAACGTCTTTGTGGAAGCGATTGCGTGTGGTGAGAAATTTTCTATTGCCTGGGAGGTGAGAAATTTTCCATCTTCTTCCTGAGAAAAATGGAATCATTCCTAAATATCATGGGCAAGAAAACGATTTGAAAAAACACACGCGGATATTTCTTTTCAGTTTGATTTTTTTAGCTTTCCTTTTGTTTTTATTTTTACAAAGAGTAATCAAGAAATTTTTAGCGCGTAGCGCATCAGCGCATCAGTTGTTCCAATTGAACATTGTCCGAGGGGGAAAAGTACATAAAAGGTGGAGAAATTAAAGAAAATAAGCGACGAATCTCACTTTTCTTCTTCTTTCTCCTTTAGAAGGTCAGCAGGAACACCCAGACGGACCACGGCCCATTACACATCGGGATTGAACGGTCCGTTTATCCATGCTTGCTTTAGCTTGCGCTCCTCTCTGTCGCTATCTTGGTTGAGTAGAAGTGGTGATGGGAGTGGTGTTGGAGTTTGACGATGGAGTGGTTCGACATCCAGAATTTAGCCAAACAGCTCACGGGCTGTGTTAAAGTTCTCTCAGATGATTGCACTGTCCAATCTGTGACGTAGACGGGTAGTGTGATTTTACTGTGATTGGGAGTCTTGGCGGGCCATCCTTGTGGCTTTCGCCAGATTCGATGACGATGCCAACCGCCATTAGATATTTTTTGTAGAACTACCGGACGTGTAGCAGATGCAGGCAGTCTTCGTCTGACAGCTCCAGTGGAATAAAGACGTATCCCTTATTGAGAAGTGTACATAGCCATGACAATTCATCTCGTAATTCTCGGTAGCAGGTAACGTTGACGCTTTCTTTTTTTTAAAGAAGAAGCTCAAATTTGGTAAGGCCGGCGTCTCTGCGAGCCGTCATCTCGGTGGCGTATAAGTTCTACAAGACGATGGGGATGATCCCTGAGAAGTCGACTTCTTGCTTCTACTCCTCTGCGTTGATGACGTTTTCCTTTTCTGCTGGTACAGTTGTTGCAGATAAAATTTGTTTTTTTCTTAATCTTTGTCTCCCTCTTCAATGAAAGGACAACGAATAAAACTGACTGCAGATAGCTCTATCGCCCATCTGCCCAGCCTACTTATCTCATCTTTGTGTGACTCTAGCCAATGGAGGTGTCTATCATCACTGATTATTAAAAAATTTTCGTCTTCTAAATAATAACGATATCTTTTTAATTTATCCACAAAAGCAACGACTTCTCGATCGATAGCTAAATTGCTCAGCTCAGCTGAATTCAAGTGTCTACTTGAATATGCAATTCCACTTCTTCTTCATCTTGTATCTGGCTTATTACGGATCCAACTACATAGTTACTACCATCAGTAAAACTGATAAATTTCTTTTTTAACTGGGAAGGAAACAATAGGCGGCGTAATGAGAAATTCGCACAGTGTTCCAAAAGCTTTCTGTTCTTTATTTACCATGCGTGTGGCAGCATGAGTTATAAAGGATGGCTTTTGCTTGTGAGAAAGGGAGCGAAAAAATGCCCAAGGGTATAACTGGCCTTGGAGTTGAAACAGCAAGAGTAACGAAGGGGAAGAGGTTATACCTCGAGGGCATAACCTTGGACAGCAAAAGAAGAGACAAAAAAAGTGGACACAATAAGAGGGAAAGAGGTTATCCCTTCTAGGCAAAATCTTGGCCAGAGCAAAGATAGTGGGAAGAACAAAAAAAGGGAAGAGGTTATCCCCTCTAGGCATAACCTTGGACAGAGAAAGGATAGAGGGGAGACGAAAAAAGGGGGAAGAGGTTATCTTTTCTAGGCACAACAATGATTGAGCAAGGATAGAGGAAAGAACACAAAAAAGGAAGAGGTTATCCCCTCTAGGCACAACTAAACAAAGGACAACGTCTTTGGGCTCCAGCATCGATTGTGCAAAGTCAATACCATTCGACCAACAATAGTATTCCATACTTGGATGGGTAGTTTATGTCAAATACATAATGCGCATTCAACAAATATAGAACAGACTGCCACATGCTTTAATTTGCATTCATGGGTTGGGTGATGCATGACACACCTTCTACATCGTAGTTTTCCCTTAATTAAATTTTTCTTCTTTTCTTTTAGCTTGTCAATCATCAGCTTTTGGGATTGCTGATTTGATTTCCTTCTTTTCTCACCACGACCATTCTTTTTTGTCAAAGGGTGAATAACAGCATCCTTGTCAAGAATTTCCAAAAAAGCATCATTGACGAAAGGTTCAAAAAAAAGACTCTGTATAGGAATTACAAGACATTAGTGCTGTTAAATTTTTTTGTAGCAGCTGTAGAAAGAATAGTCACCGCTTTGTTTCTCAAAAACAGAAAAAAAATTCATATTGCTCGGGTAGTGAGTTTTGTTCTGGTAGACCATCTTCACCTGTACACCAGGAGAACGTGCTGTCTCTGGCTACCTCAAGCAGATCATCATAAATACCAGCTGTAAGAAAAGATAAGAATAAACTTCCATTGAAATGTAAATGAATATGAAACAAAAAATTACTTACGATTTTTCGATTTGCCACACTTCCTACAAACCGTTCGTCTGGCAAAATTAACAAAAGAGTACCTAAAATTCAACTGAAAAAAACATTAATACATAATTTCAACACTCTAATATCCAGTTCCTACCTAGGTCTTGTACAGATCCAATCATCGGTAAAAACTTGGTCCATTTTTAAATTCAGTTTTTTTAATTATAACGCGCGGACGCCGATTAATCGAATACGGCCAATTATGGCACTATGCCAAAGCCCAAAACTGAGTTGTTATTAGTTTTAGTTGCTAATAAAATGAATTAGCTTCTAGCACGTAGGAAACGTCTAATCAGACTATCAGAAAAAGATGAAAGATGGTGGCATTTATCTGCAGTCCAACGCTTAGTCTGCTAGCTGACAGAGACAGCATTGTTATTGTTACTTTGAATGCGTCTTCAAGTTTCCTGCGGCATTGGAAATAGTTATTGGACTATAACCAATCCAAAACCATTGCTGATCGAATTTGGCTTTACTAACGAATCAATTTCCAAAGCGTCCTGGTCTCCTTGATATCAAAATTCATTTTTGAATCCATTTTAGATTCTATCGGAATATGGTGGTTGTCGCGGCCATCATCGGCCGGCGAAGCATTTGTCGACATTCAAAATGAGCCATCTTTCGTTTGATGTTTCTTGCTTTATGTAGATAAAACAGCCATCACATTTACTTGTATTACGCAGAGCTGCTCCTTGATGATTAAGGAATGAATTGCCATGTTTCCGGTTGGATACAGAGGTTGGGCACTTCTCATCTATCCCGTCACCTTCACAAACCTGTAAAGTTGGTTCATTTAGAAAATTTATTGACATCAGAGATACATTTTATGTCACCTTAACCCCATTAAAAGGAGCTCTTGATATCAAGTATTTCCTGTCTCCAATATGAAAATATTTTTCTTAGGAAAGCTTGATCCCTTGGACAAATGAATGTAATTTCAAAGGAACTCCAAAGTTGTTACTGTAGACTGCTTCAAAGTTGAGGCATCGTTTATATTACATAAAACAGCTTTTAGGTGTCGTGAAAAAATCCAAGAAGTACTGTTCCCTTTTCTCAAAACTGCACCACTTTTTAAGGATCCTTCAGTAGGATTTTCAGTTTGCTGTAGATGTCTTCTCCTTTTTTGTTCTCTTTCTTGGCTCCTTACAGATATCAAAAGGCTTGAGTCTATTAAGAAAATCATATTTAGTAACTATCACAATCATTGAAGTAAAAAATAATTACTTTATCAAACAAGCTGAAACTTTAAGAGGTTCAAGAATTTTAGGTGGATCTTGGGTGCCAATCTCAACACCAATATCCGTGATAATCCAGGTTCTAGTCAGTATGAACAGCTCACTAGTATGTTTTTTTGTTTTCAGGAACAAGTGGCAAAAGCCTGACTTAAAAGGAATTTTACTAGTTGCTCCATCCGGGATAGCTTGTGACGAAAGGCAAAAAAAATTAGCCTCTTGCTCAGCGTCTCTTTTATTTAAAAAAAAACATGTTCATCCAGTCTTCATGATCATCGTAGAGCCATAGTCCGGTCAGAATAGCCAAAAAGGGAAGGATGACCTCAAACAAATTGCTATTTTTTTTTCGTTAGCTTTATTTTGACTAACCTTGTCAGGGTTCTCCCAAAACCCTCCCTGAAAATTTTAATATTTAATAACAATTCAATTTTAAAATTAGTGTATTTTTATAATAATATGTCATTTTAAGTTTTTAAAAACAAAATAATTGAACTTTTGAAAGATGAGGTTTGCTTATTACTCATTTTTTAATATGTTTACATATTTTTATTTCCGCGAGTTGTAAAATGATGGAAATGCATGAAAAAATACCCCCACCTCCCTTTTTTAACCCGATTTCTGCGTCAGTGTTTTACACGGAGCTTATATGAAAATAACCACAATAAAAATTGTTTTCGCTAATGAACTATAATCCCCCCTCCTCCGTTAAAGTATTATTTTCATCAGTTGATTTTGTTTAACAATTCTAGGTAGCGATCCCACTCGAATCAATTCGAGGTATTTCACGCAATCTGAGTTGAATAATTTTTTTCAAAATACAATTCGAGTTGAATTTGAATTGATTTGAATTGACAAAAACTCAATTTGAATCAATTCGAATGGAATTCGAATCGATTCGAATGAAATCAAGAAAAATTTAAAAAAAATTGTTTTTGTTTATTAGGCAAGAAATATTACACTAAAACATCCATAATTTCAACTGTTTTAAATAATTGCAGTAGAATATCACTTAAATCGACTGGATTTAGTGATAATTCAATAATAATAGAATAGTTGTCCATTTGAAAGTACCCAAACAATATCCATCCCCTTCGTTTATCGAAACGAAGAGGTGGCACATCTAGCGGTCGAAATTGAAACTAAAAATATTCCATCTTTGCAAAAAAATTTTCAAATTTGACACGAATTGACCCAAATATTCGTGAATATTCACAATGAATATTCATGAATCGGGAAATGAATATTCAGGTAAATTTTCATGAATATTTACCCAAAAATAACACAATTCAAATGAATATGAATTTTGATTTTTCCAATTCGAGTTGAACTGAATATTCGAAAAATCTCAAAAAACGCAATTCAAGTTGAATCGATTCGAATCAATTCGAATCGATTCGAATCAAATGCAATTCGGGTGGGATCGCTAATTCTAGGGAAGGATTTTGAGGATGGGGAATTGTTAAAAAATATAAAAGTAAATAATAACCCCATTTTTCCTAAAATTTCAATCCTACTCGTGTTTCATTCACACCCGCATTAAACGACGTAGAGCTTCGTTTTTTTTTCTGTTTCAAATGAATTAGTATTCTGCTACAGATTGTTATGCTATATTTTCAAATGTAACACAAACAATATTATTCATATCTATGATTATGTAAGCAAATGCAGTATTGATCTGTTCATAAAAAAAACACAAACAAACTTGACCAAACATGATCATTGTGATAATAATTATGTGCATTCAACAAGGAGCTCTTTAATTGAGAGTTGTATCTTTTTTAGTTTTAAAATTAACACGAAAAGTTACAAGGAAATTATTTATGGTGTTACAAAAAAAAGGTATTCAAGAAACCATGGTAAAAATTTGCAATGAGAGAAATAATGCATGGGCCATGGAAGTCTTCGGATGAAACATCCAAGACTGTGCTGCTGCAGGACAACATTATCACATCGTTTGCAATGAAAATTTCCCTTCAAGAAAAAAAACAATTTTTTGATTTCTGTTTAAAAAAATTAGGAATCAAACGTAAAAGTAATGGGGTTGTTACAGATGAAGAAAAATCGTTGTTTCATCAAACAATTAAAACTTAAGAAGATATTGAATATGAAGTTTTCACAATTAGTGGATTTTGTAAAAAAAAATGCTACCATTTTGTGGTGAAGCATACCCAACAGTTAAAAAAAAACAGTTACTTGAACATTACGGAAATGAAATAGAAATAGCTGAGAGATTAGGCGAGGAAGATTTCATTATTTTTCAAATTCTACCTGACATTGTACACAAATTCCGTAGTCAACAATCAAGTTCGGATAATGAAGAAGAGAAAATCAGAATCATTTTAATGACAGCCAAATTAATCTACATCAACATTAAAAGTGTGAAATTCAACTAAGAAATTTATGAAATTTTCTCCGATCCAAGTTTCCACGAAGAAACGTTGGGGTTTGGGCCAGTTTCCTTGCAAGTATTATTTTCAAAAATCATTCCAAGTGAAGAATTGGAATAAAATATCTCCAAATACGCAAGCAATAATGCAACAGGCTTTTCCTCGAAATCTGCAATGTCCGTTACAGGTAATGTCCGTTACGGTATTACTTAAAAGCTTACCTTCTAAAATAATTTTCTTGTTTAATGCAGCTTGGACTTGCAATTCAATTGTATCACTTATACTCTTCAAAAAATCTTTTAAACATTCTTCGTGAACATAGGTTTTGTGCTGATTACAAAGAGGTTATTAAATTTGAAAGATGTGCAGCAATAACCACCAACAAAGATTTGTTTATTCCTCCGCGTTCATTGCAGTGTGTCGAATGATTTAGTTTTTAAGTTGAATTCTTATTCACATGCATGCATGGGGGCGTTATTTAAAAAAAAATTCGCAGGAATTCTTTGTTCTTTACGTTTCAACCACAATTCTGCAGTGAATTTGAAACTAAAGGGAAGAGTTAGAAAATGTAAAATGTACTTCTGAGTTGGTTTATGGGAGGGTGAAGAGCTCGAGATTTGAAATGGAAATGGGATTTAGAACGGCAATGTGGTTTCAACTTATAACTTGTTCGTTTATTTTCTGCGTTATTCCATGCCACAAATATGAAAAAGCTTATTTGCTCTAATAATAAGAACATTATTTAACAACTCTTCTGACATTTGGGAACGTTGTGAAGACAGTATGAATTTTTATGATGAAAATAGTCGCTCAACGCTAACCTGAGTTGCAGGAATAGAAAGAACAATTTGTGACAATTGAAAGAGTACTGGATTGTAACTTTTTCTTCCCAACCAATATTGCAAAATATTAGTGTCTTCATCAATGCGGTTTTCTTTGCAGAAGGCGTCAATAATTTTTTCAATCATGTCGTCCTGGCGTTACCGTCGCCGAACACTATCTTTTGATTTCAATAAGCATTCTAAGTCGTCTGGTTCGGTGTCTGGTCTTCG
Source organism: Daphnia pulicaria (assembly GCF_021234035.1). Lineage (NCBI taxonomy): Eukaryota > Metazoa > Arthropoda > Branchiopoda > Diplostraca > Daphniidae > Daphnia > Daphnia pulicaria. The sequence goes on from NC_060913.1 coordinate 28,679,148, forward strand.
TTATTGTCAAGAACCTTGCTTTTTTGTTGAGATATCCAGAGTTGCTTTAAATAATTTTTGCCATGCTTAACCTCACCAGCAGTTAGCAAAACATTGTATCTAAATTTAAGTTAAAATTTACAAATATTTTTGAAATGTTTTTTTGCTACTTATTAAAACTCGTACCGAGGATCAAGAAGAATCGCAAACACAAATGCTTCATTTGTCAATAACTTTTTTTCGCTCTCTGTCATTGCATCAAGAAGTGCAACTGCAAAAGGAGTACCTATCTTCTTGGTCTTCAGCTTACAATTGATCACTGGCTATAAAAATCGCCAAGGGTCAATTAAACCGACTGTAACATATTTGTAAAAATTTTTGAGGGAGTCAAAGCTTCGGCCAATTGTAAAATATCCGACCAATCTTCTTCTGTCAATTTAAGTTCAGCATACGAGCCAGAGTGGTGGTCACAGAAATCTCTCAGTTTTAAAAGCGCATCTAACATGTCGTATAGAGAGCACCATCTGGAAAAATTTAATTGAATAAATTAGATGAAGCTTACAAATATTCAGAATAACATCGATTACCCAGTCGGGCAATCAAGTTTGGGTATACTTATAAGGTCTATCAAAAGAAGACGAAGATTTGTGGTTCGGAGCTTGACACACACTCTTCTTGCAATATTAATAGTTTCTGTCAGCAGTGATTTTTTAAAGCATCTTCGACTGCAAGCTGCAACGTGTGTGTGGCACATCTGATGCCAATTATGACTTTTCCAACTTCATTAAAACATTGGGATTTAAACAAGTGAAGAATGCCATCTTCTTCGTCCTCGACATAATCTAAATATTTTTTGCATCAAGTATAAGCGTGTCAAACAAGGGAATTCTTTAATAAAACACTCTTCTATATTACCATCATTGTTAGTGCTGGATCTCCGTTCTTCAGAAAATAATTTGACGGCCAATAACATATTGGAACCAATGTCCGTCGTAATAGTGTACACTTGCGATAGTGAAATTTCGTACTCCACGAGAGTTTTAAGAATCATTTTTTTAGAGTCGGACCCGTTTGTCTATTGTTTAGTTCTTAAGTTGACAATGAACGGAGAATAATTTTACCATCATGGACATACTGCGCATTAATTCCCAAAATTGACCGTGAAAGACGCTTAGTACAATCAACCTTTAAGCAAATCAAACGATTTTTCATCTCATCTTTCAATTTGTCACGGATTTTCTGAGCAGCAAGATTGATTTTCGGAACTATGTTTTCAGCACTTATAGTCAAAGACCCACCGAGTCCCTCAAGAAGTGGATCTAAAATCATGCTGAAACCTTTATCGTTTAAAATCTTTAATGGGCGCCCACTTTCTGTAACCAAACTAACACAACCATCAATAATTTGTTTCTCGTCCATTTTAACTGTCACGGAATGATCAATTTTCCTTTTTTTTTCAGGTGGCCTAGATGAAGCAGCTTTCTGACGCAAGAAAGCGATACTTTTCTTTTCTTTCACCAACAAATCATATTCTTCTTTGTGAAATCGTTTAACATGAACAGTTAGGTTCCTCACATGACCACCCCTGAAATTTGTTGCTTTATTTAGGCAAGATCCAAGAAGACACTTAACTCTTCATAATGTTCGCAGACATGTTGAGGTAGATTTACATTTCAATGCTCTTTTACTTTCTACAATTGTACGTACAAATAATAATTTTTATTTTCAAAGTCTTTCCACAAAGTAAGATTGCCCGACTTCAATTCAAAAATTTAAGAACACAAAACTCAGAGTTTGGTAAATAAACGTCGCGATTCAGGGAAAGATGTGTTTGGTGCTCAGACAGCAATTGACAAACATTTGGTTAACACAAAAGAGCCACCGACCTCTAAGCCCATTGTTACTCAAGCCGACTTGGACGACAGAATCATGGTAATAATCATTCTCTCATGATTTAAAGTTAACCTCAAAGAAAGTAATCGTAATTTTATTCTTAGGATTTTATTGTAAGCGACATAAATGCTTTAAGAAGAGTTGAGAAAGAAGGTTTTCTCGGGCTCATGGGAGGCCTTGTTGGAGAGTTGAAAGTAAAAAAGAGACATTCTTTACCAAATAACTAAAGCAAAACTTTTAAAATTCGAAAACTGCACTCTGCTTGGCCCTGGAAAACGCAACTGATGTGTGTACAACCGCTGGCATGTGGACACATCATCGTAGAAGCTACTTAGGGATGGCAGTCCACTGGAAAGGGGACGATTTAAAGGGACGTAGTGCTTGCCTAGCAATTCGCTGAGTAAAAGACAGACACACCTTCGACCTGATTGCAAAAGTAATCAATGATGTTCACAAAGAATTCATTGATATTATTGACAAGGTCAAAGTAATGATAACTGACAGTGACTCTAACTTCCTCAAAGCTTTTAAAGTATTCGGAGGGAATGAACTGACTGAGGATCAAGACGATTTGCAAAATTATGACGACGGAGATTGTGAGAATGACGATGACGTTGTCTACATAGACTTAGATCAAATCTTTCAAGAACATGCACTAGAACAAATAATAGTGGAAAATGAAGATGAAGATTCTGAAATGGAAAATGAATGCCGAGAACGAATTTAATTGCCTTATCAAGTGTCCATGTCATCTCCTGAATCTAATAGCAACTACAGCTATTTCAAAAATAACGAATGTGACCTTCAACAAACTGAAAAAAACAAGTTGAAAGAAAATTGCAGAACATTTGGAATAAGCGATCTCGAAGTTCCTTGGCCTCTGATACCATCAAAGAAAAACTAGGCTCGCTTTTCATCTTGTAAAATCAAACTAGATGGAATGCTTTCTACGACGCCATGAACTGTGTACACAAATTTTCTAATACTAAAAGTACGTAGCTAGGAAAAAAATTTCGTCACTTTGGATTGATTCCCTTACCGCAGTCAGAAAAGGAATTTATTGGAGAATACGTTCGTATAATATTTAGTGGTAACGTCAAAACAGACAAAACTACACGGTAGGCAAGGAAAAAATTGTTGAAAAAATTAATGAAAATAAGAATCAAGGCGTATTCAGACCCATCCTCATCGATATATTGATTCAGAATAGAATTTGTCTAAGCACTGTTTCCATGCAACTTTGACTGCATTCATTTATGGCGCATTTGGCGGCAAACAAAAATAACAATGCGCTAAGAAAAACCCAGATGACACAAAAAAAATGCGCTGCAATGCAAATGCATGACTTAAAAACACGCTGCGATATTCGACAGACTGTTCCGTTGTTCAGTACGTAGGTGGCCATAACTTGCGCATACGGAAGCGGACGGAAACGGTACATTTCATGGAATGGGCATAATAGCGTCCAATAACACCATCACCACCAAAAAAGTATTATACGTTATTCAACGGAGAAAAGTATGTTATAACCTGTTTTTTTTAGTAGGAACAAATTTGATTATCATGTATTTCTCGAATTTTTTATGTGATTGATAATGAAATACTAAACAGTGGTCAGATAATAATTCATGACCACGAAATAGATCACAAAATATTAACTTCAATAACTTACAGTAAGCTGCAAACAGTTATTCCACAGGATCCAAGTAAACATCTTGATTTGCAGTGGTTGTCATCTCTTTTGTTTAGACAACTCAGACTGGATGGCAGAGATTCAAGCAATACGCTTTTTCATATACGAAAAATCCCAAACAATCGAAAGTGGTGTTCTTACCCATGATAGATTTATGCGCTAGTGATGATTCGTGTGTATTCTCAACTTTACTCTTTTTGGCAGAACAAGCTATCTTATGTATGAATTCAGTTCTGTCGTTAAATTTGATCAACCTTTATACTGGAAGAGGACATTGCTAATGACATTGCTTATTCCGATTCCTCAAAACCAAGAAAATTTTATTAAAACTCGGTGGTTTCCACACCATAATGAATTTTGCTGGCTGCATCGGTCAAATTACGGAAGGACTCGGCCTAGAGCAATTACTAAATCTAGTCAATGCAACCAATACTGTTCCTTACATGCTTTATTGTAAGTTATTTCTAGAGCAACAAGGGCCCATTTCTTGGTGGAAAGTGCTTTAATTGTCACAATTATGAATAATGATATTCCATTTGAGTAGAGACCCTACCCTAAAGCTGGGTCGAGGAAAGTTAGCAGACAATTAAACGGCCGAAAACGAAGCACTGCCATTCTAACAGATACACCTATAAAGGATCAACTTGAAAAGGAGAAAATTGCCACTAATGCAAAAAAATAAGCTCGATGACGTCTCCATTCCAAACCTGCCAATGGGTAACTCTATCGAGCCTGATTCAGTGGGTACAACACAAACAAATCCGAATATTGGTAAAACTATTTGTTTTCTTATTTTTTTTCAATTCGAAACATCTGTCAATATATTTATATATTTGTATATTTTATGTAGTTGAGTTACTAGAAGAAATTCCACTACCAGGAGAGTTCATGACAAGACAATGTATGGAGACAACACTTCCTCGTTATTTGTCGTGGACAATTAACGAATCATTGGGAATAGTATATTGCCAAAGTTACACTAACTTAAACCAAACTTGCTTCATCAAGACGGTCCGATTTGACACGACCGATAAAGTATCATTTCTCTTGAACGGCAAAAAATTCCACCACAAGGAATGATCGGACATTTCAATAGCTTTCAAGTCTTAAATGCAACAATCAGTGCATTTGATGGCAAAAGTATTTGCCAAGGTGTCATTGTAGGAAATGGAAGTCTCAACGGTATTTTCATCAACTCTGCATCTACGAAAGAAGTCATTCGTTCAAAGAAATGCTTGCGTCTTTGTTCAACGAAAAAGTCTAGCTGTACTCACTGTACGTCTCAGGCGTCTTATATCCGTCAGCTATTGAAAAACAAATCCGACCAGAAATTGACAGGAAAAATTAAAAGAAAAACAAGAATGCAAACAATAGAACGTGGAAATCGTCGAGTGATGCAACGTAACAAGGTATTTTTCAGTTTTTTTCAAAAACAAACAATCAGTAGTAATACAAAATTTTTATATTTTCATTCTTAGCAATTATTAAATGTTGTCAAGACGATTGGGCAAGAAAAGGAAGAGCTAAGGATTCGTGCCAAAAAGGAAATTTTAGAAACTCATTTAAAGACACTTCCACCTCAGGTAATTTTAACAGAAATGTAGCTCTTACATGGGAAAAAGACAGGATGGAGTTTTATCAATTTTATCAATATCATGTTTAACTTAATTCTACATAAAGAAAAAAATTGGAAGGAGTTTGTTCCATTGTGTAATCCATTAATTTTTTAATGTCCATTTTAAAAGAAGTATTTTTTTTGCTACCTAACTGATAACTGAACGTGTTTTCACTGATATGTGTTGCAACGGTGTATTTTTTTTTAGTTAGGGTAACCAAATTTCTCAGCAGTAAATTTTCTTTGTGAAGCTTGGTAATCTTTTTCTCCTCGTGCAAAAGGATAGGTAGCCATAAGTTCACACTAGTACCGTAAAGACCCTTTTTTATCAAAAATGGTCTTTTTTGTTGTAAAAATTGTGGAAGATGACGAAATAGTTGTAGTGCCAGTGCATTGGTTCATGTTTAGCGAAAATAAATGTGCTTTGCCGATTAAAGACGCTGCACAACGTGCCGAGAGGGAGAAAGTCTTCAACCTGAGATGGCCACGCTATGACGCCAAAGTAATTTCTTCACATGGTACGTTATAGTGTCTATTATTTGATATTTTCTTCACCAGTTACTCATTATTAATAATTATTATAATTCTTACTCTTATTATGCTCTATAAATGTAGATTCCTGCAAAGATGCGGTTAGCCGCTCAGAATCAATACTTAATGGTAGCGCTGATACGGAGGTCTCCGATTCCGTCAAAACATTTCAGGCACAGGAAAAGTCAAAAACTAGACCGAGACGAGCTACTGTTAAGAAGGCAATCGTGGAAGATCCGTTATACACCGGAAGCGACGAGGATCGGCTCAATCATATTGCTGACAAGGATGGTGTTGAGGCGCTGCAATGTGGCTGCCTCCATCGCCTTCAACTTCAAAGCGTGCTGTTCAGCCAGTGTCGTTCAGTATAAGCCTAAGCTACATATTATATCTTATATATCTTACATATCATGCTATATATTTTGCCTGCTATCTTATTAATTTTGTATTATTTGATTATCCAGTAAATCCTGTCTCCTCAACGAAAAATCGTGTGGATCCTGCCGAAGTGAATAGGGGCAATTCACCGCAGTCTGATGAGTCAATAATAAGGAGCAGTGCAGTGCTGCCGGAGCCCCGGACAGAAGAGGTCTCGCTGGATGCAAGCAGCGGAAAGAGAAAAGAAAGAGGAGAAAAAAATGACAGTACCGACATTGAGGAAGACAGCTCCGAAGAAAAAGAAGACTCCTGCATTGAACCAAGCTCAAAAACCAGGAAAATTATCGACGACAATACTTTTAAAAACGAAAGTGCTGACAAAATTGTCCAGTAAGTGCTCTAATCGTTTTCTAATTGTCGACTAATTACGAATTCTTTTGATTAACATTCTTCGTTTTGCTCCGTTAGATTTATTTGCTTTAACAAAAGATATGGGCCGAGATATCCAAGACATTAAATCTGATAACCGGGATATGCGGAGTCAATTAAAAAAGATCTTTGAAGCTTAAGTAGATGTTTCAGACAAGTCACACCCTGTCTTCACACTCAGCCAAAAATACTCCTTTCCACTGAAGAATTTGGAGGATTTCAAAAAGTTTGATGATTCGCTTGTGGATAGTGATGTTAGTAAAGATCAGGTGGGTCTAAAATATATTATTTCCTTTTTTTAATATACGTTTTCTAAATTCAAACTTTTTTTTTCAGTTCCGCGTAATCCGATCATTGGAAGGCAATGATCTAGGTGCAGTTTTAAGAACGGCGTGGCGTTACTTCATGACTGACGAACTACTGAGTCAGTTAACATGGAAAGGGCAGCATAAATCGACTAGCAAAAAACCGAAGGACATGCCAGGATTGGAAAGCTACCGACTCCCTTCGGTTATTTACAGTAAATATTTATTTATGATGTATTTCATGATCCATTAATCATACTTTGCCGTAACTTATGTTATTTACTATTTTTCAGATGCTATTAAAGAAGAAGGAGGACTTTATTCCATCGTATCTTTGACTGAGCTCAACAAACTCAGCGCGAAATTTGTAACGAAGGTTGGTACCCGCTTGGCGGCTAAGAAGAAAAAAGTTGTTGATTAAGATTTCTTAATTGTTGTAACCACTCTGACAAAAATAATACATGATATGTATCATCAATCACATGTGTGCATATTATTTTTAGTTGAGGTTATTATAATTTATATTTGTATAGACACCAAACGTAAAGCCATCTTTTAGATAACTATATGTTATATTAGAGCCATCTTTTAAATAACTTTATGTTATATAAACTAGATAACCTAAGATATATAATTTATGTAACTAATATAACTTAAAAGTAACATTTTGCTAAAATTTTTACATTACAGCTATCATTTTTAATACTTAAATATGGATATCGGCCAAAAATTAGCTGGAAAAGATGTACTTTTTTACATCTTTTTTATGTAGTTTGTCCGGACATTTTGGAGCACAATAGACTGACTTTAAGATATAAGCAAGTCATCTAAAATATAGACTTTTGTTTTACAACTTTACATCTTTTTTACAAAAAAAAGATATCTTGGTGCCGTGTGGGAAATCCAGCACTAGTGACAAAAAGTGCCCAAAAGTCGCAGTAGAGTAAATAAAGAAATCCAAGACCCAACAATTCAAGTGCCAAATCAACCCAGAGCTCTTCCAGTGCACGAAAAGGATTAACTGAAGACGGTCCGTTCTGTATTATGTGCCAAGAGTATTTTACGGAAAGTAGGCCAGGTAAAAAGTGGGTGCAATGTGTCAAATGCAGATCATTGGCTCATGAAAATTGTGCGACAAAGAGTAGGCGATTTTTATGTGTTGATTGTTCATGGTAATGTTAATAAGTGGTCATTTTTCTTTTTAATTTTTAAATGTGCCGTGTATCGTTCATATTTCTATCAAGAATGTATATTTGAATCGTAACGTTCTTTATTTATTTATAAGTTTAATTGACTAACCATCCCTTGAACTGTTCTCCGTAGAAGGAGCGATGTGCCCCTTCAACGGGGCATCTTCTCTTTTAATTTTTATGTTTTCACATTTACTTTTCGGTTTAAAAAACGGGAGTTTCTGTACATTAAAAATCGCCTTCTTGTTTTTTTTCACAATGTTGGATGTCAAATTTTATAACCTACATATTTTAATGTTTGTAAAATGTTATTCTTCAAATAAATGCAATAAACTGCTGAAAATTATATAAAAGAATAAATTCTAAAATTGTTTTCTTCATGAACTTTTGAAATAAAATAAACATAAAGCTAGAAATTATTCATTCTGAATTGAAAACATTGCTTCTCATCCCTTCAAATCAAATTTTGTAAGGAAAAAATTAATGAGTTAACAGAGGCTCAATTAAAACAAAAAACAAAATCTCAATTAATTGATGGTTTTTTAGCTTTTAAAAGAAAAGTTAACAAAGAAACCAATGTAAGATCTAAAATTTTGCTATCCCATACCCAAAAATTTAAATTTACAAAATTTTATTCGCTTACAGGATTTGAAAGCTCAGATTACTGAACTCGAAAATGGATCTAAACAACAACAGGTATATAATCTCTTAAATATAACAAATAACATTGAAATCTATTTACGATTAAAAATATATGAAACAATAGAAGCTTTGGATTCTACAATCAAAACTTTAGAAAAAGGTGATATCGGCTAAAATTTTCACAATGCAAACATTACTATCATATTTGAAATATTTAGAACTGGATCAAATTAAAATTACTCATAACACAAATCTGGTAAACAAATATTGAGATACTATACATATCAAATAATATTTACAACAAATTTCATTTTTAGAAAAGTATCGAAGAACTAAAATATTCCATTGCCATTCAAGAAAAAGTCATCAGTGACAATGCAGTAGGATTTTTCACATCCAGTAGATGCTCATCTCCATCGCCCCCATTCGAATTTGTTCAACCGGTATAAATAACCAAATAAAATGTTGATACATATAAAATGACTAGATACAACTTAAAACAAAACATAATCCCATTAAATTTCAGGATACTAATGATAAAATGAATTGTACTGAAGAATCTACTGGCAATGATAAATAGACTTTAACCAAAATATGTTGCTGGAGAAAGTGCAATGATAATTGTATACTCTGGACTACCTATAGTGAGAATTTGGATAGCCAACGATATCAGAAATTGAAAACAAAAGTTCTTAATGTTTCCTTGACAACATATGTGAATCCTGAAGGTCTTGTTCCAACATCAGCTGCTCTGAAATTTCACAGTAGAAGGACATATTTGCAAGTATAGTTACCTAAAAAATATCGATGTCAATTACTGTTATTATAGATACAAACTTGTCAATGTAGAAACCATTATAAAGAAGCTGAGTGTGGTGGATCTTATATGATCGACATTCTGTGCAAAAACAAAATTACCCAGAAAGATAACCTCTCTGGAAAAAAGGGAAAAACCAACCAGAAAAACAACTTTACTTAAAAAACACACCAACACCAATACCAAATACCAGAAAAAACGAAAAATGAAACCAACTGGAAACGTGAAGCTGAAAACCGTCTACATATCTACCACTTTTCACTTCTCTAATGAGTTTATCAAAGATTATAAGATTTATAACACCTTTTCAGTACGTCGCTCTCTTTAAAAATGGGTAAAATTTAAATGGGTAAATTTTTTTGTTCTGTTTTTCACCTATAAATCTCTGTTAAACTCTCTCATAACAAAGAGTATGGTAGGTGAGCGCCTGCGTTTGAGCATTTAGAGGAATATTTCTATACTAAAACAACGTCATCTCGTTTTCACGTCGTGTCAGGCCCCTCAGCACCAGTCATCATCAATAAGTACTGCGGAAGTAGAATTAATTAAGCCCATTTTCCCAAGCATCATCAATAAATACTTCGGAAGAAAAAACCATATTAAATGATTTTAAGTATCTGCAAATTTGAATTTTTAACATTTTGTACGCAAAAACTATTGCTTTATGAAGCAAGTGCTTAGTTTTTGAAAAAAATACTATCGGACTATCAAGATTAGCGACCGATACCATTGACATCGAGGACATAACTGAAGATGCTTTTTACTCTTTTAGACTATAATAGGAATTATTGCGATTGCAAAAAAGATGAGTATTTTGGAACTGGCAACGCTGGAAAAGTCTCCAGTATTTTTTCAATAATGTATTTTTTTAAAACTATCTCGGTTTTCGAGGCGAACCTTGCCATGGATTACTCTATCTTAAGTACTGGACTCCAGTCCAATCTCGTCGTGCTAAATTCTGTCGGGTAGGTTTTTTTACAGCAAATTTAAGGAAAAATACAATTGAAAATAAATTTCAAAGGTAATTTTAACTACGTCAACTATTTATAATGACACTTAGGAAAAAAGATTTTTAATTTTCAGAGAAGGGGAAGAAAGCCGACTTGACTCATATGCCGTAATTTTCATCTGTCCACCAAACACCCGAGGTTCTTACTGAAAACTTTGTTTACTAGTGCATGCAGGTCTACACGTGATGTTTGTTGCTGATATCGGATGCTCAACAGCTGATATCAAATCTTGTTACTTGCAGACACCAACTGGCAAGAGCTTAGGCTGTTTGGTGAGTAGATGTCATAAGAGTCAAGTCAATTTTATTCCCCTTCTCCAGCCTTATCCTGCAAGTAAAATACTTAAATATATTTTAAATCTTAATTTCAAGTACTGAAAATCAGGCTTGTGAGTATCGCTAGCGCTTCCGATAGCGATATTAGCGGCGATAAACTTAAATGTAGCGCTAAAAAATCGCCGGTTAATTCTAAATTAGGCTATCGGAAACACTAGCGTTGATATCGCCGCTAGTTTTTGCGATAGCGATAAAATCAGAAAAGTTTTTGTCATTTCATTGTAAGAAATTGTCTAAATTTAGAGTTTCACCATCAAATTGCAGAATTAAATTATTGATTTTTGTTATTTTATTGAAGACAGACTTTCGTTTTGAATTCCTTAAGTTTTGTGATGTAATCGAAAGATTCTCACAACAAAGTTTGTTTAATTTTTTTTTGCCAAGCTAATATAACTTTTTCAAGCACACGAATTTTTTTCAATATCGCTTTAAATATCGCTATCGCTATCGGCGGTATTTTCTCGCGATAGTATCGGTAGCGGTATCGGCGATACAGGGTAAACTAAGTAGCGCTATCGCAACCGGCGATATTGCGGAGACTATCGATTTACAACCCTGGTGAAAATCAGTGAAGCTGGAATAGCGCCACCCACATCAAGTCAAGCTTGAATCGGACAACATTAAACGCTCTACTCGATAACTATAAAACAGTAAAAATAATTTACCCCACTTGTGCCCACGAATAAGTGGAAAATTTTAGGTCCCCTCTAATTTAGTGGGGTACCCCACTATTTGTTGTAGTGATATACTTAAAACTTATGAGTGAACTAAAATGTGGGTGTACCTATATCCACTAAGGGGTTTAGTGGGTTAAGTGTACTGTCCAAACCCACACTAAAAAGTGAGCTGAAAATTTTACCAATCCATAAATGGATACCCAAGAAAGTGTAGCTAAAATCTGAAAAAAAAATTGGTACAATTAAGTATCGAACTTGGCTCTCCCGTATTATAATCGGAGTTTCTTCTGATGGGCTATTCTTCTAAAGACATCTTTGACACTTATTAATACAAAACCAATCTGGTTAATTTTTAATTAATTTTTGTTTATGACTGTTTCTTTTTGTTCGTCTCCTGTAGCAGACGTTTCTAGACGTTTCTATACAGAATCGACCACGCTACGAACGAAATTTTTCTGCTATAGGAGACAACAAAAAAACCAGTCACAAACAAAAATTAATTAAAAATTAACCAGATTGAATTGGGGATAGAAATAAAAATTAGGTAATAGAGAAATGAATAAAGTATTCACTGTTAAGAAGAAAAGGGGGGAAATCATAGTTATAGGTAAGAAAATAATTTTTTTGCCGATGAGAAGTTGGTTTTTCCATAAGACGCTGTAGGCGACACAAACTTACTTGGACACAAATGAGATTTTCGCATTTGCGGAGAATGCACAACGCAGGATGTCCAACTACTCCATTCAAAATTCGTTGCAATAATTGTCTCTCAAAAAATTTGAAAAAAAAATAAACATACATGTTATAGAGCTAACGAAGCTTTTTATTTTGCACCCTTTTGCGGGGTGCTTTATTTGTTCCCTATTTTGAGAGCGGCAAAGTAGCCACTTTTTTTATGCTTCTACAGCGCGCTCCCAAACTTTAAGATCCATTTATTCTCCCCTCTCCTTAATTAAAAATATCTGAAAAAATTCAAACAAAATTTCAATGCTCTCCGTTAAAAACTCGATTTTTGGGAACGCGGCAAAAATCGGCTTTTTACATAAGCTTCTCTCGCGCGTTCCCAAACTTTGGGTAGCTACTGTATATATTTCACAGAATTAGCAAAATATATTTTCCAAACTTTTGAACCAATTAGACATCAACAACTTGACTTGGGGAGTTTGAATCCAACAAAAAATGTAAGAATAAACATAACATTCCGAAAAAAAAGTCTATGTCACGTAGTTTTATAAGGCGAATAAAAAAATTATTAAATTAAAAAAATAATCCTGGACGTCGAATGTCCAACTTTCAAACCAATAACAGCAGCCCAATTCGAATTTCCAATGAATAGCTGTATTTAAAACTTAAAATTTGAAAAACTAGCCTATAGCTATTCTGTAAAGTTTTACATAGAGAATTAAATAACCAAAATTAATAAAAATTAAAAAAAATGAATCCTGGATATTCATGTACAGTACAGTGCCCAATTTTGGAACAAACCGCTAGCATTCTCAGTCGATTTGCTAATAATCGATTCCAATCGATTATAATCGACTAATTAATCATTCGATTATAATCGACGGCAAAATTATCCAATTGACGCATAATCGATTAGCCCTTTTTCTAAATATTAATCAATTGATTGGAAGAAAAAATAATCGATTAATCGACCGATTTTCTTAAATGTTATTTTTCTTGTAAAAAATATGTTTTCCAATATTTTCTATTTAAAAAAGTTGAAAAACTACTTTCAGCATAATTAAGAACTAAGCTAAAGTATTATAGCATCACAAAGTTCTCGTAATAGTTACTACACAATGAATTCAAGAAATTGTTATCTCAATTTAATCGAGTTTAGTCGATTTTAATCGATTATAATCGAATTTAACACTTTTTTATTTTATTGATTTTAATTGATTTTAATCGACTATAATCGTCAAGAAAAATTAATCAATCGATTATAATCGATGGTAAGATATTCTAGTCGATTTGAAATCGATTAGGACTTTTTATATTACTAATCAATCGATTGGACCATTTTTCAATCGATTTTGGTCGGATGAGAACGCTACCAATCGCACTTGACTTGGATCATCAAGAGAAACTATACGCAGTATGGGCATAAACCCTTTATAATTGCGTCTAGATTAAAAACAGTACAAAAATGACTTCAACATATAGGGATATAAACTTCAAATTTCTCCCAGATTATAAAAAAGGGGATTACGCGATTTATATGATATGCAAGCAATAAAAAAAAATGCTAGTTATTATGAGATTGACTTCCCATTATCCAGATTCAAAAATAATTTTTTATCTAGACGAGTAGACGGAAAAGGTGAAAACTTCTAGACTTTCATATCCCTCTTCTTCACCTTATTGAAACTGTTACATGCGTCAATATTTGAGGTTATGTTTCTTTTATTTTATATCAGCTAATCCGACAAAAAAAATTTGAGAAAAACAAAATACCACCCCTGTGACCATGTATGACTAACTGACTGTGCGTTTAATTAATTCTTATCCATTAAAATTGATTTATTTGAACATGCGCAAAATGCTTACTAGGGCAGACGAGCCCCTAAATTTTCACCGCATGCATTGGAGACTAATTATAGACTCCCCAAGTGAGGGCGTGCTAGACATTGGTAAACCCAGTCGCGTGATCTCTTTTTTTTACTGGTGCGTACTGCCAAGATTATTTCGAGAACTGTAAGGAAGCCAACTGCAACACCAACTACATTACTCTATACAACATGTAGACGGCCCAGGTTAAAGCTAAATGGGTGGGAGTGTACAGGGGTATCTGAACGTGCACCTCTAGCTAGTCAGTTGGGTCTGATTTCTCAGACGATAAACAGAGGCTGAAATTGTGCCGAAGAGATCACGGCAGTGTCATGGCTCTCCAGAGACTAGGAATTCAACATTTGAGAATATTTTCTAATTTAATTAACCACCAAGCGCAACTAAATGTTCATCGAAATCAGTCTGTTTTGGCATCACCTGATAATCCTAGGATCCTGATCACTGGTAAGTAACTGACACATACATACGTTAAAGACTACGAGATAAAATACGATAAGAATATCGTTTTTACTGTGAAATTACTATTGAAAACTTCAGGTGGCTTGGGCCAGCTTGGAACTGGATTAGCCAAAATTCTGCGCCAAAAATATGGCAAAGATAATGTAATCATGTCCGACATTCTTAAACCATCAAAAGAAGTGGTTGAATCCGGTATACATAAGTTAACATCACAAACACTTCTCTGTACTTATATAACGAAATGGTTAATATTTTAAAGGACCATACATTTTTGCCGATATCTTGGACTTTAAATGCCTTCAAGAGATGGTTGTAAACAACCGCATTGACTGGATCATTCACTTTAGCGCCTTGTTGAGTGCTGTTGGGGAGCAGAACGTTCCGTTGGCCATTCGAGTCAACATCGAAGGTATTGTAGACTTATGGTTTGAACTATTTATAGCTTATACCTATCGACCTATTCCTATATAGCAACTAGGTCAAACCATCTTTTTCTTCGCGCAACGCGACGCGATCTTTATTTATTTTTATTCTTTTTTGGCAGGGTTGCATAATGTGATGGAATTGGCCAAACAATATCGCCTTCGGATATTTGTGCCTTCTACCATTGGAGCTTTTGGTCCCGAGTCACCACGCAATCCGACGCCGAATTTGTGCATACAAAGGCCCAAAACTATTTACGGCGTTTCAAAAGTATGATCCTATAAGGTCCCTTTAAGTAACAGTATGTTGCCAAAACGTTATTCAAAAAGTAATTGACGTTCAAAAATTTACCTTATCTAATTCACAGGTTCACGGAGAATTATTGGGAGAGTACTATTACCATAAATTTGGACTCGATTTCAGGTGTCTCCGATTCCCCGGTGTCATCTCCAGCGACACCAACCCAGGCGGAGGAACTACTGGTATATATTAAATTGATAATTACGGTGAAATGTCGATGATTTTGTCACCTCTATTCTTAACTTGTATTACTCTACAGACTACGCTGTTCAGATTTTCCACGATGCCCTGAAAACCCGCCAATTTAAGTGCTACCTTAAACCAGATACTCGCCTTCCAATGATGTACATCACCGACGCATTGAGGTTATTTTATACAACATAAATTATTTATTAATAACACTGAATCTTAAATAAATAAAACTCGTAATATTTTAGATCACTATGTGAATTTATGGCCTTACCTCCTGAGGCATTGAAGCAGCGAACATACAACGTAACAGCAATGAGTTTTACCCCAGAAGAAATTGTAAAGAGCGTTCAAAGGTAAGCGTTGACGCGCACATTTATTTAATATACAAACAATAAATTATTATTATTATTATTCGCTAGTGTATATCGTACATATTAGCAGCAATAAGATCAATTTTAATAAATAATTTTATTTATTAATTGTCCTTCCATGAAGACACGTTCCGGACCTTCAAGTCTCATATGCACCTGATTCGCGCCAACAAATTGGTAAGCAACAGATAAAACCCTACATTGTTTTAGAAAAAAAAAAATATTTGATTAATGTCTATATTCTTTTTGCTCTTTGAAATACAGCCGACTCCTGGCCGCAAGTGTTTGATGACTCGGAAGCCAGAGCGGAATGGAACTGGAAGCCACAGTATGACATCGATGGAATGGTCGACATCATGGTAGAAGCGCTCCGACCCAAATACAAGAACTAATTTTCTTAATGGAAATCATGTCAAGCGAATTAATTTTCAAATTGCGAAACGCGCAGTGTAAAAAAGTTGAGATCTTCAACTTATTGATTTACTGAGATAATAGTAGCTCTCTGACAGAGAACGATCGAGATGAAACCAGCATTTAGACACTATATCGATTCATAAATCCTGTGTACACGAAACAATTTTGTTGTGCACACGTCTGATATTATAGACTACCCCATTCATGGAACCTGCATGAACTCTTATATTGAGAGAGGTACATGTTGTAATGTGAATAACATTATTATCCATAGAAAAAACAATCCTCTAGGCTAAAAGGGCAGTTGGGAAGAATTTGTTCCATTGATGTTTCCTTCTAGTCGATAAAATACCGTGCCGCTCATGATTCTAAAATATGCGTCATTCATGTTAGTGCAATCACTGCTGCAGTATAAAAAAATAAAAATATATTTAATCAAACGATCTTAAATTTTTTAATTATTTTTAGAAGCCACACATTTTTTTTATGACAGCCGTATACTATGACAGTGTACGTGGTGTTGGATTTTTTTATTATATTTTTTTTAAATTAATCATAACTCTCATTATATTCAGTAATCCCAGATGCAAGATTTTTATTTGGTCAACAAACCAACGTATGTTACACTGTCAGACATCATAAGATAAGCTCGCAAACTAGGCGGTGATTTTTTACGATAACGATTTGTAATTTATCCCTGATCCGTATATTATTTCTCCACACAACTCAAAATCAAGTCGATGAAAGGCAGATCTTTTATAGTGTTGCTAGATGTCAACCTGTCAAAGTGTCCGTCTTAGTAAGAAAACAATTAAGACCTGTTTAATTGCAGGTAAAAGGGTAAGTCTAATAACAACTGAATTCTTGTTTTTTTAATTGTTTTATTTGCATTTTTACGCAAAAAAATTATCTCATTAAACTCAAATTTGCAATTTTTTTTGTCCTATTTTATTAAATATCGATACATTTTATTTTTAAACACAAACTATCAGTTATCGTTAATGCTACTAAATCGTATTTCAAATTAATGATCATGAGTTTATGTTTGTACGACAAATAATTTTATTGCAGTCTATAAAAATGACCATGGACTGGCGTAGACTGTACACGTGACACCTTATAATCCTCTTATCATAGATGTAAATGGATTTACCCTGCTGATAGAAGGAATTTGTTTTTATCTGTCCCAATACTAGTCACAACAATAACATGACAGACACGCCAAGTAAAGTCAACGAGGATGAAAATGAGAGCAAACAACCGCTGCCGTCAGACGCAATCTTCGTCATTGCCACTAATGACCACCAGCAACCCTTAGATAAGGCCACAAAGAGCGTCCAGGAAGGCGTCATTGAGTCCACGGTATAAAAGGGGAAAATAAAATTTTGCGCAATCGCCAACATTCGCAATATACCTTAAGCATATCAGTCTATTAGAAATAAATTTGATTGCTATTCCAAATTTTATACGTAGGTTCAAGACGTCATACAGCATGGCCACTCGCTTGAAAATGTTGATAGCCAGATAGTCGACAAACCCAAAGGTCAGCCATATAATTCAAGTCTATTTCTAAATATAGGCTCCAATGCATACTTTATTTAATGCTGTAATAGTTTATTTGAATCTACTTATCACTCAGATTTTTTTGGATCTCGCCATGTTTTCGCTTTTATGGGTTTTCTTGGTTTGGCATCGGTTTACATGATGCGAATCAATTTGTCAGTGGCCATCGTCGACATGGTAAGAACTCCGCCCGTCGACAACGCCACGTCCTTCTTCGGCAGAAGCGGAGGTACGAGCGCGAGTAACAGTACCGAACAGTGCCAGTACGACGAAGACTCCGGAAGCAGTGAAGTACGTATAATCGTATTATACTCAATCAATTCGATTAGTAATTAATATTTCTCATCAATTTATTTTGAACCAAATGTCCAACAGAGCAACGGCGAATTCGATTGGGATGGTGAAACCCAAGGGCTGATTCTGGGGGCATTTTTCTGGGGCTACATGGTGACGCAAATTCCTGGTGGAATATTGGCCGAGAAATACGGCGGCAAATACGTGTTGGGTCTTGGCATCCTACTAACCGATTTTTTCTCCGTGCTGACCCCGCTGGCTGCACGACAAGGTGGAGCCAATGCAGTTATAGTTATGCGAGTTTTAACAGGACTGGCTGAGGTATCATTAAAGTCACGCGAAATATTAAAATCAATACTTTTGACTCAACAACTGGCATGTTTGCTTCAAGGGAGTGTCGTTTCCTGCGGCCAACAGTATGATTTCCAAATGGGTTCCTACTTTTGAGAGGACGACTATTGGCGCCTTCGTTTTGGCAGGTAAATGCAAAAGGATGTGACGTAGGCTATTAGCGTAAATCGATGATTTTTAATCATTTTAATTTGTGGTCACAAATAGGAACTCAGTTCGGGACTGTGATTATTATGCCCTTATCGGGTTGGTTGTGTTCTCTCGAGTTTGACAATGGCTGGCCTTTGGCTTTTTACGTTCCCGGCATCATCGGAGTTATTTGGTTCACCCTCTGGGTTTTCTTGGTTTTCGATAGTCCGTCTGTCCATCCACGAATTGCCGAGGACGAGAAACGTTACATTCTCGCTTCTACGGGGATTAAGAAGCCAATTCCGGTCAGTTAATAAATTTTTTTAAAAATGAAATGATGTCCGGAATCTTAATTAAGTTAACTGTTAGATGTCAGAGACTCCCTGGAAAACCATTTTGACTTCTATACATCTGTGGGCTATTTTGGTGGCTCATTTGGGACACAGCTGGGGCCTTTCCATGTTGCTCACTGAATTGCCTACCTACATGAAGACAGTCTTGCATTTCGACTTGAAAGCCGTACGATAACATTTTAAACCATCCTGTTACAAAAAATGTAATTCATCGCAATTCAATGTTGCCAAATTTTTCAATAGAATGGAGCGCTATCGGCCCTTCCATATTTAGCCATGTGGATCTTTTCGATTGCCTTCAGTGTGACCGCTGACGCGATCAGGAAAAACAAGATATTAAACACCACCTACACTAGGAAGGTCTTCACTACCATCGGTAACATAATTATATTTCTAGCGTTTTGATTAACTTTACGTATCCAATTTATATTATTATTCCATCGCGAGCCGACTAATACGTCTTTTTATTACAGGACTCTTGTTACCCGCTTTCGGACTTATTGGAGTGAGCTATACAGGCTGCGACCGAGTCGCCACTATCACTTTGGTAACTTAAGTTAACAGCAATTTAAGTATCTAGGTAGTAATTTTTTTTTTCTTTTTCAGCTCACCGTGTCGTGCGGATTTAACGGAGCTATTTATTCCGGATTTTTGGTATAAGCTTCAATCTGCACATTAATCATGATTTTTTTTTTTCTAAAACGAATTACTAACGCTTGCAGGCTAATCACATCGATATTGCTTCCAATTTTGCCGGCACAATGATGGGCGTTACTAACTGCGTGGCAAGCATTTGTGGATTTCTGGCACCCTATATCGTCAATCTTATCGTGACTGAGTCGGTAATAGCTTCAACCTTCATAACCAATATGTTATTTAGAAATTTATTTTGAATATTAAACAATTTTTGGTGGCTCCTACAGGGATCGTTAGATCAATGGCAAACAGTGTTCTTCCTCTCGGCAGGTATTTACGCTGCTACGAATTTGTTCTACGTTGTCTTTAGCACTGGCGTAGAGCAGCCTTGGAATAAAATTAACCGTGACCCGATATTGGAACAAAGAAGAAATGAATCGATTTCCTCGATGACATCATCATCAAGCTCTGACCAATCTAGCAAATCGAAGTGATACCCGCGATTTCAACAAATTTCTTGATTCGCTTTTGACTCCATCACAACACTTACTTGAAAATGAAAAAAAAAATTTGAATAAACAAAAGTTTTGATGTTTTACCCAATGATCTTTATTTTCGTTTGGATTAATCCAATTCAAAGCCTTTTATTTCCGTATAGATTTTCATGTTATTCCGTTACTTTCATTTTCATTCCCACCTATTTTTGTTTTTCCCGCTTTGTTTAATTTAGCAACCAACGCGATTACTCGGCGCTAGATGGCGTCTGGAATCACGTGTGTTTTTGGCGCCCAAAAGAGTTAGGGAAGTCAGCAGAATTTTGTAAGGGATCCAGGTAGTTAAGAAAAATATTCCACTGGGTTTGATTAAAAATTGAAACCTCAAATGTTTTATTCGTTTTGTTTACCAACAGTTGAAAATCTTGTAAGAAAATCAGTTTCTAACATGAAGAGTAAAGAAGAGGAGTCGGTAATGAGAACCTTCATAGGACAAACTCGTGATTTAAGTGAATGTTCCAAATGGTATGTCACCACATAAGTTTTCTGTTTACATTTAAATTTAATAATGTTATTCTTATTATTCTAGCACCAGTTTGCTACTTGACCCAGTGGAAGCAAAATGTGGACATTACTTTTGTCGAGGCTGCATTACTGAGCTACCAAGAAAGTCAACTGGCGAACAAACCCTTTTGTGTGGCGTGTGTCAAACTATAGTCTGCAAAGATGACTTGAAAGAGCTAAATCCCAAGATGAGCAAAATTACCTCTTCCCTGCAGCATTTTTTACAAGATTTTTGTAGAGAGGGAGGATGGAAAATTGGTATAAACAAGTTCACTAGCCTTTAGATTGTTATTGTTATTGTCTGACTTCCAAATTGAATTCTTTGGTAAACCTTTAGCCAATAATTATATTTTATTGTGCCTTTGTTGTAGCGAAAATTATAAAGAAGTTTAAGCACTTACAATTATCCTTGTGTTTTGTTTTCCAGATACTTTGTTGAGTAGTTCTGCAAATGGTCAACGAATTTCAAGATCACTACCCTTAAATTTAGAAGGAAAGGAGAAATCTGTAGTATCAAGGACAACAGCAGCTGATATTGAAGAAGGCAGTGGTTCTGTTATTATTTGCAGTTCATCTTCCTCTGAACTGGCTCATCAGAGTACACTTGAACCAGAACACAAAGTACAACAATGGCTGATGACCAGCAATCCCAATGTAGATCCACTTGCTGTCCCCAGTGAGGATGATGGTGAAAATCCAAGCATTAAAAGCTCCAGGACACTTTCCAAAGCACTTTCATTTGAATCTAAAACTACGGCTCAACTAGTTTTTACGCCCGTGGATATTTCGTCTAGTACTGGCAAAGAATCGTCGTATGATATCGTTTCAGCTCCCAGTCCACCACCTTCCAGGGAAATACCACAACAGGTAATAATAGCAATACATTATTTTTTTGGTTTTTTAATATTATATTTAAAATTATTCATCAGATGAAACGAGGACGAGGTGGACGTGGTCGGGGAAGAGGTCGCACAAGAAAGAATGCCCTACCGATTAGTTCTGGTGAACCTCCAGCCAAGAAACGCGGCCGGTCGGCCGGTAACACACCAGAAACTAAACCAACGACATCTACAACACCCAAAGGAGAGCCGGATTCCTCACCAGAAATAGGCAACACAACTGCATCTAAAGTGCCGTCAATCGCAACCACCATCACTCCTTTGACGCGTTCGTCAAAGCCCCCCATTGAAATTCCTAGCAGAATCGAACGATCAAAAGGTACAAATCAATTTATATTAAAATGATCATCGATTTTCTTACGTGCTATTATTCATAGATTCCCGGAACGAAAACAGTAGTCACATTGGGGAGGAAGAAAGGAATATTTCTATAAGTATTGGAAATTCTTGCGCCCTACCAACCAATGAAGCTCCGGAAAAATCTTCAGACACTTCTGCTCGACTAGTTGACGTCTGCGAACCCTATCTGAACTGTGTTTCAGATGTTCGATGCATTACACCACGACCATTTGAATCAGTTCTGGCGGACAGATCAAACATTCATGTATTGCAACCAGTATCAGCCCCAAGTCTTCAACTTGACAAGCCCGTCAGTGTTCCTTCGACAGCTTATCACACGACACCGGTTTCTCGGCCCAGAGTTCGAAATTCCTTGGGATCTGCTATACATGATCTTCAAACATCTGATAGGGATTTTCGACGACACTCCATTTCAGAAGAGCTGCGATCTGGCACTGGAAGGCGCAACGTGAATTTTTTCCATAAAGGTCGGATCGTTCCGGGGAAACCCATCAGTTCATTCAAGAAACAACAAATCGTTTTCACTCGATTGGGGAAATTGGGTCCTTTTCTTGACCTTCCCCCGGCATGCCCTCCGGTTTCGGTGCATCCGCCCGTTCACGCTAAAAAATGTTTTGAAGATAAAGAAACTCAAACCTTTCCACCATCCCCTCTGTCCTTTTCTTTAGTTTCCACCCAGACGGAACCAGTTGAAGCATCAATGACCCCAAACAAGGAATCGAACACAGACCATCCGTTAATGAATAACCAGACATTAATAGTTCCGGACAAAGCCCCTTCTATCGACAGTGTACTGAAATCACTCAACGCGCAATTACGGGATGAAAACATTTTGGTGGGAGAACCGGATGAATACAGCGAAGATTTGTTCATGTCTGCTGAGCCATTCAAACGAGCCAGAGTTTTGTCTTCGAGTGACAGTGATGACGACAAGATGGAAACCAAGAGGAAGAAGCCCTGCCCTTCCGTGAAATCCGTCGATACAGACGGTCTGATTTCGTCGATGTCTCATTCTGCGGGTGGAGCGACTACTGCGAACGTACCCCAGCGACTATCCCCACAACAAGCAAGTGCGGATTTAGCTAGCAAAACTGTTGTGATGGAGAGCGATCCGGAAGAGGATGACGTTCTGGTAGCGACCCCTCCACAACCACCTACTCCAAAGCCTGTACCATGCAAAAAAAAAGTTCTTACGTGTTCCGGGCTTCCGGTAATGTTAAATTTTAGTCCACAAAATTACATATGTATTCTAATTTTTTTTCCGCAATACAGCGTCCGCAGGTGAAGATGGTAGAAGATTGGGCTCGGCGCGTAGGGGCTGAAATTTCCTTGACGTACAGTTCGGCCGTGACTCACATCATCGTTCAGGTGGACGAAGAAAACTGTGCTCAGCGCACCCTGAAGTTTTTGTACGGAGTCGCCAGCGGCAAGTGGATCGTCGGAATCGATTGGATTCATCAGTGCATTCGCGAAACCAGATTGATCGACGAAGAACCTTTCGAAGCGCTGGACATGGATGGCGAGGACGGCCCTCGCCGAGCCAGACAGACAAGTCAGAGGAGCAAGCTGTTTGAAGCTTTCGAATTCTGCTGCCAAGAGCCCTTTACCGACGTGTCTGTTGAGCAGTTGAATGAGTTGTTGATGTTATGCGGGGCCGTAACAGCGAACAGTCCCGCGGAGCTGACCAAAAACCGGCGTCACTCGTTGATCATCGTTCAAACCGACGACGACGTCAGCCCCGCAGTTCAGCGTAAGGCGGCCAGCTGGTTCGAGCGCCTCCAAGTCCTCAGCGTTTCCCGCGAATGGGTCCTAGATTGCCTGGCGTCGTATCAACTCCTTCCGGTGCGCAGTCAACTCATTGGAAAGCATTCCGAGTCTATGCTTAGAATGATGGCATTTGATTCACATCTTTTGGCCTAGAGACCAACTCTGTGCACCGTTTTATTTTTGTTTATTGTTGCAATGGGTTTCAAGTTTATGGAGTGATACATTTTTCTGTTCGCGTGGTAGATTGATAAACAACTTTGAACGTTTTCCATTACTTTTTTTTTTTTTTTTTTTCACTTTGCCAACTGTTTTGTTTAATATACACGCCAATTTCCCTATAGTTCTTTGTATTTTGCCGATCCTGTTTTACAGTAAATGTCGGCTCTTCTTTTCATGCTCATCGATTCTGTTATTTATTTATTTTTAAAGAGAATGTATTATGAATGCAGCAGCTTGCTAATGATTGGATTTTCGCACCCGTTGTTGGACTTCATTGGTAAGGAAAGGGGTTCGGTTGACAACTCGACAGGCCGTTCGAAATAGTCGGTTCTCATGCGTGACCGAATGCATGTCATCTGACGACGTTTTAACCGATTTAGCTCAATATTGCTCTATGTAGAATCTAGACATTATAAAGTGATATATTTCTCCAGGTGTATGACCATTGATTTGTTCAATCTCAATATGCTTTTCTTGAACGGGATACTCAAACAAAGGTTGATCTTTAAGTGTTCGTATGGTTCCACGTACATTCCGTAAACTACAAATTATTTAACTTGAGTGTAAAGAAAACAATTGGTGCAATAGATTGTGATAGCGTCAAGAAAAGTATTTCGAACCTGG
This sequence comes from Daphnia pulicaria, assembly GCF_021234035.1. Classification (NCBI taxonomy): domain Eukaryota; kingdom Metazoa; phylum Arthropoda; class Branchiopoda; order Diplostraca; family Daphniidae; genus Daphnia; species Daphnia pulicaria. The sequence goes on from NC_060913.1 coordinate 28,703,625, forward strand.
AAATCATGACATTTAATAGTAATAAGTTACAGGATCGCCCTATCCCTTTCGACGTTCAGGCCCGATAAAAGTGGGCCTAAAAGACGCGGGCCTGAATGACCGGGCCTGAACGTCGTACACCCCTATTGCTGTGGCACTGACCTAGTGTGACGTTTTTTTCCGAGGTTCGGCGTTTTAAAAAATGAACCGTCCCGTTTGACCAATGGGTCAGGTAAAAAAAGCTAGGTCGCGTTATGTCCCGGTAAAAAATCGGATTGAGGATGTTTTTTTTTTTTTTTTTAAATGTGGCGATGATTTTTTTCCTTTTGATGTCGATTTTTAAAACAATGAATTGTCCCCGCTTGACGCATGAGTAAACCATGTTGGGTAATTTCCCGGGTCAAAAATCGGACACGTTGAGGGTACTTTTTATTATTTTTATCGATGAATTTTTCCATTTTGAGTCGTCTTTTGAGCTGTTTAGCTACGTTTTAATTACGAGCCACCTTATTTTACTACTAGATGACGCCACACCTCGGGTTGGCCAGCGAACCCCGTAAATGTCCCTAAACCCTAGGGTGTCCCATTTTTATCGAATTTTTGAATTTCATCTTGTCCAACGAGATCGGGGTGTGTTATGACCTTAAAAAAAGCTAATTTTTTTTTTCTTAAAAAAAATTAAATTTAGGGGTACTACAAAAATGATTTTTTTGTACCGTTTTTTGCACTATTTAATTTATCAAAATTTAACGAATTATCATTACACTTCGTTCTTTAGACAGGGAAATGATGATTATAAGAAGAGCTTATGTTCAAAATTTGAAAAAAATCAGAGCTCATTGAAGGGTCCCCGTGACTGAAAAACCTAACTCGATGACACCATACGCTCGTATACGGGAAAACCTAAAAAAATGTTTATTCGTTTTTCCAACTGAAAAACCCGGGAAATTAACTTTTATACATGATGAAATAGTTAACATTATTCATAAAATTAAAGTTCACGTTTTGAAATTACTCAAAAAAGTTGCTAAGTACCATATTTCCAGTTTTATGATTTTACCTCTTTTACATTGTTGCCAATGAAAAATGCCCTTCGAAGAAATTTGTTTCCAAATAGCGATCCAAACATTTTTGAATAATTAATTTAAATAACCGTCATTTTTAATTTTCTTAAGTTGCTTTTTTCCATCACTAGAATGCGCTGATGTCCATTCAGGGAATTCTTTAATAGGAACTTCCCGGTCCTCATCCGCTTCTTTCTCCAGGTTATCTTCGGAATCGTCGTCCAGGCGTAGTCGGTGGTTTTCTCGAAATCTCGTCATGATGTTAGCACGTCGAATGATAAAGTTCGCTTCTTGAAGAGCGAAAAACCTTTCAAATCTGTTTCCGACACCTCCATCGCCGGAATCATCTGCATCCAAAAAAGGCGCCATTTGGTCAGGCTGATCTACAACACGAGCAGAGCCAGGCTGCTGATCCACAACACGAGCTGGAACGGGTGGCTGATGCGGATGGCTGATGTATTTCCTCCATGTTTTGGGGTTCCGCAATTCAAAGGCGGTCGTCCTCGTCCTCGACCTATTATGGCTGGAACCACCACAGGATTTTCAACAGCGAGAACTACTGCTGGGTTGGCCACTTCTGCTGCGACCGTGGCGACTGGTATGACCGCTTCTGCTGCGACTGGGATGGCCACTTCTGCGGAGACTGGAACGGCCGCTTCTGTGGTTACTGGGACGACAACTGAAGCTTCTAATAAGGCTTCAAAGGCCGTACGTACCTCGTTGAGGGGCGATTCATAACTTCAATATCTTGATCGTCAAATTCCAATTCAACAGGATCGAAGTGGTGGGCAGTCGCCATAAGGAACGCACGTACTGTGATCCGGCCGTTCTGTAAATTGCTTTGAAGAACCCAAATTTACCTGTCTCTATTGAAGTATTCTATTCTCCGTCGGTCTCTCACAGGGGCCCCATCCCTTGTGGTCAGATAGATGTATATCGGGTTCATAACCTACTCTTGAAGCCGATCTGAAAAAGAAATAAATTTTCAAGATTATTTGTGTGGTTTTGCATTTTCTTGAAAATATGTACCCATTAAGATCCACGATTTAGGATGGGCGGTTCCTATAAGGTCGTTGAATGGTCTATGGCTCGCCTCCTTCAGATTGTTTAGATTTCAAATAAATTTATTTAAAAAATGATTTTTCATAGAACAGATACTTTATCGCACATTTTTTTTAACTGGTAGAACTAACAATACCCCAAATTCGAGATCCTCTCGAAGGTTGCAATTTGATTAGAATGAATGAGATCAGAATTTCAAATAATGAGACCGAACTGCTGTTATAAAACTGTGATTTGTATCTTTTGACGGGACTTCATGGTTGGCTAAGTTAGCTAGTCGACATCCGTTAATAGAGGTTTTTGATTAGATAGTCTAGGCTATTTTAGATGTTTTGGATTAGCGAGTACATTCGCTAGTCCGTGCGAATTAGCGAATGAACTTGCTTATTTGTACTTTTTAGCGAATGCATTCGAATGCAATGCGAAAGATTAATTGGCGAATGCACTGAGTGCATTCGCTAATTAATCTTTTCAAACCCTTCTTCAACCCTAAAAAAGCGAATCATCCCGCTAATAAAATTCCTTATTAGTGAGTGCATTCGCATTCTTTCCTAAGCCCATACATTTTGCATTTATTTTTATTTTCACTATTAAAGTGAATTCTAAGAAATAAAAAACTGGATTATAAATATGAAGTGACAAACATGAAAAATGGGGGGGGGGGGGGTTAAGATTCGTTTGACAACATGCATTAAAGTAAGTGCTTTTTGGACAAAAAACCAGGAAAAAAAGTAAAGAGTGAAACTGAGCTGTTCAAGGGAAAAAAAATTAATAAAAAAAATTCCATAACTTAAAAGATACTCAAACGGAATTGCGTGAAGGAGAATCGATAAGTTTAAAATGCATAGTAGAAGCATCAAACGGAATTGAGTCAAGAAGAATCGATAAGTTTAAAATGCATACTAGAAGCATAGGCTAAAACTGGACATAAAAATTGAAAAGTTTCAAGTATCTTGTTCTTCGCATGGGAAAAACGGACGAATTTTTCGTCGTTGATATTTGGAATAAAAGTTGTTTTTTGGTCCGTTACATATCTTGCTGCGTATCCTTCTTCTGTCTTTTTTATGATGTAAGGTTTACAAAAACAATCCATAAACAGTTAGAGAAAGCAAGAAAATTAATATAATACCAGATGTTGCACGTCTGTTGAGGGAAAGCTCGATCAACTTCCTGTCCCCAAAGAAGAGCTTGCTGTGAACTATAATTGGCTGAAGCACCATAATCTTGCACTGCTGTTGAGGGAAAGCTTGCTGCAAACAACAATTGGCAATGCTGAAATTAACGCAGAAACCTGCAACAGGTTTTCAGTACAATCAACAAACAGTTAGAGAAAGCAAGAAAATAAAAATATCACCAGAATGTTGCACTGCTGTCGAGGGAAAGCCCGATCAAGAGCCAGTCACCAAAGGAAATCTTTCTGCAAACTGAGTACCCCTGCAAACTGTAAGTGGATGAAGAAAATAGCACCAGAAGTATTGCACTGTTGTTGAGGAAAAAATGCTCGACAAACTTCCAGCCACAAATACTGCAGAATTTATGCAAAGCTGGCAGCAAACAACAATTGCCAATGCTGGTATGAACACAGCTGCAACAGGTTTAGAAAACTTTAAAGAAACGGTTGGAGAAAGAAACAAAATAAATATATCACAAAAATGCACTGCACTGCTGTTAAGGGTGATCAACTTCCAGTCACCGAAGAAAAGTTTGCTGCAAACTAGAATTGGCTGAATTGGCAGAAGAAAATGGCACCAGAAGTATTGCACTGTTGTTGACGAGAAGCTGCTCGACAAACTTCCAGCCATAAATAAATACTGTAGTAAAGTAAATATACATCGAGTAATATATTCAATAAAAAATGTTAAAAGTAATTTTAATAAGTTATAACGATGCATTAAAAGGATTAAGGGAAAGAGAAAAAGAAGAGAAGAGAAAAATATATCTGGTGTAATTTCGGTAGTATTCATTATTGAAAATTTAAGCATATCAAATCCACATCAAGACCAACGGTGACCATCAACAAGGAACGAAACAGCAACCAAAAACAAAATTTTGCGTTTTTTCTAGGCTTAAAAAAGTACTTTTAAGCTATCTGTCGCGTACGGGTTATGGAAAACTTAAAATTTATTAGTAACGTGACAACAAGCAGCATTAATCATAACAAAAACGGGATTGTTGAATAAGATTTGGCGATTGTTGACTTTCTCGAATTGCATTAATAAAAACTGATAATGCAGTTTATCTGGTTGTAAGTAGATACACCAATTTAGCTTACTGACCACCAGTCCCTACCAATCCCAAATTTTAAAAATTGCTAGATTTCTGAAATGAATGAATGATTTCTTATACATGAAATTCAAAAATTAGTATTACTTTAAGTAGCTTACTTGGCTGTAAGAACGTACATGGATGTATCTTGATCACCAACAGTAACGTCATGTTACTGGTGACAGTAAATTGAATAGGATTGGTTACAAAATAGAACACAATGGTCCAAGTTTGGTACATAAAGAAAAATAGGTAATAGCTAGAAAAAAAATGGAAGAAACAAACATTTGCACCGGTCAGTGCTTAAAGGTAAGTTCTAGAGAAACGTTTGTCAGAGAATAATGAAGCAGAGCCATGTCTTCTTGCAATTAATACAAAATTAATTCTGCGTATGCAGTGATGAAATTTTAATTCCCTTGTGGAGAAAGTTCGTGCAAACAAGTAACGGAAGACTGCAAATTGAAATTTATCAATGGTAACCTCATTGAATTTTTACTTTATACGTGAACCCTTACAAATCTTACGTGTGTCTCTCTTGCTAACACAGATCCAGAGTTTAGGGTTTTGAGAACTGCACGTTCATGGGAGAGATTTCGCAACGAAAAGGAGGTAAAAGAACGCCAAGAAGACCAAAGAGAACAAAATGCTTTGAGAAGACAACAACAGTAAATCGAGGGAGCCGAAAAACACGGTTTAGGGATGAAATACGTCGAGAGAGAACTGGCCGAACGGGAATAGGAAGAGAAAGAAAGAGCCGAGCGTGAATGGTACTATTAAAAAAACAGTGGAACTGTAATTTTTTTGTATGGACGTGAAATGACACTTTCCGAATTGTATGTGCCACTAGGAAAAGACAATTTTTTTTATAGGAACGACTTCCCTGGTCAAAAATGAAAAGTATTAAAAAGTGACATTGAAACATGCCACTGCACGAAAAGCTGAGGATTCCTAAAAAGCAAAATGATCGAAGAAAAACTAGATGAGGCCCTAGAAAGCATTAAAAAAATCTCCAATTGGGAAAAATTGAGTGATGAACAAAATAGCAATGGAAATGGAAGCCTCGGTTACTCGCAACTGAATACCTGATGACCATTTTGGTATCCAAAGATGAGACATTTTAAAATAAATTATCATTGAACTATTCAAAAAATATCCAAACGGAAACCTAAGAATAAAATAATGACAGATCAGGAAAGAAGTCGAGAAAATTAATTGACAGAAGAGCATGCGAACAAAACCTTCTTCTGGGATTACTGGGTTTCGTTTACACACGAACCACAAGTTCTGTCATGCTTATTATCCTATATGAAAGATTTGGCAAGAATTTCAGGAATAAATATTTGAGAAACTATTCTTGAACACATCGATGCTTCAACAGCCCCCGAATGGCCTGTTCGTGTGATTCAGAACACTGCTATAACAAGGCATGAACAGTAAAAATGACGATCGCAGTTATATACAATGTACACTCACTTTGTGTGGAAATTAACAGCGCCTATGAAACAAAACTTGCTTATGACGTCATTGGAACACGTTTTGACTCAAAAGATCAAGCGACGAGATACTTGCGTTGCATATCTACGTTCAAAATTACAAAATTTACAGACGTAAAAGCGTTTGATAGCTATAAATTTTCAAAAAATAATCTAAATTCATTATATGCCACTCTACGATGCCAAGCATGTATGTCACACACGGATTGCCACATTGTTTCTGATTATTAAGAGTTTTCTTTGAAATTTTTTTCTACGGGGCTCTGAGAAAAAAAAGAGAGGCTTCATTGTTCGTGAGAGGGTTTTGAATTCGATTTTGAAATAGCATTTCATCCACATTTTTTGCAAATTATTCTACCGACTTGTGTCCAGTGGACCCAGCATGTCTTTGAATCCACATCAGGTATGTTTAGGTATTGGATGTTTTGAGGAGAGTAGGATGCTCCAGATGTCTAGCAGGACGAGTTTTTAAATATTTGGATAGTTTCGTCTATTGATTGAATGTACGCTTTTAAATCGCTGAAGACGAAGAGCTCGTTTGGTTGTGATGATAACTTTGAGGGCCTTTTGATCCCTTGTAGTTTGGCAGGTTGGATATTGGATCTCTGGTGAGGTGCCATGCCTCTTTTTTGTTAAACGGGCAAGGTATAGGCGAAGGACGCAGATTCTGTGTTGACTGGTCCGTTGGTGTATCCGATGATGGCAGTTGCCTCAGATTTTTTCATTGAAAACCAAAGAGGTTTGTATGGGGATGCTATCCATGTTGGTGGAGTTTTTAGCTGATTTGAGTAGTTTGAGTCTAAAGAAAATAGGCTGCTGGGGCAGCCTAGTGTTTCAATGTCTTTAATAAGCAGGGTGCAAAATGGAAGCCTAAAATGTGGATTTTGGTAAAAAAATGTGGAAATCATCAAATCCCTATGCTATCCATGCATCAGCCGAATGTTCGCTACCTAAAATATGTAAAGGAAACTTTTTAAAATATCTGGATTTCGAGGTAAGATTGAAAACTAGTTTAAAAAAAGTTGATAGAATGGTTATTTGAGCTGCCAATGTATGCTGCAGATATCTCGTTGAATTCTTTAAATTTATAATTTTATTATTTTTTAAATTTTACTTCAACACTGCACTTAACACCACAACACTTCAAAACTGCAAGATTTTGAAAAAAATTAGAAAATAATAATGAAAACATTAGTTCAGACTTTATTTTTTTCCAGATGAAATTTTTTTTGTGAAATCTATGCTTAGTGTAGAATAAACAAAAAAATTTCCTGATCTTAAATTATTTAGAGGCCGCTGTTATTGGTGCTGTAATTGTTTTAGGGGGATGAGACGGTGAGTTCATAAGGTAAAAGAAGTTTGATATTGAGGCCAAAATGTTAATTCTATCGAGTTTTAACATTAGTTTCGGCTGTTTTATCTCAAATGTTTCGCGTTGTGTTCGTGTGAACATCTTTAACGTATAAAAAATGAATGTCCAAACTAAATTCCGTTAAATGAAAACTTAGATGGTATTTTGAAGTTGTTTGAACCAGAACCAGGTGTCTAGGTTCTCACCAAAAACCCCTTTTTTACCAAAAGGTGTTTTTAACATATTTTTAATAGTCACCAACGTTCATAAGCTTAATAAAAAAAACTGGTGAAATGATGAATATTACTGGATCCAATGTGTCACTCTTAGTGTAATGAGTAAGTCGGGATTAACATGATAGAAATATTACTTTAAGTCACTGAAAGAGAAGAGGAATGTTTGAATCGACCCGTTTGAACGACAAATTACGAGAAATCGCTCAAAAATTCTCATGTGGAATGCTAATTCAAATTTTGGGACAAGAAGTAGTTCCGTTAAAGAAAGGCCACGGTATTTACTTGAATCAGAGACTCTCAGGATTGTGTTTTAAAACACGGTCAAACTGAATTTAAAGACATGCCAGTAGTTCCGCTTATGTTCATGATTCACGGATAAACTTTGTTTTCACGAATTTTTTCTTTCACAAGAGATGATACTTATTCCGCGAACATTTTATCAACAAAATTGAACATTGTGACTAATGTAGAGAAAGCTATCACAAATGTGGCTTTCTAAACATTCCGATGTTTTGTTGTTAACATGACGAAGTTTCAGTTTTCTAGCCAGACAAGGCTTCATTTGCAACACAAAAGTAAGACTTCATGCAGCTTCTGTTGCCAAGTCAGAAAGGTTACTACAAATCAATGCTTAAAAAACTCTAGTAAAATTACTTGAACAAAATTAACAATGTGTTGTAAAATTTTGGTCAGTTTAACTTATTTTTTTCTCTGGTTTTCACGATCTACTCCGACAAAAACATTGACTCGAACATTTATAAGGTGGATTCTTGGGTTTCATAAACTTTCGCAGTAAACAACAATAGCTCCAGGAAGTGGAGCACTTTGGGACTTATAAACTGGAAATCACTCCCTATTGATGTGATGGCTATTTCGCTAATTCACATTAAAAAATAAAAGAGGTCGGTTAGGATGTCGCGACTACACATTTCACATCATCTTGCAGATTCCTATATAAAACAACACGCTGAAGAAACCAAATTTCTAATATGTTGATTATCTGTTCGGGGCCGTCCACATATAACGGCGTGGTCTGTGCGGGAGGTTGGAGTCTAGACCACTGTGACGAATTGTGACGAGGGGGATAGGTAGGGTATTCACAATGGGACGTCACAAAAACGTCGAAAACACTCGGTACACTATGGATATGTTGGAAACTTCCCTAAAGACTTTAGTTTTTTTCTGGATCGTCACAATAATGTGATTGTCGGCATCATGTTGGCTCGACTAATTTAAAAACTAAGCATCATGAACCAACACGAATTATATTCAACGCTTTTCAAAGTCTAATAGCGCTTTCGAGAGAACAAAGAATATAAAGTCTTGCCAAGAACAAGTCACAAAGAAATGGAACGAAATAAAAATGATGCAGATTTTCCCACCAATATTGTAATTTTTTAAAATAATATCGAGCGATTTCAATGAAAGCTGAGGTGATTTGGGCAAATTTGAGCTAAAGAATTAAATATTGAATCCTACTACGATGTTAAAACTGTTTTTGAAGGCACCAGTAAAAAGCCTTTTGATTTACTAGTTAAAAAGTCTAATGGATATGTCCCTCATGTTAAGCTACAGCTGCAAAAAAATGGCGATTGCATGAATTCAGAATTTGCATGCTGCAAGTTAAAAACAAAAAACGACTGTCATCTGATGTTCAAGAAAAACAACTTTAGTCAAACAGTAAAATCAAATTAATTAGAGAAGACACTTAAGAAGTGTGTGACGCATTAAGATCTCATCAAGAGATAAACGAAAATAAAAAAAACTACAAGGAGTAGCAATGGAAAAAAAGTTAGTTAAAATCAGGAGATAAAATCAGGAGTTAAAATAGGAGTTAAAATCAGCCCTTTGAAAACTATTATGGTATTTGCCGAGAACGGTTCCTTTTTCATTAAAAAAGACAGAGCGACATGTATGGCACCGCCATCAAAACTCTGGACAAATTTACTAAGTAATTGAATTTAGTTTGATTCAAGATAAGTAGGAGAGAGGTTTATCTTTCACTTTTGCCAAAAATAGTTACATCTATTGAAGGCCGGCACTATTTTGTAAACTTCCCCGTGAAAATCATATGAGCCCAAAATGAATGTCATGCTAAACATTGTGATGGCCCATTATGTACACCACCATTAGATATCTAGAAGAACTGACTTCATTTCTCGGCCCCCAAGAAGTCTGCTTTGTAAGTCAAATTGACAAATGTTGCGTCAGATTGCTTTTACTGCGAAAAATAAATAGAGCCCTCTACTCATACATGTGGAACACCACGTTAGTCAGCCTGATCACGATTGGGTTGTATTTTACGATGTTTGGAAACCCAAAACAATTGAAGAATTACTTAATCATGTGCAGTGAAAGGACAGAAAAGCTGAGTCCTTTTACTCCAAAATTTGCTTTCTTTACTGAAATTAATGAATATTCCGACGTGAAGGTATACACTTTTTGTTTTGAAACCAGGTATTTACTTTTTTAAATATTTTAAGCTCAAATTTTTAGGTTCGTAGGTTTTTCTGCTGACATATGTAACACGATGTTTAGAAATCATTCTGTAACTTCGTTACTGAAGAAGAAATTTCCTCGATTACTTGCGGTTAAATTTTCTTGCCATTCATTACATCTCTGTACAACTTATTTAAGCAAAAACATCCCACTGTGTCTGGAAACATGTCTTAGGTAATTTAATAACCACTTTTCTAAAAAACATGATAAAAGAAAAGTTTTCAGAATTCCTGAAGTTCGTCAACGTCGAGCTGCATGCTATTTTTAACAGTTCTGATACTCACTGGCTTGCTAACGAAGCGGGCGTTAATCGAATCCTTGAACATCTCTCAGCATTGAAACTCTACTTCACCGAAGTAGTTTTGGAATTAAAAATGACGATGATGACAGTGAATGCATCAAATTTTGCAAATGCTTAATGATCGAACAACAAAGCCATATTTTGAATTTCTTTCTTATGCATTTCACGTGATCAACGAATTCAACACAGTATTTCGATCAGAAAGTCCTTTTTGTATGCTTTGAAGTGAGGGTATCTTAACTAATTCGGGATTTCGCAAACATTTTCATAGAAGTCACGTATGTACCAACCCGTTTGGTAATGTGTTTCCTTGGAAGAAAATTCTATTCCTGAAGAGAATATATATCTTGATAATATAAAGTACTTTCTACGCTAGTACGTTTTTTTATATCTTAAATTAGTCAATGTAACCGACTTAGTATTTTAGGAGTTGTGGCAGATAATACTTTGAAAGACCTCGACTTGCCAGCTGAAGAAAAGCGAAAATTTTGTGTAAATTGCAAAAAAATGTATATCACCACGATTGATCATTTTCAGGTGAGATTTGACTTTGATGATCTTGTCTTTCAATTTTGTCATCTTGCACTCCCAGAAAATGCCCGTAAGGACGACCCAAAGCTCTTCTAGACCATTATTAAACCGATTTCCCTTGTTGAAATATGCATACAAAATCTTGCAGAAAGGGAGTGTAGACAACATGCACTGTTTAACAAGTCTACTTTCAATCAATATTAAGACACCGATGTTGCGAGAATGTCTGTCAAAGACTACTGAAAAATTGTTTTGAATTTGGAGAAAGGAAAAACCAAAGAATTTGTTTTTCAAATTTAGCCTATATTGCGCGGAAACGTGAAAACAGAGCTGAGTTTGAGCGGTGGGCTTTTGGTGGCTACCGTTGCCACATTCAATAAAAGAAAATGTAGTTATATAATGAACCCGTCAATATCTGGAACTCTAATATTCTTTGTTGTTGACCACGTGATGATGTCTTAGTTTGCTGGCAGAACACACAAACTATTCCTTGGTAATTGTGGAAATGTTTACCAAGGAATGTTCGTCATGGTTTTCCCCGTCCCAGGCCACAGCCCTACATATCCCTTGGTTTGGAGGGAAACGACGGATGTTTCGGGGTTTTGAGATTCCCCGCCAGGTTCTCTTGTATCGAAGACCTATTGACTCAGAGAAAACAGAGACTGGACTCAGATAGGGCATAGCCTACTCGATGGACTAGAAGGTAGTTCAAGCCTAGAGTATCGGACTCCAAAAGTGACGCTGCCTCCGGTGATGGGCTCCCGAGTGGACACTAGCGCCACCACCAAAAACTGTAAGAACTTCATTGAGCGTTTGTAAATACAGAATACACGTTAATGACGTTATTGTCACGAATATTGGTGGCACGACATGGGTCTGTGTGTGAATAAAAAGGTTTATTCACCTGAAAGTCTACCAATTTAGCTACCAATTGTTATGACCACCATCACCATAAGAAATACTCAGAGCATTTTGTGGCATTAACCAACCCACATTTGTAGCTTTGCCACGACAGATGCAAACCTCAACACCTTGCTTATTATATTTCAAATGTCGAAAATCTCGTTTTTCATCTTTTTATTGATTTGCGTTAATAAAACCCAGAGTTTAGAATTTCTGATAAACAGAATTCAAACAAAAAACGTTGCTGCTTGTAAATCATAGTAAAACTAATTTATTTATATGCATGTACAAATAAAAAGAAGTTAAAGTTATGTTATGCGAAGAAAAAGTCATTTTGATAGTTATTTATAATAGGTGCGGAGGTCCCGGAGGGCAATTGAAAATCTTTTATTTTTTTAAGTTGTTCCTTACCATCACTAGAATGCGCTGATGTCCAATCAACCTTGGGAAGTATGGACTGCGTCAAAACGAAAGCACGGACGAGATATTAAGGAAGCTCAAGGCTAAAACCAGTCCATCCCAAATAGACTATGCATAGGGAAACATAGTGTATAACAGTGGAATTCTCATTTTCAAAAGGCTAGGCAGTAAATTTTACTTCTACCAATATTAAGATGATTGGCAACGCCGATAAAACATCAATGATTTTTTTTTTAGTTAATCACGTTACCTAAGAGAGCGTCAAAATTCAGCTTAAGCTTTGCTTATGCGGCGTTGCCCTGTCACACGAAATCGTTAATTGCGGAGTTTCCACTAATTTTTAAGTTGACACTTGACGAAATGCAAGTGTTGTTTACCACCTGTCTAGATGTGAAAAAAGAAAGAAATAGCGATGGAAGAATGACATTGTCTAACGAGAAATTACAACGAACCCATTCCATCAGAACGACAGAGAAAGCAGCAATACACAGACTTTCGTATAACAGGCAACGTCGCATAAGCAAAGCTTAAGCTGAAATTTGACGCCTCCTAAGTCGCTCCACCTGTCTATTCTACATCGTGCATTGAGCATGGATGGATGGATAATTTTGTCCTAGAGTTTCACAGTCCACTCTAATACAAAGGGCTCTAAAATAACTGACCTGCTCCATTAGCACGAACAAGCTCGGCTGTCTTTAGGCGCAACATAATATTGTTTATATACGTATTAGTAGCCACTTTTTGTCAATAGAAATACACAAAAAAATGTATTAAACTAAACATCGTTTAATAGTCGACCAATTTACATAATGACGTGGCGTCCACTGTCTGGGGTTACTAGTAATCATCAAATTTGTGTGATCATAAAAAAACATCAGATAACAATAATCCCATATTACGCATCCATCTTCCTCGAGTATATACTCCCTTCTTTAACTGTGACAGCGCATTAATAAATCCAATTCAAGGGTTGGTTATTTGGAACTACTTCCTTGGTAACCAACCATTGTCAATTGAAGGTTCCCCAGCAATTGAAAACATACTTCTTGAAATTTAATTCCGACAGTGAAATGCATTAAATTTGATAAATCTAGGCTGAAGATTGAATGAAGCCGTTGTTTTAGGTTCCATGATCCGTGATCCGAAAAATTAAATATCGAATAAACAAGTAAGAGAGCGATAAAGTAAGAATCAGCAGAATTTAAACTGATTTATTCGATTCAATAAAATAAAGTTGTTGGTAATTTACTTACTCAAATGAAGCAGTGATGATCAAGGAGCTTTGTAGGAAGATTGATGTCAATGATGTTCAACGAACGATAGATAGATATCTTACATACCCACGGATTTTAGTCCTGGTGCTTCTATAGCATGCAGCTCTGGAGCTAGCCATGATATTACGCCTGACAAGGTATTTATAGAGATTCTAGAGAACATCTAAGTCTGATTCAACGAATGTCTCCATTGTTTCTTAAAATGTGCGGTATGTATTTTGATCGGTTCTAGGAAAAAACAGTCGCTGGGATATTGTTGAAAAATGTAACGAGTTCCCATCCCCTGCTCGAGGACAGGTATGAACTACACAGTTATTATAGAAGTGCCCGTTACACCGTTTTTATACAAATTCTTAAAGTAAGTAATTGTACAACAGTTTCACTTACTACATGAATGTTTAATTTTTGCAATATTTTCATCTTCAACCTTTTGTCACTTTTGTCATTACAATTTTTATTTATCATTGTGAAAAACAGATGGGGGATAGAACAAGCCTAACCGCTATTGAGTATGCTCCTCTTCGTGTTCAGTACTGGAATACTCCTGCTTTTCCAGCTGCTCTTGTAGATGTTCAATGAAAATCGACAATCGTGTTGGGTAACCTGAGTCTTTTTTTTTTCTTTCTTCTCTTATTATTTTCTTTTCTTTTCTTTTCTTTCTTTCCTTCTTCTTTCTTTTACTTGCCAAGGAGTAACCTGCGTCACCGGTCGCTTCCCTGCAAAAGAAGAGTCTCTTTTGCTAGTATAAACAAAGCTTGCTGGTATGAGATTCTCACCAATTGAAAGAAAACGAAAGGATGCACAAAAATTTGAGCGATATGCAAGACGCCAAGGTACATTTTCATTTGAAGTTTATATTGTTGTTCAAATCAAATTCAAAATGTTAGATTATATTAATTTTGCAGGATAAACTTGCTAAAGAGAATGCCAAATTCCGGAAAACCATTGTCGACCACGAGGATACAATTAAATAACTAACAAATCAGATTGGTCAGCTGAAAACAAACAAACCTGAACGAGGTTTACAGGAGAAAGAGCTTAAAACTTTACCGGCCGCTACTGTTGCTCGGGTTCAACTGGGGAAGTCTCAAATGGAAAAAGAAGTAGACCAGATCCGGAATGAGTGTCAGGTTTCAGATGTAACTATTGTGTAAAGCATTCCGGGAGGGAACGCTCTTTTTAATTATCATTTTTCTTTTAAGGAACAATACGAAAAGTTACAAATCCAGTTTGAAGAGAGTTGCAGTCGAGAAGCAGCGTTAAAAGAAGAGCTTAATAAAAGCATCAAGAGTTATTCTTATTCGAGCTACTGCGAGCTAAAGCAGCGTCATATGGTATCAATACTTTGGCGCCATCCTACACAATAGCTTCCATTTCGTCACCAGAAACATCACTATCCCACCAACACACTATTCTGCTCCGGGATCTTCCTACGAAATTACTCCTGCACCGTAGTACTTTTTGGCTTATATTTCGTCTCATTACATTAGTACCCTTGCGCCCTACTCACCCCTCACAGTATAATTTTTGCTACACTACTTCGCCAAATCCGATATTTATTCTTGTGATTATTTACAGCACTTATTCGTCAGTTGAATGTCTTCGCGTAAAAAAATGAGAAATTTGACATGACTAAGCCAATCAAACGCTCTTAATAATTCAATCAGTAGTTTAGATCATCAGGTTAGTGGCAGATATGGAAATAATTGTTAAACCTCTAGGGTTGATTACCCAAATGATTAATAAGTATGTAAAATTACCCAAATCCAACAAGACGTTAGCGTTATTGAGATCGTTTTCTGGAACAGGTCTATGTCCACGGATAGGTGAGTGGGAGACTGAGCAATTTCTTAAAGTTCACGTTGATAATTTTGTAGACTTCAGGGTATTCGGCACACAATTCTTCGTCCCCTAATAGATAAGAATTAATTCAATAAGAAATAGTAAATAGTTAAATAAATTTACAAACTTATTTTCGGAATCAGAAGAACTCTGACCAGATAGCTTTTCCGCCATGAAGAAATCAGGTTGAATCTAGTAAATAGAAGAGTCGCAGAGCAGTGACCCACGGTTGCGTTGGTGATAATGATACTGATTGCTAGATATATCACGGAATCAGCAACAGCGTGCAATATGGCCACAAGCTGTCAATATTGTGTTAAAAATTCTACCCAACACACTGGACAGAGGCCCTCGTGATTTACTTCTGGGAATTCTTGAAAAGGGACTTCCTGATCCTCATCTGCTTCTTCCTCCAAGTCATCTTCGGAATCTTCGTCCTGGCATAGTCGGCGGTTTTCTTGAAATCTTGCTCTGATGTTAGCACGTCGATTGATAAAGTTCGATTCTTGAAGAGCGAAAAACCTTGAAAATCTGTTTCCGACACATCCATCGCCGGGACCATCTGAATCCAGAAAATGCGCTATTTGGGCTATGGCTATTCGGGATCCACAACACGAGTCGGGCCAGGCTGCTGATCCACAACACGAGCTGGGACGGGCGGCTGATCCACAACACGAGCTGGTCTGGGCGGCTGATCCACAACACGGCCTGGGGTGGGCAGCTGAGCCACACGAGCCGGACAACGCACACGAGCCCCTTTTCCAGGAGGGCGGCCACGGTGTCGTCCCCTTGGGACGGGTGACTGATCCACAACACCAGCCGGGCTGGGCGGCTGAGCCCCACGAGCCGGACCACGCGCCCGAGCCCCTTGTTCAGGAGGGCAGCCACGGGGTCTTCCCCTTACTTCTGCTGGTGGTCCGGCAGCTACCGGATCATGATTTCCCACTCTATTTCCCCAATGTCTTGGGGCTCGGCTATTCAAAGGTGGCCGTCCTCGTCCTCGACCTATTATGGCTGGAATCACCGGAGGATTTTCAACAGCGACAACTGCTGCTGGGTTGACCGCTTCTGCTGCAACCACGGCGACTGGTATGGCCGCTTCTGCTGCGACTGGGACGGCCACTTCTTGTTGCGACTAGGACGGGCGCTTTGTTGAAATAGCAATTTCCATCTCATGTGGTGAGAAGAGGCTTCGACTTGATACAACCATGTTGCCCTTATTCCTTTACTCGTTCTGTCACATGTAAGTGTTGGAAAGCCTAGCTGGATCTATGTGTCAATTTTGGTATGTTCATTCTCTACACAAATATAGCACAAGTAAGCTGTTAAACTCTTGTATGTATACTTTATTTCAAAAGGTTATGGGCCCAGTTTTTTGAACGCATACTGCTATTTAAAGTAAACTACATTCGAGTATAAATCTTTGCCTGTTGTTTAGGATGACGTCAAATCCAACCAAGGAAATGAGTCATGTCGCTAAGTTCGACGGCACGAATTTTCAATTTTGGAAGTTTCAGATCACCCTCCTGCTAGAACAGCATGATCTGATTGAAATTGTCACTGGTGTATCCACTGCGCCTATTCCAGACATTGATGCATCAACTCAAGCCGTCAAAAACTCTGCTGCCATCAAAACCTGGAACCAACGAGACAGCACTGCAAGAAATTTCATAGTCTTTACAATGGAATCTCAACAGGCTCGTTCCATGATGACATGTAAATCAGCAAAGGAGATGTGGACACGCCTGACAGATCAATATGAACAAGTGGCTTCAGAGAACAAGCACTTCCTTCGACAGAGATTCTACCAGTACGAGTTCAACAAGGAGCATGATATTGCTGCACACATCACCATGATCGAGTCGATGGCCAATCAATTGAATGATATGGGGGTGAGTGTTGACGAAATTGACATCGTTACTAAGATTATTGTCACCCTACCCCCCAGCTACAAGCACATCGTGTCAGTATGGGACAACATGGACGACAGTAAGAAAACGTTGCAGTCTTTAAGATCACGCCTTTTTAAGGAAGAAGCTCGTAATAAAGGTTGTCAAGAAGAAGATGGTGCCAACGCTGCATTCTTTGCCAAGAAACAAGAAATGTCAAATCAACAGTCTACACAACCTGCTGCTGCCCACATCCCATCACAGCCACCAGCTCAACATTCATCCGGTCGTGGACGAGGATTCAGGAAAAGAAGATGCAACTACTGTGGTGGGACGAACCACTGGGAAAGCACATGTTGGACAAAGAAAGATCACATGGAAAGAGGAGTCCCTAACGGATTCCAGCCACTACAAGCTCAGTTTGCACAGTTCAAGCCTCAAAGACAACCCGATTGGCCTGGAGACTACGCTTTCACAACTCTTCCAGGTGATATTCAATTTGAAGGAAATTTTAGAGACAACTGGTACGTGGACTCTGGCTGCACTATTCATATGTCGGATCAGTTCCATCTATTTTCAAACTATCAAGCGGTTAAGAATGGAAGTTGGCCAGTCAAAGGAGTTGGATGTAGTAACAATCTTCTTCAAGCCAAAGGAATGGGAGACATCACAATCCAAACCAATGTCAACGAAGAATGGCATTCAGGTATTTTAAAGAATGTGCTCTTCGTTCCTGATTTAGGCGTCAATCTTTTCTCCGTTCGATCTGCAACAAAAGCAGGCCTGCGTGTCTTGTTCAACAATGACCGGGTTACCATCTCTAAAGGGGAGAAGATTGTGGCGGTCGGCGAAAGTTTCTCTAATCATCTATATCGTCTGAATATACGAAGTGTCAAGAATCATCATTCGAAGGTTGGACAGAAGTCAGATGGTCAACAAACTGCATTCCATGCACTATCCAGACCGGAAGCTCAACCTCTTCACCTGTGGCATCATCGTCTTGGACACACAAGCACAGAAACCATCCGTAAGATGGAGTCAGAGAAGTTGGTGGATGGACTTGTCATCAAACGTAGCGACACATCTGCTGGACCATTCTGTGAAGGTTGTGCCCTAGGTAAACACCATAGGCTGCCTTTTCCAACTGGAGGAAGAAAACGAGCCAACAGGATAGGAGAACTCATTCATTCCGACGTGTGTGGACCAATGTCAAGACCTTCACCTAAAGGAGCCAAGTACTTCGTTATTTTCAAGGACGATTTTAGTGGCTATGTCTTCATTTATTTTATCAAGCTGAAATCTGAGGTGGAAGCACTTTTTAGACAACTAGTCCAACGCATCTTGGTAGAAACTGGCCAGCACGTTGCCACTCTTCGCTCAGACAACGGTGGCGAATATTTCAGCAACAAATTTGAAGAATGGTTGAAGGAGAATGGAATCAAGCATGAATCAAGCGCCCCGAAGACCCCAGAACAAAACGGAGTGTCGGAGAGATCCAACCGGACAATAGTTGAACCAGCCAGGAGCATGCTGCATGCCGCAGGGCTTCCAATTGAGCTATGGGCGGAGGCCTCTAACACAGCCGTCTACATCAAAAATCGAGTAGTGTCAAGGAGTCGAGAAGGAAAAACGCCTTACGAGTTATGGAAAGGTATCAAGCCTAATTTTTCTCAT
Source organism: Daphnia pulicaria (assembly GCF_021234035.1). Taxonomy (NCBI): domain Eukaryota; kingdom Metazoa; phylum Arthropoda; class Branchiopoda; order Diplostraca; family Daphniidae; genus Daphnia; species Daphnia pulicaria. The sequence continues at coordinate 28,722,408 of NC_060913.1, forward strand.
CTTCGGGTGTTTGGAGCAGATGCCTATGTTCATGTGCCGAAGGATGAACGGACAAAATTTGATCCCAAGGCAATTAAGTGTACCCATGTTGGGTATTGTGAAACCCAGAAGGCCTTTAGACTATGGGATCCAGCCACTAGAAAAGTGAGGATCAGTAGAGATGTCCTTTTTAACGAAGAAAGATTCTGTTCTATTTCAAGAGAATCCTGTTTCAGCAATCCGCCATTGGTGTACCCAGAAGAATTGGTTCCAGAGAACTCGATAATGAGTCCATCGGAGGATCCGCCTGAGACATTGCCGTCTGAAAATCAATTGCCTTTGAATCCAGATCAATCATCTGAAGCCCAAGAAGCACCGACTGTTACCATCGATCCAGCTGCAACGAATCCAAGGAAAAAGAAGCAAGTTACCATCATCACTCCCAGAGAAGAAAATCCGCTTGGAGCAAGGATCCGAAACAAACCCAGCCGGTGGATAGAAGAATCGCAAACTGAAAAATATGCGGGAATGGCGTTACTGGATGTTGAAGAACCGGAAACGGTAGAAGAAGCTCTCAACTCAGCTGAATCAGAGAAGTGGATGTTAGCCATGGATGAAGAGTATCAGTCGCTTATGAAGAACAACACTTGGACACTCTGCAGGTTACCAGTTGGAAGAACTGCAATCAGGAACAAGTGGGTGTATACAATTAAATCTGGTACCGAAGTTAGATACAAGGCTAGGCTTGTAGCAAAGGGGTTCACGCAAAGACCTGGCATTGATTATGAAGAAACCTATTCTCCAGTGGTGAGACATGACTCTCTGCGTGCCGTACTTGCAATCACAGCTGCTGAAAATCTTGAGATGGTGCAATTGGATGTGAAAACAGCTTTTCTGAACGGGGACCTTCATGAAGAACTTTACATGTTCCAACCAACAGGATTTGAAATCGAAGGACAAGAAGACCTGGTGTGCCGACTGAACAAATCATTGTATGGTTTGAAACAAGCCTCGCGTTCCTGGAACGAGAAATTCAACAATTTTTTGGTGCAGTATGGTTTCTCACAAAGTAAGGCAGACCCGTGTGTTTACACAATCAAGACAGAAACCGAACTAACCATAATGGCCATATGGGTTGATGACGGTATTGTGTGCAGCTCTCTACAATCAAGATTGGAAGATATCGTCCGCTATCTGGAAAATGTGTTTGAGATGACTCATGGTGACGTGGAGTGCTTCGTAGGGATCCAAATAAGAAGAAATCCAGAAAGGAACCTAATTCACATCAGTCAAGAGAAATACATCGAAAAGATCCTCAAGAAATTTCAAATGGAGAACTGCTATCCCAAAACAGTACCGGCGGACCCGCATGCAAGATTGTCCAACAATGCAGAAAGAGACCCAAAGGATTCCTTCCCGTTTAGAGAAGCAGTTGGATCTTTGATGTTTGCGGCTACCTGCACAAGACCTGATATTGCCTTTGCGGTGAATCAAGTTGCGCAGTTCTCAACCAATCCAGCAAAGGCACATTGGGAGGCAGTGAAAAGAATTCTTTCGTATCTTCGAGGCACCATCACTTCTGGAATCTGCTATGGAGGAGTACAGGAGAGAAATGTGCTGCTAACGTATTCGGATTCGGACTACGCAGGCGATCTCGTCACTAGGAAATCAACCACTGGCGTTTTCTGTTTCCTTAATGGCGCCCCAGTGTCTTGGTCCAGTCATCGTCAGGACTGCGTATCTCTTTCATCTACTGAAGCAGAGTATGTTGCTGCCAGTGCAGCCACGAAAACAGTCATATGGTTCCGGCAACTACTGGATGACATCGGATGGGAGCAGAAGTCACCTACTACCTTATTGTGTGATAATCAAGGTGCCATCAGCTTGGTGAAAAATTCAGGACATCAAGCGAGAACTAAGCACATAGATGTCAAGTACCACCACATCCGCAATATGGTCAAGGAAGGAGTCATTCATATCCAGTACATTCACACTTCACAACAACTAGCAGATATTTTAACTAAGCCCCTGGATGGACAGCTCTTCAGTCGACTCCGGGAAGAAAGCAACATTGTTGATATTAATCATGTGATGTAAAATTGAGTGGGTGTGTTGAAATAGCAATTTCCATCTCATGTGGTGAGAAGAGGCTTCGACTTGATACAACCATGTTGCCCTTATTCCTTTACTCGTTCTGTCACATGTAAGTGTTGGAAAGCCTAGCTGGATCTATGTGTCAATTTTGGTATGTTCATTCTCTACACAAATATAGCACAAGTAAGCTGTTAAACTCTTGTATGTATACTTTATTTCAACACGCTTCTGCGGCGACTGGGACGGCAACTGGATCTTCTAATAAGGCTTCAAAGGCCACACGTACCTCGTTGAGGGGGCGATTCATAACTTCAATATCCTGATCGCCAAATTCAAATTCAACAGGATCGAAGTGGTGGGCAGCCGCTATGAGGAATGCACGTATCGTGATCCGGCCGTTCTGTAAATTGCTCTAAAGAGCCAAAATTTCCCTGTCTCTATTAACGTATTCTATTCTCCGTCGATCTCTCACAGGGGCCCCATCCCTGGCAGCCAGATAGATGTATATCGTGTTCATAGCCCACTCTTGAAGCCGATCTGAAAAAAAACAGAAAATTTGCAAGGTTATTTATGTGATTTGGCATTTTCTTGAAAATATGTACTCATTAAGATCCATGGGTTAGAATATGGGCGGTTCCTGGATAAGGTCGTTGAATGCTCTATGGCTCTCCTCCATCAGATTGTTTGTGCGATTTGCGTCCATAAAAACGCAGAATTTTTGGGTGGCCAATTCGCTCAAGCTTTTATAGCAGACGACAAAATGACGAACCCGAGTGCATTTCCCAAGTTTTAGTTCCCCTACCGCTAAGTTTTAGTGATACCTAAGAAAAGTAGTCTTTTTGAAGAAGTAAACAAGAAGTTATGATAGCAGACTACATAAACGTTCGTCTCTTTTTATTTGACGCTTCACTCGAGTTTTGCATTTGGGGGTGTTTTTCAATCAAAGATATTTCACGAACAAAAAATATTAAGTCCCTAATTGTTTTATATGTCAAAGAAGAAAAGCTGTTCTTTCTATCGAGTGATGCGGCACGCTCTAAATTTTGAAGCAAAATGTTTCCTATAATTTAGAAGTATTTCCTTTTTTTCGTGCTTTTTCCCCTCTATCACCCCGTTAATTTCGTTAATATTTGTAAATATTAGTCAACTATTTCGTAAAAATAATTCTACGTCGAATGAGATAGGTCACATCTTCATCAGATTTCCACGAGAGCGTCAAAGTCTCGAAAACTGTTTTCGTCACCCCCCGTCCAATTCCCCAGGGACCTCTCAGGTCAATAGTATTTGGAGGGCTGTCGGAACTTTTGTTTCTTCAAATCTCTCGGTCTTAAAGAGCGGTAAGCCTTCGGCTTTTTAAAATAAGAATTTTAAAAATCTCTCATGGAAAAAGTACTTTGGTCACTACATAACCACGCCAGGAGTTTATTCAGAGGTGGCCGCCTATGAGTTTACTGCATTGACATCAGTTCCTGGCTGCATTCGTTACAACGGTGGCAGTGATGTAATAACACACAGAAGGATGACAGTACTTAACAATGTAATTTTCCTGTTGTACACTCAATGAACTTATCCGTAAATAAAATTGCGTGTACGTTATATAAACGTAACTTTATCCAAGTTTTGAAAAATTGTTCATTGGAAGTGATTTTTCGATTAATATTAAATCCCTATATTCCAATTTAAATTTGGTTTTTTTAATAATTCCCATTTGCAAATTGTAAAAAGATGTATAGGATGATGTGTACCAATTTTTATTACCTACACAACAAGAGCAAAAAATGAAATGTGTTCCTCGTTATTTTTATGGTGTATATTCCACTAATTGTGTTTTGTTCACACTAGTTCCGGTTGTTTTGAACAATTATTGAAATTCTGATTTGTTCGAAATTTTTTGTTGTTGGTGTAGTTGGTGTAGGTAACTCGATTTTCGAAAAATAGTTACGAAATAAACAAATTTAATGTTATTATATTATTCTAGTTGTGGCTATACCTTACCACGAAGTAGGTAGCAAAAAATTTGTGGAGTTATTCTTGTCCACTTACTGATAAGATGTAACATTATGATCCAACAATTGATATGTTTGCGAAATTGCCATAAAAATCAGAAAATGTAATATAAAATTCGTGTATGTTTAGATTAAAATAAATTCATTAAAAAATTAATTTTGTATAGTACAGATACTTTAACGCACATTTTTAAAAACTGGTAGATCTAACAATACCCCTAATTCGAGATCCTCTTGAAGGTTGCAATTCGTGTACAATGAATGAGATCAGAATTTCAAATAATGAATCTATTTAGACTGAACTGCTGTTATAGAACTATGAGATATTTCTTTTGACAGACTTTTCCATACATTAAACGTTTTTGAAATGACCTACAGTAGCTACCGAAAGTTTGGGAACGCGTGAAAGCACCTTATCTAAAAAGGTGTTTTTTGCAGCGTTTCCAAAAATCGAATTTTTGACGGGGGACAACGAATATTTTTTTAAGTAGCCATGAAGGTTGGCTACTTTCTGATTTTTTTCAGACTTTTTTTGTTAAGGGCAGGGCATCAATAAATGGATGTAAAAGTTTAGGAACACGCAAGAGGAGCATATCAAAATCGGGCTACTTTGCCGGTCTATAAATAGGGAACCAAAAGGCATAAAACGACGATGGCTAGTCTGGCTTTGAAAGTCACACACCGATTGCCACATTCTGTCTGATTATTAAGAGTTATTGTCTTTGACCATTCTTTTCTACATTGCCCGTGAGAGGATTTTGAATTCGATTTTGAAATAGCATTCCATCCGCATTTTTTGCCAATTGGTCTACTGACTCCAGTTTCCAGTGGACCCGACATGGCTTCCTCCAATCCTTCCAATCCACATCATTTATGTTTGGTTACCGGATGTTTTGAGGAGAGTAGGATGTTCCAGATGTTTAGCAGGGCCGAGTTTTTTAATATATTGTTAGTTTCGTCTATTGTTTGGATGTCCGCTTTGGAATCACTGAAGATGAACAGCTCGTTTTGTTTTGCTGATAACTTTGAGGGCCTTTTGATCCCTTGTAGTTTGGCAGGTTGGACGTTGGATCTCTGATGAGGTGCCATGACTCTTTTTTGTTAAACAGGTAAAGTATAAGCGAAGGACGCAGCTTCTGTGTTGACTGCTCCGTTTGTGTATCCGATGGCAGTTGCATCGGATTTTTTCATTCGGAACCAAAGAGGTGTGTATGGGGATACTATCCATGTTGCTGGAGTTTTGAGTTGATTTGAGTAGTTTGAGTTTAAAGGATAAAGGATGCTGGGGAAGCCAAGTGTTTCAATGTCTTTGATAAGCAGGGTGCAAAATGGAATTCTAAAATGTGGATTTCGGTCAAAAACTGTGGAAATCATCAAATCCCCATACTTTCCAATGGAAAGCATGGAAAGTTTCCATGCATCAGCCGAATGTTCGCTACCTAAAATATGTAAATCAAACTTTTTTTACATATCTGGATTTCGAGGTAAGATTGAAAACGAGTTTAAATATGTTGATGAAATGGTTATTTTAGCTGCCACAGTATGCTTCAGATATCCCGTTGAATTCTTTGAATTTACACTTTTTAAATTTCTTTAAATTTCACTGCCATTTAAAAAAAATGCACATTCAATCATTAATTCAAACTATATTTTTTTCCAAATGTAAATTTTTTTGTGAAATATATGCTTAGTGTAGAATAAACAAAATATTCCATAATCTTAAATTATTTAGAGGTCGCTGTTATTGGTGCTGAAATTGGTTTAGGAGGGATGAGACGATGAGTTCATAGGGTAAAAGAAGTTTAATGTGGAGGCAGAAATGTTAGTTCTATCGAGTTTATAACATCAGTTTTGTCTGTTTGATCTCAAGTGTTTCGCGTTGTGTTCGTGTGAATCTTTAACGTATAAAAAGTGAAGTTCCTTACAAAATTTTGTGAAATTAAAACTTAGATGGTATTTTGAAGTTTTTTGAACCACTATGAGAGGTGTCTAGGTTCTCGCCAAAAATCCCTTTTTACCAAAACGTGTTTTTTAACATATTTTTTAATAGTCACAAAGGTTTATAAAAAAAACTGGCGAAATGTTGAATATGACTGGATCCAAGGTGCCACTCCAACTTAGTGTAACGAGTAAGTCGGGATTAACACGAAATAAATATTACTTTAAGTCGCAGAAAGAGAAGGGAAATGTTTAAATCGACGCATTTGAACGAAAAATTGCGAGAAATATCTCAAAAATTCACATGTCGAATGCTCATCCGATATTTTGGTGAAGAATCCGATGAACAATAGTTCCGTTTAAAGAAGACCACGGTATTAACTTGAATCAGATACTCAGGATTGCGTTTTAAATGATAGGCAAACTGAATTCAAAGACATGCCAGTAATTCCGCTTATGTTCATGATTTACGGATAAACTATGCATTCACGATTTTTTTCTTTCACAAGAGATTATACCTATTCCACGAACATTTTATCAAAAAAGTAAACTAATTTCGAGAAAGCTATCACAAATGTGGCTTCAAAACATTCAGTTGTTTTGTTGTTGGAGTCATGCTTGGATTAAGATGAAGTTTCAGTTTTCTAGCCAGACAAGGATTCATTTGTAACACACAAGTAAGAATTCATACAGCTTCTGTTGCAAAATTTGGAATGGTTATAACTACAAATCAATGCATACAAAAAACTGTAATAAAATTACTTGAACCAAATTAAGAAAGTGGTGTAAACATTTTGGTCAGTTTAACTAATTTTTTTCTCAGGTTTTCACGATCTACTCTGACAAAAAACATTAACTCGAACATTTATAAGGTGGGTTCTTGGGTTTCATAAAATTTAGCCATTAACAACAATAGTTCCAAGAAGTGGAGCACTTTGGGACTTTAACTGGAAACCACTAACTATCGATCGATGTGATGGCCATTTCGCTAAGTCCTATATACATAAAAAAAAAAAAAGAGTTCGGTTAGGATGTCGCGACTACACACTTCTGCCCCATCTTGTAGATTCCTTTAAAACAATACGCTGAAGAAACTAAATATCCAATCTTTTGATGATATGTTTGGAGCCGTTCACATATGACGTCACGGTCTGAGGTAGGTGGTTTTCTGACCTCTGTGACGAATTGTGACGAAAGGGGTAATTGGGGTATTCACAATGGGACGTCACAAAGACGTCAAAAACACTCGGTACACTATGGATATGTTGGCAACTAACCCAAAGACTTAGTTTTTTTCTGGATCGTCACAATAATGTGATCGTCGGCATCATGTTGGCTCGACTATTTTAACAACTAAGCATAATGAACAAAAACGAACTATATCAGTCTCTTTTCAAAGGCTATGTAAGCGCTTTCAAGAGAACGAATAGTAGAAAGTCTTGCCAAGATTAAGTCATAAAGTAATGGAACGAAATAAAAACGATGTAGACTTTTCCTGGGAAAATTGCCATTTTCTTGAAAGAATATCGAGCGATTTCAATGAAAGCTGAAGGTGGATTTGTGCAAATTTGAGCTAAAGCATTGGACATTGAACCCAACGATGATGTTGAAACTGTTTGCGAAGGCATCAGGACCATTGAATCACCAGTTCACAATTCTAATGGATGTGTCCCTCATGTTCAGCTACAATTGCAAAAAGATTGTGATTGTATGAACTCAGAAGTTTGCATGCTGCAATTTGAAAACAAAAAAAGACTGTTGTCTGATGTTCAAGAGAAAGAACTTAAGTCAAAAATTAAAAAAATAATAATTAGAGAAGACACTTAAGATAAGAAGAGGGCTGACACACACAGATCTCACAAAGAGAGAAACGAAAAGAAAAAACTTCAAAAAGTAGCAATAGAAAAAAATCTTCGAGACGAATTGCGAGTTAAAATCTGCCTTTTGAAAACTATTATTGCATTGATCGTGCACGGTTCCGCTTTTCATTTAAAAAGACAGAGCGACATGTATCAAACCATCAAAACTCAATGGACGAACTGAGAAATTTAATAAAGGTGGATTCAAGATAAGTAGGAGCGGGGTTTACTTTTGCCAAAAAGAGTTGCATCTTTTAAAGGCCGGCACCATGTTGTAACCATCCCCGTGGAAATCATATGAGCCCAAAAACTACCGTCATGCTTAACATTATGATGGGCCATTTTGTACAACCACCATTAGATATCTAGAAAAATTGACCTCATTTATCGGCCCCAAGAAGTCTGCTTCGTAAGTCAAGATGACAAATGTCTCGTCTCAATGTGTTTTACTGCGACAAATAAAAAGAGCCCTCTACTCATGCATGTGAAACACCGTGTTAGTCTGCCTTATTATTGGGTTGTTGCCGAGATATACAATAATTCCCTCAGTTTACGCTGGAATCCATATTCCTCAGAACGGTTAACTAAATATTTATGAATTAAAACTTTTTAGGAGTTAAAATATATTTTTTATTGCTATTAGGATTCGGAAATAAAGAATACGTCAGTAATTCCGGCCCAACATACATTGAAATTCGGTAAGGAAATCACTCATCAACCACAGCATTAAGTCACGCAATTGACTTCGAAAAACGTTTAAATCTCGAAAAATTTGCCGAATATCAGGTGTGTTCTCGATCAGCTAGTGAAACCAATTGTGATTTTTACTGTACACGGAGGACCCGACGAAAACCTCCGATATTAAAAAGTTAGAGATTAAAATCCATAATTTAGTTAATTGTGACCTTACTGGTCTTTTTGCGGCTACAAATGCCAATAGAAGAAGTGCTTTCAACCGCGTCGAACGAAAAATGGCTCAGTTGAGAGATGAATTAAACTATCTTACCCCATAAACCTTTTGGAATCCACTAAGGAAGAATATTTCACCAACCAACACTGCCTATTTCTCAAACTAGTGAAGATTTCAAGGTTCCGGAAGGATAAAAAACTGAATCGTAATTTTTCCTGATGCTATTTGTCTCGCAGAGTCTCACGAGTTGTGACTAAGAAGAAGAAAGAACCCATAGCGATACTAAAAAATGGTTTAAAGACGATTTAAAGAAAAAGAAACAAGAAATAGAACAAGAAATTTACCATCTTCAGAGAGTATTCTCCGATTCAAGTTTGGATTCTGAAGACGATGATCCACATGCACTTGCGGCTGCACAACCTTTAAGTTTTATACTTACAATTTCAATTTAAATTAAAGGGGGCAAAAAATTGCCAAAAAGTCAGTAAAATCAAACGTGAACTGCCCCTTCGAACAAATTCTAGCAAGAATTTAACCAAGGATTAAGGTTTGAAGAGCAGCGTCTGATGTTCTCAACAGCATACTTGAATCACCTGGTACGTCCAACTTGTACGACAAAACCAGTGATGTTCCTACGAAACCTATTAAATCAATCCGACTCTATAGCACAATATTTGAATATTGACGGTTCTCCAGTACCAATTCCCCATGTTTTTTCTTAAGGTTAATCGTCAACGTCAACAACCACACTTAAGAGGCCATCCTCTGCGGTCGGCTCAGCAAGGTAAACTCCCTTTATTATGTGTCCATCATCTCCGACTTCGTCAACTTCCTCAGTCACCACAGAGGGAAAATTTAGCAAATGGCTGACCCTTGTTTCACCAATTAAGCTAACAAGGGGAGAGGTTTAGGTTGGGGTAGGGTTGTGGGTACGGGTATGGTTTGGGAGAGAACGGCAAGAATGCGGCGCAGCACAGCACGAGCTTGAAATGGTGCTGGGTATCATTTGGAAACCTTCCAGTGATATGGTGGGATTTTGCACCAAGATTGCCTATGCCACTTACACAAGTGTTGGATTATTATCTAAGGTAGTATAACCTCTTTGATCTATTAGGTACAGCAGTTCCAATGACGGTGAAAGCCAAGATTAAGCTCCGTGATCTAGAAGTAAAAGGTCTTAGCTGGGATGATCTCGTTACCGGTGTTGATCTATTACAAAATATTCTAGGGTTCCTATGTTCCCGATGTTGCTGATGGTGGGGTAATGGAAGTAGGACAAACGGAGGAAGCCGACCACCTCGTCATCAGAAAACAATAGGAGAAAGCCTGGGCCAAATTGGTATGTTTATAATAGTAATAATAAACAATTAGTTTATTACCGCACCGAGCCATTGCTAAATACATCATTTTTCAATATTTGTATGGAGAACCTTAGGAAAAAATACAAGATTCCTACTTCGAAGAAACTAGAAAGTTGGTTCCTCAATACCGCAAAAAGGACGAAGATTACATAAAGCAGGATGAGTATACAGTCACGCTTGTTAATTTCTTGAGCAGACAAATTGCTCTATGAGTTTTTATTTCAAATTGACGGAAGGTATACTGAGAATCAAACTACTCCCCCATTTTTTAATCCCTTTTTCACCTTTTAAGGAAAAGAATAAGAGAAAGAAATGGTGAAAAAGGGATTAAAAAATGGGGGAGTAGTTTGATTCTCAGTATACTCTTGCGTGACTGTATAAGAAATCAGAAAAACAACTTGATGAAGAAAGACAACGGTAGACGATATTCATTTTTTAAAATTCAATGTTTTATATAATTTTTAATCATAAATTAATTTTTTCCAATAGTTTCCTCTAGTGAGTGGACGACGAACAATGGGAGTTAAAGGCTGTTCTTGGTGAAGAGACGAATGACGGAGTCCGCTATTTCACCGTTCGTTGGGCTGATTCGTTGCTGCCCGAAGAACAAGTGACACTAACTTCTCCTGCTCCTGTACTTAAAATACTTAAAAAATACTTAAAAAAGAAGGAGAAAAAATTGTCTTGTACCAAGTAATTTTTTTTCTACAATCAATTGTTTTCTTTCTTTGATTGTTCCTGTTGGTTTAGTAATAATTCTTCAAACTTTTTCAAATTGCCTGCTGGATGTAACCCTTATTAGTTCTTTCTCGTTTCTTTGGTTCTCGTCGAGTTTTTCCATGTTTTCTTCTGAAAATTGAAAATGATCACGACGAAATTGTTTGATACATCTAAGGTTACGAGACAGCAATTTTGAACGATAAATACACAGTCGTTATTTTGAGGTTGAAATTGGCGTGTGTATTTAAATTAAAACAACAAACATGGATGTATAGACACATTCTTTTGTAGTGCAGTCAAGGTAATTTTATCCTTATCTAGGCCGTTACGCTAACCAAGGTGAAATTGTGGCGAATCTTACGTATCATCCATCATCAAATCATCTGGCATCATCCTAAGTGACCACCTTAAGGATAACAAAACAGAACCAAAGATTTCTTCGCGATAACACGCCATAGAAGGCTAAAAACATTTTAATATTGTAAGTTAGAATTCTTTGGAAAAAATAGGTTATGTAATATTTACCGTGACTTCAGTCAAAATGGTTGGGCCAACAACTATCAATAATCAACCATTGAAAGTTCCATTTTGGAGAAGAGAGAGAGAGAGAGAGATAAAGTCTTCTTAAGGGTCAGGACCGTGTCGAAGATAGTTGTCTCGAGTCAATTCACAGCAACCAAATTTTGAAAGAATCTGACGTTGAAGCCACGACATAGATTTTTCAACAACTTTTAAAAAGCTAAGATTTACTTGATGGCGTTTTAAAGTAATCTCCTATTTGAATCTTTCTGGACAGAAACGAGGGAAAATCTGAAATCCGAATTAAAGGGTGGGGCAAGATCTGGGTTTAATTAATTCCTACATTTAGAAACAGTAGGAGCAATTCCTTGGGAGAAAATTATATTCCTGAAGATAATATATATCTTGTTAACATAAATTACTTTCTATGCCAGTACGTTTTTTTGAAATCTTAAATTAGTCTATGTAACCAACTTAATATTTGTAGGAGTTCTGGCAGATGATACTTTGAAGGACATCGACTTGCCAGCTGAAGAAAAGCGAAAATTTCGTGTAAATTGCAGAAATTTTTATATCGCCGTGATTGATCATTTTCAGGCGAGATTTGACTTTGATGATCCCTACTTTCAATGTTGTCATCTTGAACTCTCGGAAAATGCCCGTAGAGCCAACCAAAAGCTCTTTTCGTCCATTTTCAACAAGATTTCACTTGTTAAAAGGCATACAATCTCTTGCAGAAAGGGAGTGGAGACAACATGCACTGTTTAACAAGTCCACTTTCAATCGATATTAAGAGACCGATGTTGCGAGAATGTTTGTCGAAGACCACTTGAAAATTGTTTTGAATTGGGAGAAACGAAAAACCAAAGAAAAAAGTTTTCTAATTTAGCTTCTTGCATTCAGCTCCTTTTACTACAACCGTGCAGCAATTCTTCCAGCGAGAGAGCTTTCAGTGTGATGTGTATTATCGAGACTAAAAGAACCGAAACGGGTTATGCAACGTAACCATAGCCAGTCTCATGAGAATAAAAAACTGGATGAAATCTGAAGATGTGTCAGCTGACACAGCTTTGATTGATCAATGATCTCTTAGTCCAATGTGTAGAAAACTAAAGGCTAATGCGACAATAATCTTTCAGTCTCAGGAGTAAGCCAGCCGGGATTAAACTAGACTATTAACGAGTAAACCTGTCATACCAAAATGTGAAAATTCTGATTTATTCCACTCGAGATATTTTTCTCAACAACTGGTCATTTCATTTTTTAAATCTTTTGTGCGACTTATGTCTTTAAACAAAGAAAATTTGGTGATTTGTAATGTGATTTTTTTGTGATTGTTACATGCATTCATTTCAGTAAACAAAAGTACAAACATTTTCTTGTTTTTTATTGAAAAGTAACGACTAAGGTTTATAAATTTAGAACAGTTATTGAAAAATCTACAGTAAAATTTAGGGATTTAGAAAAAAAATAACATTTTGGGATTTTTCTGGATATTTTTTTATGGGGGGGGGGGGGGTGGGTTGGGTTCCCAGACTGACAACGTTCTAGATGAGCCCCTTCTCAAAAAGATGCAGCCCTGATTAAAAAGATACCCTTTTTATAACTATTATTAGAAAAATCTATCAAGAAAAACAAAAGTTCGACAGATTTAACTTGTTGTCCAAGAAGTTTACAAGAAAGGGGTATGTCAACGCAGAAAAATTATACATAGCATCAAATTAATTTTCAATGAACTGGTTCGTGTGGTTTTCTTTCTTATGTGGCCACATACACGGTGGTCTAGATCAGTGTATTTATAACCGGACACAGGCAAGCGAAAACACTCGGGAAACTTCGAATGAGCTCCAGGAAATTGGCCTATCGCGCGGACACGTGAAAACAGCTGAGTTTGAGTGGTGGGCTTCTGATGGCTACTGTTGCCACATTAAATAAAAAGCGAGTAGTTATGTAATGAAACTGTCAATATCTGGAACACAAATATTCTTTGTTGCTGGCCACGTGATATGTCTTAGTTAGCAAGCAGAACACTAAAATTCTATGGTATTTAAACCATATTGACCTTCCTTGGAAATTTTGGAAAAGATTACCAAGGAATGTCGATTCGATTCGCTGCTGTAATTACTAATAACAGCTATTTTGTAAGATCACAGCTAAACAAAATGAGATTTACAGCTGAACAAGATTTATTACAACAATCGGTTTGCACGCAAAGTCAAGCAGCAGCGATCAAATACTTAATTTTAGGTGTTTCAGTGGTTTTAAATTGCTGAGACATTTAAGTATTCATTTATAAACACTACAAAAAATTGTATCTTACTTCAACATTTTTCAGAATACTGAAATACAAAATGGAATACTATATTATTTTTATCGACCTGGAATGGTAGTAATGATTCTGAACTGAATTAGGTTAATGCAAAAATAAGTAACAATAAGTCTTTTTAAATATGAACAAATTTAAAGTATTTTCGGTAGCCTACTTAACATTTATTTCCCTACTTGTTATACATTGATTGACGCAAAATTCCACACAACATCAAGTTATTTTGGAAATTGTTGATGCAGCTGTCTATATTCTTTAGGTATAAAGCGATTCCATCCAGTATTAGCATTTGACAAGTGAAGAGCTATCGTAATGGAAAATTTTTTTGTGCCATTAGTTCTTCTGTGGGTCTTCAAGAGTTCTTCGTATTCTGATTCACAAAGAATTATATTGTTCCCGTTATATAATTCCATTTTTTCAAGAATGTAAAGAATGAAAGTGAAATAGAAGTGTGAACTGTACTGCTTATCAATTTTTGAAAATTTAATTGAAATGAGTGATGTATATCAAAATTAGAAAAATCTTCCTAACGTTGACAAGTACGCCGCGGTAAATCTATAGCTCAACGGAAAAAAAATTATAGATCAGTCAAGCAGGGCAGCCATTTATTTTTGAATCACGAGGTCGGTGTTACGGTTAGTAATGGATATCAACCTGTTACCTCGCAAAGTAATTGTTACGGTGCATTGAAGTCAAGCATTGGAAAGAAAGTTTTCACATTGCCTGGGAAATATGTTCAAAACCGTTTGTCGGACTTATCTATTCTTAGAGAAAAGTTGTACACCGAAATAATGAGCACTTCATATTTATACATGGAGGCATTTCAAATTACTTCTTCAATTAAACTCGAAGACATAAAAGTTTATCAAAGTTTTTCTTGTTTCTCTGAAGAATTTGAGGAACTTTTGGGGCATTCTGATGAGATAGAACATTTGTCAGAAAATCTTATTGTAAAAATTGAATGTTCCAGCCAAGATCCCTTAAAGGAACCACCATCATTTCATTTTGTAGGTAATTATTATAATTTAGTTTATGTTTACCTAACATTACTCATAGAAATATATATTGTCTTTTTACATCAACATTTGATGTTCCAGCCAGCAACAGTTCATCGGTATATTCCACTGGGAAGGAATATTGTTTAAATCGTTAAGAGTGTGTGCTCCCAGCCACACCTCAGATAACATCAGACACATATGGTGCTTTGGGAGAAACAGAAGGTAAAATGATATCTATGGAGCAATATTTAAATGTTATTCATATATTTCAATACTACAACTTGTCTGGTTAAACTATTACTCAGCATGTTTTCTCCAACCTACAACCCAATTTATGACACCAAACAAAGTTAGTGTTGTGACACAAGAAGGTAAATCCATTTGCTATACATAATATATGAAATGTTTGTCATTTATTTTCGTACTAAAACTTGATTTTAACTGCAGGTTTGGCTGATGACAGTACTGATTTGACTGTATTGAACGTCAATGAAGAAAGAATATTGAATATGGGTCTGTTAATTTTTATTTGTTATTTACCTTGTTTTGGTTGTTAATTTTATTTCTACCTTAGGAACTATGATTGTAACACCTCTCTCTGAAATTACCAACATTGAAACGCCTACTTTTCCTCTTAGTATTCCTAAAGACGTACGGCGACTTTGTTCGAATGATTGCATCAAACGGAATTTCTGAAACAGTGTTTAATTACAGTGCTTTGATTATGGAAATTAATCGCATTTCGTCAAACGCGCGTGGTGTCAAAGAAGTACCGCCAGTTTGTATACATAAACAAGTATGACGATTTAATTTTTAGTGTCGTACACAGTGCAATTAATGAAATTTCATTTATTTGAATGTTTGTGACAGCTTGGAAAACCAGTTGACCCACCACAAAATGGAATTAATCCTCATGCAATACTGTTTTCCGATGGACCTAAATTATCATGTATGCTGATTCTAGGAGGAGTTTTGAATTTAAGAACATCAAAATGGATAACTTGTGCGACGCTATCTTCAACTTGATTGCTGTGCATTACGTGAACCGGTAAGGAAATATAGTATTATTATAGTAGTAGTAACTTTAAAGAGTAATCATGACTCTGGTAGTGAAAAGTAAAGAAAATTCATTGACATTCGGCTATTGATCTATTGATCTATTGACTGTGTCAGTTGAATGTTGTCGACTGACTTTGACTTTTGTGTTTCTTTTGTAACTCTTCGAGGAGTGGCCTGATCACTGATCCTAAATTGAGTGATGAACTGATTCTTTTACAATTTCAGCAGCGAGTTCAGTGAGAATGACTGTAGGCTAACGAGACAATATGCGGACTTATGCGGTACTTATGCGGGACATTCATGTGTGAAAAGAGTTATTGAGCTGCCAACCAAATTATTTCAGTTAATCGAGCTTAAGAAAAATGGTAAAGGGTTTCTTGTTTAATTTTTTAAGTTTTATCTGTTACCAGGAACTCTGTGTTTAATAGAAGACATATGGAGGTATTTCACTTTCTTTCATCTGGGTCTTGAATGGTAACTGAACATTACATTGTATGTTTTTGTACATTATAATTATAATTTTAAGCACCCTGAATCTCTATAAGAATTCAATTTTCCCTGGTCTGAAAAAGTAAATGACCACCAGAACAAAAAAACTGACAAGTCACATTTGGCTTTCTTTTCTGCAAACCCTCGTCGGTTCACTCGCCTCCATACTTCTAAATAGAAGACGATTCCTACCCCAGAACTGCCTCACGCCTCCTCCAAAGAGGAATGGCTTAATTAATGCTACATGTGTCTGCAAGAGGAAACACAACATCGCTGATCTCATTGCCTCACTTGGGTGCGATTTTCTTGCAATAACTGAGACTTGGCTCAATGTCACCCGCAGTAACCACATCCTAAGGTCGGCATGCCCCCTGGCTACACATCAATAGGCCTACATGTTCCTCGTTCTGTTGCCACCAGGAAAAGGGGCGGTGGCGTCTGGCTAATTTTCAATATTGGACAACACAATCGAAGTGCCAAAGTTTTTGGTGATATTCAAAAGCGCCTTGGCAAACTGTTCATCATAAACAATGAGACCAGATGGAATTCGTACTACAATGCCCTGAAACGAGTCAATCATTTCATCAACAAGAAGCGGTCCGCGCTTAAAGCTCTTTTTGAAGTCTATGGTATTCAGTATTTTCTCACGGCAGAAGAAGAACTGGTGCGTGAATACGTGAAGATGATGAAACCTATTGTCAGAAGCTCTGGATGTCCTTCAAGCGGATGTGAAGGTTTCGATCGGATAACTCTTGCCAACGCTGACCATTCTTTTAAAACACTTGAGATGCTGCTTGACGATCCCTCATCAGCGTAACGATTTCGTAATTCAAGAATCGCTTCCAAGACTGTTTTGAGGACTAGGAAATTATTTTAGCAGCGATTTTGCATCCTCAGTCCTCACTTCAAAAACAAATAAATTTTGGAGAAAGATAGAGAGACGAATGAAGACACAGCTACTTATAAATTCCTTTAAGTCACGCAAACAAGATCCAGTGCGCCGTACGCAAGTGAGGTAGATGTAGATCAATATAAATATAATCAGTAAATTTGATTACAATCATTGTGTTTTTCTATCACAGCAACAATAACAAACAAGAAGCAATAGCAGATGTCAGTGTATCTTAAGAAAGCGTCTTCAGCCTAAGAAGAAAAAAAAAAGAAAAGGTATTTCTTTAAGACCATGTTTGGATCCAGGTGATGCTGATTTGGATAATGTAATGTAATGTAATGTATTGAATTTAATATAGCGCCCTTTACAAAAATTGTTCAAAGGCGTTGTGGGCTCAAGACTAGATACAGAAGAGTTCAATTTGAAAATGCAGTACTGAACAAGTGGGTTTTTAAAAGTGACCGAAATTGTCCAAGGGACTGAGCAGAGCGGATAGAGAAAGGTAGGGAATTCCATAGTCGAGGAGCAAACACCGAGAACGCACGGTTACCATATGATTTTAAGCGAGAAGCTGGAACAGACAGTTGGTAGAGGGAGGCAGACCTAAGAGCACGAGGCGGGCAATATGGAATTATCAGTTCAGCCAGATAAGAAGGAGCAGAACCATGTAAACAACGATGAACCAGAACTGCGATCTTGAAATCGATGCGCTGACGAATCGGCAGCCAGTGAAGAGAGCGTAAGTGGGGGGTGATGCTCTCGAACTTCCTTTAAATAATTAGGTTGATCTGTATTTTTCGGATACATCAACAAAACTTTTAAGTCTGAAGAAATATCCGATTTAAAAAAAGCTCTTTCTAAAATACAACGCAGCACTGCCGTCCTCCGCAACTGTGGAACGTTTGTTCAGCCTTGCCGGACGGATCTTTGTACCACCGAGAAATGGGTTGTCGGATCAAAATTTCGAAAAACTTTTGTTTCTGTAAGCGAATAAACATTTCTATCTCAAATTGAATTGGATTTGAAACATTTCAACGTTTTTATTTAATTTAATTAACAATAGGAATTCGGACGAATATACTTATATGTCCGACTCCTCTACTTTTAAATGTTGCTAATTTTTTAATGTTTTCCTCCTTCAGGACCTCCGGACGAAAACCATGCATGCCAATGTCTGATGCTGTAGAGGTACATCCGATCTATCTTTTTGCCCGGCCTGTCGAAGAAGTGGATAGCTTGAAGGACGGTGGTACTCGTAACGAAAGGTAGGTAGCCGGGGCAGCGGCTCGAAAGGCTCGCATAACCCAGTCGGAGGAAAAGGACGAGCTCCAACTCTGCTGGGCCGGCTCGGGCAAATCAGCAGACGAAGACTCCAGCTCGACAGACGAGGACAAACGCGGATTCTACCGGGATTTGGAGCGGAATTCAGCATTCGCCGCAGCTTACGCCAGAAACGAAGAGGCAAGAGCAGCACGTGTCCACTTTAACGCTCAACCAGGCCTGGGCTGGACGGTACACCAGGGGGAGAGAAACGAGGTCGGCGTACATTGTATTTTGTTCCGTTCCATCAACTCGTGTAGTTTTTCGTTCTCTGGGTCGTCACGTAGCATGGCGTCCTTCACGTTTGTACTTGATTAGTTTATTTGTGTGTCTGCAATTTGTGTGTGTGTGTGTATCTCGAATCGTGAGAGCCACGACGTTATCTCTTTCTGGATCACCACCTTGATTTGTGTTTCAGACGTGTCTTTTTCTCACTGTGCCCGTGTCATTCATGTCTATTGGCAGGCAACCAATAGACTCGTTGCAGAATACATTGGCATAACTAACTGACGTTCCGTCTCTATCTTTTCCTTCCCGTAACCGGCGTGATGTGGTAACATGGAATCCATTCGTCGCGCGACTCACATCTCCGCTCCGTACTTTTCCACTTTTGTTCTGTTTCATCAACTCGTGTAGTTTTTTCGTTCTCTGGGTCGTCACGTAGCGTGGCGTCCTTCACGTGTGTACTTAAACTAGTTTAATTGTGTGTCTGCAATTTTGTGTGTGTGTGTGTATCTCGAATCGTGAGGGCCACGACGGCATCTCTTTCTGGATCGCCACCTTGATTGTCTTTTCAGACGTGTCTTTTTCTCACTGTGCCCGTGTCATTTATGTCTATTGGCAGGCAACCAATAGACTCGTTGCAGAATACATTGGCATAACTAACTGACGTTCCGTCTCTATCTTTTCCTTCCCGTAACCGGCGTGGTGTGGCAACATTTCGGAATTGCAAACATTGTATTCTTAGGTTATGGCAGCAAACGAACTGCTAAATCCAATTGGTAAAAACTAAAATGCATTCTTAGAGCGGATCATTACTCCTCGACTGGATGTGAATAGATGTTTCTGTGTGTCAACCGATAGGGCACTTACTGATGTATTTTTTTTACTTGTTAAAGGTATCAGTGTTCATGTGCACGAACATCCTGCTAACATTTAAAAAAGATAAAAATAAAGAATTGGCAGCTGCGAAAGCGAAAAATATTAAGCTGCAAAGGAAAAAGGAAGATTTGACGAAGAAGACGGGTGAGCTGCGAAGAGAAAACGAAGAGCTCCAAAAGAGAAACGACGAGCTGAGGGCACTCTAAAGGAAAATGGATGAGTTTCGTCTAAGATGTTAGAGGTTGATGCCGATTTGAGGGTGTGAGTTACAGGAAGTGTTGAGCAATTTGTTCTTAAAATTGAAAAGAATTGTCTTGGTTGGTACACGCTTAATTTTCTTTCATTAGGAACCAGTGTGATGCACCATTAAAAGAATGTTATTTATCGTATAAAGACCCACGAAGTTTGAAACGCCACATCAAGGATAAACATCGTAATATCAAGATTCGACAATCATCAATCCCGTTGCAGAACTTATGCGTTCTAAAAGAATTTCGTCCCGGAAAGTCCCCGCAAAATTTCCTTCCTCGAAATCTCCTCCCAGCAAGATTGTTTAAAAAAATTTTTAAATAAAATTAAGTCACGCAATAATTTTCATTATAGTCTAGGGTCATTGATGACAATTCCAACGAACCATTGAGGTATCTTAGTCACAAATTTTGAGCGAAAATTTGGCGAATTGCAAATCAAAGAGTTCGCTCTCATAAAAATGAAAATGTTCCATTTGAAAAAATTAGCTTATTAAATGGGAAATTAAGGCGAAAGAAAGCGAGAGACAGCGACCTGTCGATGGGAGAGTGAATCGTGTTCTGCCGATTCTAGAACAAAGGAAGAGGGGTGTTGAAATTGGGTTTGAGAGAAAACAGCAAATAAATAAGGGGGTGCAACATTGCCACATAAATTTGGGAGAGAAATGAATATACAATATAGGGCTATTCGACATCTTTTTTTACATTTGTTTCTATCTGGCAACTGAGCCGTCGTTGAAACTTGTCATCTGCTATAGAGCCTCAGGCATTTGCCTCACTTTGTCTGGGTGGGTTTTGGATGGGGGTGGGTGGTGAGAGTATGTGATTGGTCGGATCGGATGGTCAGACATAGTTGGACGCAATGCCTGAGGCCTTCTAGCAGATGATAAGTTTCTGATTCAATTTTAACTTAACTTTTTTTCAAATCAAATTTGATAATTTTTTCACTTTTTAAATTTCTCGCCACCAAGAGGCGCAACCTTCAATTTTTTCACCCTTGGTCTTGAAAAATAGTTTTTTTCTTATCACAACATGTTCTGATATATAAATCAGCCAAACAACGCATTTTAATATGCTCAAAATTTTTTTTGTGATTATAAAGGTCAAGCGGACTTTTAAAAAATTCAAATTTTAGCGCCAGGCGAACGTGCCATTTTTTTTTTTTTTTTTCTCAAAATCACGCCACTTTTTTTATTTTGATGAATAAAAAAAACCTAGTGGCGATCAAATCCGTGAGATGGTTGCCACAGGTTTTTGTCGTTTTCATATGGAATCACCCATAGGTTTTTTTTTTAAATATTTGCGTAAGCCTTAAAAAACGCTCAAGTGTAGCCTAGGCTTAAGCTTTAGGGGAGAGTAGGGCGACTGGCTCACTTTTTTTTCTCTTAGCCGCCATTCCCTTATTTTCCAACGTATTTAGATCCACCAAATCTTAAAAGAAAGACAATCCTTCCTGCTTTAAATGGTGATTTTTTCAATTCGATCTAAATAAATTAAGACTAGGTTATTGCCGATTTAAAAAAAAAGAGAGCAAACCCGCCCCAGATACGGGGTCACTTGCTCACACCGTATTTACTAAATATGGTAGTTGACTAAAAACACGAAAAAAGTCGAACACAAATAATTTTACTGCTATCATATGCAATTTTATGTAAGCCAAAAAGCCCCGACGCTGTGTGGCCGATGCGCCCCTAACAAAGGGGTCTTAGTATATTATTGAATATCTCTTATTTAAACTATTGTAAATATAAAACAAACTTAACAGGCTTAAAGAATAGATAACGTAGAGTATTTTCCAGATTTTTTTATAATTTTAAAGTAATCGGGAAAGCCGATATTTGATTCGAAAGTCAAAGTAGGACGACCCAATTTTAAGACGAAAAATTTATTTTACCTTTCATTCCTCAACCGTTCGTCGTACTACCATGAAATTTGGTTTTAAGATGCGCATTAGTCACATCTACATCTCCTGATTTTTTCAATATTTTATTGCAATTCTAACCTATCAAGAAATCAATTGAGCCATCCGACCCGAACGCCAGATCGCCCCCCTCCCCTACGTATAGAAACTTGCAGCCACGACTATATATGAGTCTTTCGCCCGTACCCTTACTACTACTATTATTTCTGCTAAAAATAACTTTTTTTCTAGAATTATTGAATACACTTAAAGTGGTGTAAATTTCTTGCATTTTATGGAAAGAATGTATATTTCAATATTTATTACATGATCAATGATAGGCCTGTATGCTGCTGCACCTCGAATATGGAATTCTTTACCCCTTGAGTTGCGCTTGCTAGCCCTTTTTCCCTATTCTTCTCGTTTCTCTCTTACACAATTCCGTTGTCATCTAAAAACATTCTTGTTCCGAAATGCTTATCGAAACTAAGTGTCACATATTTTCTGTTGGGAGCAATAGCGCCTTTGATCAGTCTATGGAAAAGGCGCTATACAATATCAAATTCAATACATTATTATTATCCATAATTCCATACTATTAAAAATCATATCACATTGGATAAAATGTAAAATCAATAAAACATTATGTCAATCC
Source organism: Daphnia pulicaria (assembly GCF_021234035.1). NCBI lineage: Eukaryota > Metazoa > Arthropoda > Branchiopoda > Diplostraca > Daphniidae > Daphnia > Daphnia pulicaria. Next base: position 28,744,782 of record NC_060913.1, read on the forward strand.
AATGTCGAAAATGTGACTTAGCCTACATGTCAAAATGACATTGAAGTCTCAAATCAACATTATTAAAATCAAATCAAACGATACCTGGGGGAATGTGATGGCCTATGTAATCCAATGTGGGTATTTTAACAAAGAACTTTCATAAAACATCTTGATGTCGGTATAATTATTATATACATTGCCCATGAGCACAAAAAGGCACCTTTAGGCGGTCATAGCAAAAGGTGTGGTTGATGCCCACCGCTTGTACACTTTCACTTGGAATATCACCAGAATATCACTCAACAATTGAATAGTTATAAGTGAGGAAGTGATTTTTACGGTGCTCACTCTCAATCGACAGTATATTCATATAGCCCCGCTGTTCTCAAAAATATGAGACGGTCTACGTTTGCGAAAGGTCGACCCGTCGCATTGATGACGGTGTTAAGTGTGGGTTGCACGCTATTCTTTTTTCGCTACTGTTACCTTGAGTCTTCTGAACTGAACATCAGTAATTACATCAGTCAGTCTTTATTTCAAGCATCAATTTGTGATATAGGTATTTCTCATATTCATTATTATTTGGTTATAGAATAACTAGCTATATTTAAAATAAAATTTATTCACTCACATGAAGACTACATAAATTCGGCGAAATCGGCGTTGGAACAGGACGATCCGTGCATTTTAAGGATAATTCGTGAAAAATTTTTGTTTCCACCGTCTCAAAACAGACTTCACCTGTACGATCCAAGGAATCATAATCCTTCTCAGGGCCAAGCTGATGTTATCTTGGATGTTCTGAAAGACCAAGTAATAAAGCCTATAGAGATGCAACAACGAATAACTTTAAAAGCCTTCGTTTGAATGATAAATTTTCAAATGCTTATTGAATCACTAAATATATCGTTCGAATAGAAAAACGGATTCTTTGTCGAATGCGGAGCGTTGGACGGTGAACTGCGATCCAATACTTTGTACATGGAGCTCGATTTGGAATGGCAAGGAGTTTTAATCGAAGGCGATCCCAAAAATTACAAGAAAGTATTGGAAAAAAACCGTCGAGTTTGGACTGTTCCGGCTTGTCTCAGTACTTCGCCCTATCCAAAGTATGAATTACTCCTTATATAACTGGAAATACCTTTATAATTGTTTCGAAATGATTTGAATAATGTTTTATATCAATGCGCAATTTGTATATGAAGGACGGTAGTGTACAATCAAGCGTTCAACTTGGGCCGAATTTCACAGAATGAAACAATCGACGAGAAACGGGAAGAAAGCGTCCGCGTTCAATGTTTCCCTTTTTTCTCTATTCTTTCGGCTCTCGATCAGACGCAAATCGATTATTTCAGTTTGGACATTGAAGGTGACGAATTTACCGTACTGAAAACCATTCCTTGGGATCGAGTTGATATCAAGGTAAAAAATGTTGTCTGTCCCATTCCAGATTTATTTCAAATGCCAATTATTATTATTTATTTGCTCACTTCATTTCTGCGTGCGTCGCTGTCATTATTAGACTTTGTCAGTGGAAATCGCACATGACCTAGAGAATAAAAAAATAATCAGAGCTTACATGGAGCAGAAGGGATACGAAATTGTCGCACCATATCCTGAGGAAGGGGACACTGTGGGAAATGACTTCATTTTCAAGAAGCGTCGCATAGAATAATTTTGCTTATTCGAAAGAGCAACTTATATTCCAATAAGCCTAACAAGTTTTCTTGTAATATTTGCAATTGTTCGTGAACAAGATGCTTATGATAGCTAATGCCTTTTGATCGGCACTGTTTTACTTAAATATGATGTATAAAAATGTTTCAGTTGTTTCTTGTGATGTGTCTAAAAAAATTAATAAATTCAATAAGATCAAAGACAAACATAACCTATATAATAGTGGGCATCTTATGATAAAATTTTCCTCTACATGGTCGATTTTGAATTTTTCTAATTTTGATTTTATGTAATCTACCATGGAGTTCTTGAACATTCGTCAAAATTATTTTTGATCTACTCTTTTTGCTTCCTTGTAGCCGGAATGTTATGCTGTGCAATAATTAGGTCCAGCCAAATTATCGTATTTTTTATATCTCATCGTCAGTCCACCGTGAATATCCTCAGGACTGGATGAAATGTATAATTTACAAACACAGACCAATTTTGATGATGATGATAACGATCAATCAGCTTCTCTTCGAGGCACACCGATATTTATAAGTCGATGCTGCCCAGCGCATTGAATCCCATAAGCGCGCGTAGTTGAAACTGAGTTTATGCCTTCAGGTTAATAGCCTTGTATCTATAGAATTTCCATGGAAACCTTGGTAAGTTTCCTATAATCACCACCACAGTCACGCATGGAAGTTTCTTTAGGGGGTAAATGACCCAATGCTTTTATTCATCTGTCAGAAAATATTACATAGGGATGCACAGAAGCTTCTTGACTCTATTTTTATACGGTCTGTAATTCTTTCGTACTTCGCACGTTTGACGTTGGAGAGATGCAACGACGAAATGAATTAAATGGAATTTAAATTTTCTTTGATGACATTTTCAGAAAACTTTTCTTTCTACTATACAGATGAAAGAAGGTAGAATTATTTTTACTAAGTTCATTGACCCTTCAGCACCGCAGCAACGCCCAGACCGGACAATATGCCCACTCCGGCTCCCTATAAACATTTTCACAATTAAAATTATGAATCAAAATTATTCAGAAATAACTGTTTTGAGATTCAATTGAGAATTCACTTAGAAATAATTCAAACTCACGATAGCGTTGGCCCAGGGGAAAAAGATTCCCAGAGTAAAGACACCAAGGAGAGGTCCGCCAATAATTCCAAAAATACTCAGCGCAGCCTTTATGAATTAAAAAAAAAAATGTTCTCTTAGAATTTCTGAATATATAACAATATTATTTAAAGTCTACTTCTAAGACGTTGCCAAGCTGGGAAGCCACGAAGACCAACCCAAAACAGAGAAGTCCAAATCCCATGGCCAAACCTTTAGAGACATTGGTAGCGCGTGCGTCGGTCATTCCCGTACAACAGAAAGGTCGCACGAAATCTTCCAAACAAATAGCTGCCAAAGAGTTGAGACCGCTAGACACAGTACTACAGAAAAATGTGTCAAAGTAATAAACAAAACACATATATCAGTTGTATAAAAAATAATAGTAATAATAATTAAAGTTCACCTTAAAGCGCCGCTGAAAATTCCAGCAACAAATAATCCGGGAACACCTGGTATGTGACCCAAAGTGTCCATTACAAATAATGGGAATAGCTGTGCCGGGTTGTCAACGTACTAAAATAATTATATCAAAATATTTTTAACATTTAAAAAATATTTCATTCGAATAGATTAACTATGAAGAATTCGATACCTTTGCTGACAGAGGATCGCAATCGGCGTATTTAGCAAAAATGACCATGCCTCCGTAACAGCAGACCGCAAGAAGGACGAACAATCCGACGAGGTTGATCCAAACGGCGCTATTAAAAATAAATAAATAAATAAATCAAATAAATCAAAATGACTTTGAAAATTATTTACTCACTCTCTTGCTTGTTTCATTGTGGAAACTGTAAGGTACCGTTGCACTTGAGACTGATTCACTCCATAAATGGTAATCCTTGCATTCATAAATAAATCTGTTATTTTCAATGAATTGGATTATTATTAATTAGATTCCAAATAAACTCACCAGGTGAAATATCCACCAACAACTAAAGACCACACTGAGTGCCGCTTGCCAGGATTAACGTCAAAACTTTTTTCATTCCACACAAAAAATTACTACAAAATGATTTTACTTTCAAATTAAATTTTACAGAAATATCCTACTCGGAAAATTCGACTCTCCCGCTTGCCTGATTGGCATTCCAAACAGCAGACAAGCATCCAACGTCGACGTGTCCCTTAGCAACAACCTATAACTCCAAGTATCAAGAGTGCGTCAAACAAAAATAATAAAAAAAAATTTTGATGATGTTGGAGAAGTATAACCCCCGCTATATAATACCTACCGCTATCATCGCACCATACATAATAATAACTTGCAATGTGTCGGTCCACATAACGGCTTTCATTCCTCCCTGTAAAATAATAAATAATATAGTCGTAGAAGCATTATTCAAGAATGAATTAGCATTATATACTTACAACCACAGTGTAGAAGATGCACACGAGAAAAATGGCAGTGACTGAGACATAAACATTTATTCCTGTCACTGTGGATTTTTAAAGAAGCCATAAAAGTCATTGATTTTTATTTCAACTCCATTCACATCATCACACGAAATTCAATTTGGATGAAAAAGATTTATACCTTGACTAAGCGCAAGTGCGGGAGCATAGACGACAACAGACATGTAAAGACTCTAAAATAATTTAAAAAAAGAGCTGGTGACGAATAAAATATTACAAAATGTATTATCTGTTCTCTATTTCGAGATGATGGAGATCTCTTACCTAAACTAATACGCGATGCGCTAAATATATATTTAGCGCAATTCATTGCATATCATTTTTTTTACGAAACGCGCAAGCGCTTGGTTAATAAAGTAAATGGTTTCGGAAAAGAAAACCATTGCGCGACTGGACGAGTAGCACGCGCTCGTCCATTATTTCAGCGCAATCATGAGTCAGTTTGTTTGTCGTAGCGCTTATCGTCGCCCGTCCGCTGTTTAATAAGGCGACTTGCTGCGCACGGGTTATGCGCGTTTTGTAAATAATACGCATCTTGCGCGCGACATGCTAAATTTTGAGCATTTTATTTAATCTTTAATTAAAAAACGGCGCTAGGCGTAGCCTATAGGCTTGCGCTTAAATAATTTGAGCGCTTATCGCTGGTCCTTCAAGCTGGGTTAGCGCTGTTGCCCTTCCGCTGTTTTCAGCGGCTCATTATGCGAAAAATAATTAAAACACATTTTCACTCTACATCTAGCGCTAAATAAACGCGCATGGCGCTAGTGATGTATTTGCGATTTACTTGCGCGCGATGCGCTAAATTATTTAGCGCAATTCATTCCATCGTAGCATTTTATGGAACGCGTAAGCGCTTCGTTAATTTTTTATTTATATAATAATGGCGTCAACTGACACTCTCATGAACGGCGTGAAAAGGGTCAACAGGCGTCTTTCCATGATCCACATTTCCACCATTTCGCTTGTGGAAATGATTATCAATCGATATGAATGTGTACAATCGGAAAAAATCGATACAATTGGTTCCACCGATTGAAACCGCTAGATGGCGCCACGCAGTGGTATATTATTCAAGGGATTTCTAAAATAAATAGCACTAGTCGAGTGCTATTTTTTTAGGGGGTAATTTGGCGTTCCATAGTTTTGGGCTCTCATACCGTCGAACACTTCTTATTTAGTTATACATCGAACGGGGAAAACCCTTGACTGACGATGAATAACTCGTTTAGAAACTTTTCTCTCTCGTCGTCTTTCTCTTGTATCATTCAAATGGCCGTAATAGAGTCGCGTTCAAGTAAAAGCGCCTGACGTTTTGTATGAATAACTTAGGCCTATAAGGGATATATCGCAATGTTTCGTTGGTTGTCAAATGGGACAGACATTCGCAGATGGAATTGCTCCCTGGGATATTATCATTTCGTTGGCTATTTGCCGTCATGACGAGAAAAAGAAACAGGAAAGAAAGAGAAATTCGCGGGAATTTTAAAAACGGCAAACGGGTCAAACTGCAGCGGCAAACCGGAAAATGATGAAATAAACTAAGCCAACTGATCAGTTTCTTTGATTCAACAGCTTAACGATGTCTTTTTTGTCTCTTAGTTTGGTATTTGTTAGTGAATAATTATGAAATCAAGTTGAGATATTAGAAAGTGGCACCTCCACTTTCAATCGAATATTTGAAATAATAACCTATGATAGCTAAAATAAGTTTGTCTATACCTACTCTATATATCTCTCTATCTTAATTTCAGTGATAAACATTGAACTATTTACTGTGATTTATATCTGACAATATAAGGCAGTCCAGCATCCAGACAATGCCATCCTGTTTTAGTACCGGCCGGAATCGGTTGACGCAAAACAGAAATAAGTCGATGGCTGACGAGTTATATAAATCACTAACTGTTTTTCGACATGGATGGCTTCATTCAATTTACTTATAATTTTATAATGTTTAAAAAGGATGTGGATTACCCAACATCCGTTCTCCGTTACCGCCATAATTCCTTATATTCGCCCATATTTTAAAATTGCATTATAATTTATCAACGGGTAAAACATTTTCCAAAACCAACGGAATCAAAATTTAACAATCAAAATTTAACTTCGGTTAAAGTTGGACAAGTCCACCGTAAGCAACGTGAATAGTTGGCAGAGATCCCGTACCCCTTAAACAGCTCGAAATGGAAAATGTCGCTCGTATTGAAAACGGGAAAACCCCAGGACTAGAATTTAATTTATTTAGAAATTCTTTCCTCTCTCTTTTGTCTAGCTATAGCCGTAGATGTTCAAGTGAAAACGAGCAACGTTGTGTGTGGAGACGGGAAAACTTGAGGAGATTTTAGTTGGCATCAGACCGGCATCAAGATCCCGCCCCCCACAGGAACGATAGTCTCTCAGTATCACTTTGTTGTTGTGGCCACCAATATAAAAGGGAGGTATTAAACGAGAGGCATCATCATTCGCATAGCTTCCTCTTCAACAGTTAACTGAATTCATCATTTCGCTCAAAATATTCTATGTAAGTATCGATAGACAAACTGTACACACAGCACTACTCTATAACTGAATTGTTGTTTACTGTTTTTAACGCTTTGATCCTGATTTTTCACCTTTTTAAATCAATCACCCAGCCTCAAAATGAAATTGATTTCAATCGCTTCATTGTTGTTGGTTGTTGTTGTTGCGACGGTGCTGGTCGACGCTGATGAATGGCAAACGGGCGACGGCGGCGTTAAATGGCGGACCAACTGCGACTATAGCGGCGCAGGCATTGGAAATGTTCGAGTGCCCCCTGAACAATGCGGGAGAGTTTGCCTCAATAACGGCGGATGCAATCGTTTCGTCTACAGAGACGGCGTGTGTTACCTGAAAAATCACCGGATAACGTTAGGTGAAACATGGTGTGGCGAGTGCAATGTTTGCGGTTACATTCCTGGGCGCTCCCAATCTCCAAATCATAAATGATTGACGAGCCGAGTGACATGCAGTTGTTGTGCCTTCACTCTCAGTTTTTTGGGGGTATTCGAGGGTATTCGAACTAGTAGCGTTTTGGTTTTTGCTACTAATAGTATAGGGGGGGTATTCTATTAGTAGCATACCTGTTCTAGAATAGGGGTTCGAATATCCCCCGAATACCCCCTATTCCATGCCTATTCTAAGAGTTTTGCTTAGTGGGGTAAGATCAGAAAAAATGTGTGGAGCGTCCGGGTATTGAACTCGGGTCTCCCGCATTCCAATCCGAGCTTCTTCCATACGGCTATTCTGACTGTGCCAAACTTCTGTATTATCGATAAAGTTATTTATACGTTTTGATACTTTTGGAGTTGGGACTTTGTTGGGACGGATAAATTTTCAATCTGAAAATTAAAAAAAGTGTGCTGGGAGGCAACTCGATACACCCACGCCGTATGTGCAAATGAAACATTCGCCCACCCAGGTATTCTATTCGAATATGGGGTAAGGTATTCGATTCTTCGAATACTGGGGTATTCGAAGGAAAATCGAATCGCATAAGGGTTCTACTATGGGTATTCGAAGCTTTCGAATAGGGTTGAACCTATTCTAGACCTATTCTAAGCAAGGGTATTCTAAGCTGGAATATCCGTCGTAGAGGGTTAGAATATCCCCTGAAAACTGAGAGTGTTGGCTAGCAACGACAAGCAAAAACTGCTGAGTAGTTAACCGTCTGACAAATTAGATTCTATGTACCCTAGCCCAATTTGAATGTACCATTGCTCATGCTCACCTTTCGCATGCAAATGTAGATAAATTTGAAAAATACACAAAAACACACTTTACTTCCGTTATTAAAAGACTATGGGGACGCATTCTGACGAATCAAGTTAATTTGATAATGAGGTGGAGAAGAGCAACAAAAACGTCATCGTTGGAATTTGGGAGTCGAGGTAGTAAGATGGCGCAGCAGTGGGGGTATAGTATGGATTCAGTGTAGTCGGTCGGGGCAGTGTAACAAGGGACAAGGAAGCAACTTTCTCTATTCGCCAAACGGATTCCTCCCACCACCCACCCCCAAATGAACTACAAAGAAAACAAAAAAAGAAAAACATGACCGATGCTGAATGATTTACTTTGTGTGGTTTACACAGCACTGGAATAGAATATGCGTAGGATGTTGGGAATCACAGGACCCAAAGTGCGAGAGTCTCTGAGTTTAAACCTCGCACCATCCTAATCAATTAGAATTACGTGTGACAACCGAGTGAATAAAGTTATTGGTGACAAAAGTGCGTTAACCGGAATATCCGAAGATGAATTGCGGGATAGCGCGAGTGCGGAACTCACAAATTAGTCGGGTGCATGTTTAGACCTCATTGACAACATCAATGGCTTCACGGGTTGTTAATACTCTTTTTTTTTATTGATGGATTTCAGAAATCAGAAATAACCGTTTTATACATGAAGTTTCAATTGAAAATGAAATATGAAACTATCGTTAGACTGCTCTACTCGACATTTTTTTTTTTGCTTTTATATGAAACAAAATGGGCCACTGCGAGCGATCGTAGCAGACTAGCGCACCGAACGGTTGCACAAATGAAGGACGAGTAAAAAGACAGACGGAATTTGATAATCAGAGTGAAGAAACATCAAGACGATTAAAAGGGAGTGCATGATGATTATAATTATAAGCACACAAATCTCATGACTTTTATTATCCAATCAACAGGTGTTACTAGAACAAAAACAAATACGAAGATAGGGGGGGGGGTAAGATCCGATGGAATTTCACATTAAATTGTTTGTTGGAAATGTTTTAAAAAATTAAATAAATTACAAATATAAATTGCTTGTGGGGGGTGGAGAAATGCGGAATTGGGTGCTGATGAATTTGCGAAATTGAATGGCGACTGGCGAGTTTCCCGCATATATTTTTACCATTTGATTCTTTTAGGCTTTGATGTATGTGTGATTGAGTTATTATTACCGTTTTATTATGGTTTTAAATCCTGCATGATTCGTCCTAGCTGAACCTCATTTTTATTTTTGAATTTTACATTTCATCTTATTGAAGATTGTTTATAAGCCCCCAACTTTTCCTGAAACTCATTTTTGTTTATATTTCTCTTGTTTCAATTAATTTGTGTTTGTTTCTTTGAAAAATTGCTGATGGTTATCTCCAACAGACGTCTGCATTTTGTCGTTTCCTGTTTAACTCAAATTGGAGCAAACCATAATTTGGTTGCGAGCCCGAAGGGCGAAGCTAATAATCGCATACGCAGAAAAAAAAAACCATGTCACTTTGTATGTCTGTCTGTATGTATGTCCCGCTCCATAACTCGGGTGTTTCACGACAGATTTCGGACATTTTGGTCTTAAAAATTAGACAAAAAATATGCGGTGCGACCGGGAAAAAAATAATTCAATTTACTTAATTAGTTTTCCTGTAATTAATGGAAAACTGTTAAAATAATTGTATAACGACTAGTGACATCTGGCGGTTGCGACTACCACTTTTTACTTAAGGTCAAAATAAATCACCACCAGGTGTCCATAGCATCGCCGAGATGACGCAATCTTTGATTTGATAAAAGTGCAACTCTGTCGTGCAAATTTACCGCCGGAGGCTATGCGTGAAAACCCTCTATCCTGCAAATATATCGCCGGAAACCATTTTGCTCTTGCAAAAAGGTTGGTCAACCGAATTAGTTGTCGTTGTAGTGGCTATGACTTAAGATTCGTGTGGCGAAGATGACTGGTTCAAGTCCGCCTCCCACCAACATCGTTTATCGTGAACATCGGCATGAATGGGTTAGGGTATTTGTAGTCTAGGTTCGGAACTGACGAAATATCGTGATGAACAAATTTTCAATAAAAAACACGACACTGTCGCACAACAATCAATTTGATTTGATAATGGATGGAGTTAAAATGCGAAAAATAGATTATTGGTTATAGCGCTGGCATGATAAAGAAGAGGGCCGTGGTTCAGGTCTCATTATAGAAATATTTTGTTTAGAATAAAAATATTGTTTTGACCCATGCCCTTTGTTAACCTTGACTTAGAAAAATCAAAATTTCGCGATAGAATTTTTTTTCACAAAATTTCATAGAAAAAACATTGAATTTATAGAAAAATTCTGAAAAATTAGGATGGCATTTAGCAAAAAGTCCGACTTAACAATACCCTTACGGAAAAATCTCATCAAACTATATGAGAAATCATATGTTTATTAATGACATCAATGATTTTTTAATAATTTTTGATGATCTCATATATTTCTCATTAAATTGATGAGAATTTTCACCCTCATATTTATCATTAAAAGTGTTTAAAATATTTTTGTCTCATTTTATATGAGATATAACCCAATCCGTAGTAAGAAATCAGAAAAAAATCATATAAATTTCATGATTTTACCACAGACTTTTCGCATGAGAAATATGCAAGAAACTGGTGATAATTAACCATAAATATCATGATATTTTCTTAAAATAAATCAGTAATATATCATGTATTCTTAGTTTTTTATCATTAATTTCTATTGGTATTTTGTAATGAGATACTTCTATAAAATCATGTGGAAATCAATAAAATGTCATGATTTTCCCGCAGTTTTTTCGCATAAAAGATCTGCAAAAAATCAGTGATTATTAAGCAGGAATATCATGATATTTTCTTATAATCAATAAGTAATTTGTCATAAATTCTGAGTTATTAATCATTAATTTCTATTGATGTTTTGTTAAGAGATTCTTGTATAAATTCATGTGAAAATCAATAAAATCTCATGATTTTTCCGCAGTTTTTTCGCATGAAAAATCTGTAAAAAAACAGTGATTATTAAGCGGGAATATCATGATATATTCTTATAATAAATCAATATTTTATCATATATTCTGAGTTATCAATCATTAATTTCTATTGATGTTTTGTATTGAGATACTTGCATAAAATTATGTGAAAATCAATTTTACCTATGACATTATAAGATTTTGTTGGTTTTCTTTTATACAGTTTTTTGGCTTAAAAATCATGAAATTTATTATTGAATGTCTATCAGAAATCAGGTAGATTTAGGTGTGAGATCATGATATTTAATTATAATTATTTTTTATATTATCATTTATTAAGAGCTATTTATCAATCATTTCTCTAATGCTTTATAGTGAGATTTTTCATTAAAATCATGTGAAAATCAGTTCCCACTAAGGAATCAAAAGATTTTTTGGTATTATTTTTACCAAATTTTGGGCTTTAAAATCTTCAAATTCATAACAAAAAGTCAGTAATAATCAGCTACAATTCAACAGATCACATGTGAAATTATAACTATTTAATCGTCAATATTTTCTTATGTTTTGTAATGATGTTTGTGTGAAAAATCAAGGGAAAGTTATTTCTACATATATGACATCAAAATATTTTCTTGTATTCTTTTAATACAATCCTAAAAATATCAGTTAAAATCAGCAAATAAGTATATAGGCCTACCTGGAAAAAAATATTCTGACTTTAAATTCTTTTTGAACTTTAACATTTTTTATTTACACCTTTCGTAAATATATGGTAGCTATCTAATTCTCACAAAAATTACACGATGTTTTTATAATCACAAGATAGGCTGGGATAACTATTTTTTTTAACGCGCTAAGTAAATTTGAGTGAAAGTTCTATTTTACTCTGGTGTGTTTTTTTGTGTGTGAATTATTCTAAGTCCCGAAATCTGGCTTTTATCTAACTAAACAAACCAATTGATTATATGGTATGTCAAAACGCATCATAGAAATTTTTACTAAGTTTTTTCACGCGCTAAGTAAATTTGAGTGCAATTTCTATTTGACTCTGGTATGTGTTTTTTGTGTAAATTATTCTAAGTCCCATAACCCTGTTGTTATCTAACTAAACTAACCAATTTATTAACTTCTACGTTAAAAAGCTTCAAATATAACATCAATTGGTGGTGTAGTGGTTAGCAGATTAGCAAGCCACCCTGGAAGTCGAGGTTCGATTCCTAGTCAGGGCAATTCTTTTTTCAAGTTATATAATTAAAATCTCATTTAAAAGCGCTCAAATTCTCATTCAAATTTTAGTGAGAAAATCATTAACATTTTAGTGGTGAAAAGAGAAATTAAGCGAGATTACAGTGAACCCTCAGTCAGATATCATTATATTTACGCGACTAATCATTTATATTTAGATGAGAAATAACATAATTCTCACTTTGTTCACATGAAATTAATGATTAACGGCTGATTTTAAACTTGAAAATGTCCCAAATTCTCATCAAAAGTCATCAAATAAATGATATTTTGCTGTTAATCTCACCAAAATATCACGACAAAATGAATGAGAATTAAGGTTATTCTCATGTATTTCTTTATGAGTTTTAATGAGATTTTTCCGTAAGGGTAGGCCCTGAATTTTTCATTTAAGACAGTTTTCAACTGGCTTACGAATATCCCTTCGCGGCGAGCTGATAAGCTTGCTTTTCTATCTTAAATAATATAGTCGTAGAAGCATTATTCAAGAATGAATTAGAATTATATACTTACAACCACAGTGTAGAAGATGCACACGAGAAAAATGGCAGTGACTGAGACATAAACATTTATTCCTGTCACTGTGGATTTTTAAAGAAGCCATAAAAGTCATTGATTTTTATTTCAACTCCATTCACATCATCACACGAAATTCAATTTGGATGAAAAAGATTTATACCTTGACTAAGCGCAAGTGCGGGAGCATAGACGACAACAGACATGTAAAGACTCTAAAATAATTGAAAAAAAGAGCTGATGACGAATAAAATATTACAAAATGTATTATCTGTTCTCTATTTCGAGATGATGGAGATCTCTTACCTAAACTAACACGCGATGCGCTAAATATATATTTAGCGCAATTCATTGCATATCATTTTTTTTACGGAACGCGCAAGCGCTTGGTTAATAAAGTAAATGGTTTCGGAAAAGAAAACCATTGCGCGACTGGACGAGTAGCACGCGCTCGTCCATTATTTCAGCGCAATCATGAGTCAGTTTGTTTGTCGTAGCGCTTATCGTCGCCCGTCCGCTGTTTAATAAGGCGACTTGCTGCGCACGGGTTATGCGCGTTTTGTAAATAATACGCATCTTGCGCGCGACATGCTAAATTTTGAGCATTTTTTTAAATCTTAAATTAAAAAACGGCGCTAGGCGTATAGGCTTGCGCTTAAATAATTTGAGCGCTTATCGCTGGTCCTTCAAGCTGGGTTAGCGCTGTTGCCCGTCCGCTGTTTTCAGCGGCTCATTATGCGAAAAATAATTAAAACACATTTTCACTCTACATCTAGCGCTAAATAAACGCGCATGGCGCTAGTGATGTATTTGCGATTTACTTGCGCGCGATGCGCTAAATTATTTAGCGCAATTCATTCCATCGTAGCATTTTATGGAACGCGTAAGCGCTTCGTTAATTTTTTATTTATATAATAATGGCGTCAACTGACACTCTCATGAACGGCGTGAAAAGGGTCAACAGGCGTCTTTCCACAATCCACATTTCCACCATTTCGCTTGTGGAAATGATTATCAATCGATATGAATGTGTACAATCGGAAAAAATCGATACAATTGGTTCCACCGATTGAAACCGCTAGATGGCGCCACGCAGTGGTATATTATTCAAGGGATTTCTAAAATAAATAGCACTAGTCGAGTGCTATTTTTTTAGGGGGTAATTTGGCGTTCCATAGTTTTGGGCTCTCATACCGTCGAACACTTCTTATTTAGTTATACATCGAACGGGGAAAACCCTTGACTGACGATGAATAACTCGTTTAGAAACTTTTCTCTCTCGTCGTCTTTCTCTTGTATCATTCAAATGGCCGTAATAGAGTCGCGTTCAAGTAAAAGCGCCTGACGTTTTGTATGAATAACTTAGGCCTATAAGGGATATATCGCAATGTTTCGTTGGTTGTCAAATGGGACAGACATTCGCAGATGGAATTGCTCCCTGGGATATTATCATTTCGTTGGCTATTTGCCGTCATGACGAGAAAAAGAAACAGGAAAGAAAGAGAAATTCGCGGGAATTTTAAAAACGGCAAACGGGTCAAACTGCAGCGGCAAACCGGAAAATGATGAAATAAACTAAGCCAACTGATCAGTTTCTTTGATTCAACAGCTTAACGATGTCTTTTTTGTCTCTTAGTTTGGTATTTGTTAGTGAATAATTATGAAATCAAGTTGAGATATTAGAAAGTGGCACCTCCACTTTCAATCGAATATTTGAAATAATAACCTATGATAGCTAAAATAAGTTTGTCTATACCTACTCTATATATCTCTCTATCTTAATTTCAGTGATAAACATTGAACTATTTACTGTGATTTATATCTGACAATATAAGGCAGTCCAGCATCCAGACAATGCCATCCTGTTTTAGTACCGGCCGGAATCGGTTGACGCAAAACAGAAATAAGTCGATGGCTGACGAGTTATATAAATCACTAACTGTTTTTCGACATGGATGGCTTCATTCAATTTACTTATAATTTTATAATGTTTAAAAAGGATGTGGATTACCCAACATCCGTTCTCCGTTACCGCCATAATTCCTTATATTCGCCCATATTTTAAAATTGCATTATAATTTATCAACGGGTAAAACATTTTCCAAAACCAACGGAATCAAAATTTAACAATCAAAATTTAACTTCGGTTAAAGTTGGACAAGTCCACCGTAAGCAACGTGAATAGTTGGCAGAGATCCCGTACCCCTTAAACAGCTCGAAATGGAAAATGTCGCTCGTATTGAAAACGGGAAAACCCCAGGACTAGAATTTAATTTATTTAGAAATTCTTTCCTCTCTCTTTTGTCTAGCTATAGCCGTAGATGTTCAAGTGAAAACGAGCAACGTTGTGTGTGGAGACGGGAAAACTTGAGGGGATTTTAGTTGGCATCAGACCGGCATCAAGATCCCGCCCCCCACAGGAACGATAGTCTCTCAGTATCACTTTGTTGTTGTGGCCACCAATATAAAAGGGAGGTATTAAACGAGAGGCATCATCATTCGCATAGCTTCCTCTTCAACAGTTAACTGAATTCATCATTTCGCTCAAAATATTCTATGTAAGTATCGATAGACAAACTGTACACACAGCACTACTCTATAACTGAATTGTTGTTTACTGTTTTTAACGCTTTGATCCTGATTTTTCACCTTTTTAAATCAATCACCCAGCCTCAAAATGAAATTGATTTCAATCGCTTCATTGTTGTTGGTTGTTGTTGTTGCGACGGTGCTGGTCGGCGCTGATGAATGGCAAACGGGCGACGGCGGCGTTAAATGGCGGACCAACTGCGACTTTAACGGCGCAGACATTGGAAACGTTCGAGTGCCCGGTGAACAATGCGGGAGAGTTTGCCTCAATAACGGCAGATGCAATCATTTCGCCTACAGAGACGGCGTGTGTTACCTGAAAAATCACCGGATAACGATAAGTCCCAAATCGTGTGGCGAGTGCAATGTTTGCGGTTTCATTGATGGGCGCCACCAATCTCCACCAATATAGGAGATCGTAAATGATTGACGAGCCGAGTGACATGCAGTTGTTGTGCCTTGGCTTGCAACGACAAGCAGAAACTGCTGAGTAGTTAACCGTCTGACAAATTAGATTCTATGTACCCTAGCCCAATTTGAATGTACCATTGCTCATGCTCACCTTTCGCATGCAAATGTAGATAAATTTGAAAAATACACAAAAACACACTTTACTTCCGTTATTAAAAGACTATGGGGACGCATTCTGACGAATCAAGTTAATTTGATAATGAGGTGGAGAAGAGCAACAAAAACGTCATCGTTGGAATTTGGGAGTCGAGGTAGTAAGATGGCGCAGCAGTGGGGGTATAGTATGGATTCAGTGTAGTCGGTCGGGGCAGTGTAACAAGGGACAAGGAAGCAACTTTCTCTATTCGCCAAACGGATTCCTCCCACCACCCACCCCCAAATGAACTACAAAGAAAACAAAAAAAGAAAAACATGACCGATGCTGAATGATTTACTTTGTGTGGTTTACACAGCACTGGAATAGAATATGCGTAGGATGTTGGGAATCACAGGACCCAAAGTGCGAGAGTCTCTGAGTTTAAACCTCGCACCATCCTAATCAATTAGAATTACGTGTGACAACCGAGTGAATAAAGTTATTGGTGACAAAAGTGCGTTAACCGGAATATCCGAAGATGAATTGCGGGATAGCGCGAGTGCGGAACTCACAAATTAGTCGGGTGCATGTTTAGACCTCATTGACAACATCAATGGCTTCACGGGTTGTTAATACTCTCTTTTTTTATTGATGGATTTCAGAAATCAGAAATAACCGTTTTGTACATGAAGTTTCAATTGAAAATGAAATATGAAACTATCGTTAGACTGCTCTACTCGACATTTTTTTTTTTTGCTTTTATATGAAACAAAATGGGTCACTGCGAGCGATCGTAGCAGACTAGCGCGCCGAACGGTTGCACAAATGAAGGACGAGTAAAAAGACAGACGGAATTTGATAATCAGAGTGAAGAAACATCAAGACGATTAAAAGGGAGTGCATGATTATTATAATTATAAGCACACAAATCTCATGACTTTTATTATCCAATCAACAGGTGTTACTAGAACAAAAACAAATACGAAGATAGGGGGGGGGGGGGGTAAGATCCGATGGAATTTCACATTAAATTGTTTGTTGGAAATGTTTTAAAAAATTAAATAAATTACAAATATAAATTGCTTGCGGGGGGTGGAGAAATGCGGAATTGGGTGCTGATGAATTTGCGAAATTGAATGGCGACTGGCGAGTTTCCCGCATATATTTTTACCATTTGATTCTTTTAGGCTTTGATGTATGTGTGATTGAGTTATTATTACCGTTTTATTATGGTTTTAAATCCTGCATGATTCGTCCTAGCTGAACCTCATTTTTATTTCTGAATTTTACATTTCACCTTATTGAAGATTGTTTATAAGCCCCCAACTTTTCCTGAAACTCATTTTTGTTTATATTTCTCTTGTTTCAATTAATTTGTGTTTGTTGCTTTGAAAAATTGCTGATGGTTATCTCCAACAGACGTCTGCATTTTGTCGTTTCCTGTTTAACTCAAATTGGAGCAAACCATAATTTGGTAAATAGACTCTGCTATATTAACAGAAGGAAATCAAGTAAAGAAACAACAGCTTCGGATAGCTCCCAGGGTCAAGTCGAACCGGTTATGCTTTGCCTAGGCTGTGCTTCCTTGAATGCGGATTTATTACAAAACCACGGTCTAACAGGAGAGGTAGACAAACGCCCTATCCCTCTGATCAGCCGGAATAATCAAGGGACTTAGAAGCTTCCTAAAAATTCCGCTTGGATCGTAGGCGTAGCTTGGTCACAACTCTTCAATGCTGCCATTGCCGCCAATTGCCGCTGGCGGCTTAGGGTGGAATTCCCCGAATACATAGAAGGAGGGGGGAGAGGGAGACTGTGCAACACACAACAGCTGGTGACCAACCTACGCCCGCGATCCAAGCGGCATTTTAAGGAACCTTCTAAGTCCCTTGATTAGTCTGCTGCCATGGCGTTAGTCTACCTCTCCTGTTAGACCGTGACAAAACTATAAGCAACAACAACAAGTAGCCAACAACAAGTCCCAAAAGAACATAACAATGTCAACCGTGTTGCTCGATTCGGCTCGATTCACTTTCACTTTGCGTCCAAGGCATAAAAAAGCTAAGCTACCACGCCTATTTTAAGTCCTTGAAATGCACGGTAGGCCTACTATAAGCATTTGCATTAATAAAATCTACCGTGATCGCCAACGATAAAGTTTACCATTGCTGGCATATGCATCATTTTTTTTTGCTTCAATTTAAATGAATACATATATAGTCAGTAGATAATTAGAATTTTTTAGAATTTTCTTTTTTATTGCCACACTTCAAAATAGGATAGGGATGAAATCATGCACGAATGATAACAATCATATACAGTAGCTTATATTACAGCACAGCGCGATTAGTCTTGACCTCGTTGAAAAGCTTCATGAATTCTGCTCGAGCTATTGCCATCTTCAGGTGTATCGGTCACAGACTGGATATATTCCACACTCGGGGCCGCTATAAGAATTCGGTTCTTAACAATCTGATAAGCGGCCAAGTGCTGAGCACGAGCGGCAGCTACTTCAATTGTCTCCGTCGGTGCCACATTGATGAAAGATGGGACAACAGGTAGATGTTCGGAGAAGGCGCGGTATTAGCCTTGATCATCAGCAATGTAAGCGACAGCGATCTTCTTACCTTCGGGAGAAACGAACGCCCAATTACCTACTTGATGATCCCAAGCATCGCGATAGTAGGTGGCAGCCTGTCCGGGATGAGCGTAACCAAAACTAGTCTGCCCCAATTCATCACATCTGCCCGACGACTTTTACCACAACAGGACCCAATGCATAATCGCCGGATCCAACGGAACCACAACACGACAGTCGATCACCTATAGTCCCCATCCAATGTGATTTCAATGCATAGGGTTATATATATTTTATTCAGTTGCAGTAAATAAGACGCGCAGATGGAATGGTTTATCAACCAATTCCGCTACTTTTAAAGAAAATAAACAATTTTATTGAGAAAAATTGGCAACACTATATTACATATTTTTTCTATTAGGCCTATTATGTAGCCAATATAGGCCTATAATAGCTCGAGCTTGACTTCTTTTCGCTTCTTTTTCTATTGTCTATAATTCTTTTGTACTTCGCACGTTTGACGTTGGAGAGAAGCAACAACGAAATGAATTCATTGGAATTTAAATTTTCTTTGATGACATTTTCAGAAAACTTTTCTTTCTGCTATACGCAGATGAAAGAAAATAAGGTAAAATTATTTTTACTAAGTTCATTGACCCTTCAGCACCGATTGCTGCCTTACAAAAGAAAAGGATATAGTATACTAGCAAACAGAATTACAAGATGATCAATAACAAATTCTATTTTACTATCGTATTTTTTTAATTGCGCGCAAAAGAAAATTTTTAACAAACGAACTTTTGTTAGTTTGTTATTTTTGAGTCAACTATTTATTAGCAGAATTATAAAAAGAAATGGTCATCAGACAACGGAAAACATACATTTATACAGCCCGATTAATCGAGGCACAATTCATATTCTATGGATCTTTTGATGCGCTCGACAGCCACGAATTTCACAGTTTCGTTTCTTCAGATTTTTCGACTTTGACTTGACCATCCAAATGCGTGTCACTGGACACGAAAACTGGGTTGATTTCATCTCCCTTGTGATTAGACTCTTCTTTACAGACGTCCTGTTGATCTTCTACTGCAATCTGTATTGTAAAACATGTTTATAAATCTAATTTCAAATCACATATTTATTGCAGTCTGAATGTTACGGTAGGTATTACTTACGTAATCATCGCCAACTTGAAACCTTAAGAACTGTTATTAAAATTGAAAAAATAAAATTGGAATTAGTTTGACTTTCTGGTATTTTATGAGTCACATTTTGCTCAAATTAATTATTATACTTCTTTCATATTCTTGGGTAAAAACCAGTAAATTGTTTCTCCTGTATTGCAAATGAGTCCTGGATTGAGTTTCCTCGGATCCTGCAGTCCGGTTATGGCGCTGACTATCAATCCAACTATAATCACCGTAAAGCACCCCACGGTTGAGTACCACATGTATGAAAGATGATAAATTGAAAGCGGCTCTTCTTCCCTATATAAAGTAATGAATTTATTGATTAATTTTTATAGTGATTTTTTTAACACATTGAACATTACGTTTGTGCTTGAGGCGATGCCATCGTTGACGACATCCATCTACCCAACTCCGCAAGTGTGGTGTCTAAAGTTTCGTTAATTACACGACACCCTTCAATAGAGTAAGGCTTGGTTTCTAATTTAAGGAAACCATGGGCTTTGGCAACTTGTGTCCCGATTCCAATCCACAACATAACACCCAGACCGGACAATATGCCCACTCCGGCTCCCTATAAACATTTTCACAATTAAAATTATGAATCCAAATTATATTCAGAAATAACTGTTTTGAGATTCAATTGAGAATTCACTTAGAAATAATTCAAACTCACGATAGCGTTGGCCCAGGGGAAAAAGATTCCCAGAGTAAAGACACCAAGGAGAGGTCCGCCAATAATTCCAAAAATACTCAGCGCAGCCTTTATGAATTAAAAAAAAAATTTACTTATAGAATTTCTGATTATATAACAATATTTTTCAAAGTCTACTTCTAAGACGTTGCCAAGCTGAGAAGCCACGAAGACCAACCCAAAGCAGAGAAGTCCAAATCCCATGGCTAAACCTTTAGAGACATTGGTAGCGCGTGCGTCGGTCATTCCCGTGCAACAGAAAGGTCGCACGAAATCTTCCAAACAAATAGCTGCCAAAGAGTTGAGACCGCTAGACACAGTGCTACAGAAAAATGTGTCAAAGTTATAAAAAAAACACATATCAGTTGCATAAAAAAATATAATAATTATTATTATTAAAGTTCACCTTAAAGCGCCGCTGAAAATTCCAGCA
Organism: Daphnia pulicaria; assembly: GCF_021234035.1. NCBI lineage: Eukaryota > Metazoa > Arthropoda > Branchiopoda > Diplostraca > Daphniidae > Daphnia > Daphnia pulicaria. The sequence goes on from NC_060913.1 coordinate 28,765,527, forward strand.
ACAAATAATCCGGGAACACCTGGTATGTGACCCAAAGTGTCCATTACAAATAATGGGAATAGCTGAGCCGGGTTGTCAACGTACTAAAATAATTATATCAAAATATTTTTAAAATTAAAAAATATTTCATTCGAATAGATTAACTATGACGAATTCGATACCTTTGCTGACAGAGGATCGCAATCGGCGTATTTCGCAAAAATGACCATGCCTCCGTAACAGCAGACCGCAAGAAGGACGAACAATCCGACGAGGTTAATCCAAACGGCACTATTAAAAAAATAAATCAAAAGTAAATCAAAATTACTTTGAAAATTATTTACTCACTCTCTTGCTTGTTTCATTGTGGAAACTGTGAGGTACCGTTGCACTTGAGACTGATTCACTCCATAAATGGTAATCCTTGCAATCAAAAATAAATCTGTTATTTTCAATGAATTGGATTATTATTAATTAGATTCCAAATAAACTCACCAGGTGAAATATCCACCAACAACCAAAGACCACACTGAGTGCCGCTTGCCAGGATTAACGTCAAAACTTTTTTCATTCCACACAAAAAATTACTACAAAATGATTTTACTTTCAAATTAAATTTTAGAGAAATATCCTACTCGGAAAATTCGACTCTCCCGCTTGCCTGGTTGGCATTCCAAACAGCAGACAGGCCACCGACGTCGACGTGTCCCTTAGCAACAACCTATAACTCCAAGTATCACGAGTGCGTGAAACAAAAATATATAAAAAATCTGAATGATATGTTGGAGAAGTATAACCCTCGCTATTTAATACCTACCGCTATCATCGCACCATACATAATAATAACTTGCAATGTGTCTGTCCACATAACGGCTTTCATTCCTCCCTGTAAAATATAATGAATAATATAGACGTAGAAGCATTCAAGAATGAATTATCATTATACTTACAACCACAGTGTAGAAGATGCACACGAGAAAAATGGCAGTGACTGAGACATAAACATTTATTCCTGTCACTGTGGATTTTTAAAGAAGCCATAAAAGTCATTGATTTTTATTTCAACTCCATTCACATCATCACTCGAAATTCAATTTGAATGAAAAAGATTTATACCTTGACTAAGCGCAAGTGCGGGAGCATAGACGACAACAGACATGTAAAGACTCTAAAATAATTGAAAAAAAGAGCAATAGGCCTACTGGTGATGAATCAAATATACAAAATGTATCATCTGTTCTCTATTTCGAGATGATGGAGATCTCTTACCATTTGAATTGTAAATGTCGCCGAACCCAAACAGCGGATCACTTTATGGAAGCGCAGTTCCAAGTACTGTTATAATATCAAATTGAAAAATTTGAATCGTTATTAACATTATTAAGATAAGAAATTAAGGACAATCCCAGTGTTTCACCTCATACGCTGAAGTGACTTGAAGCTTATAGAATATGGGGAGATATAAATAATTTGTCGCTGGCATGACTATTAATATAATAAAAATGAAATCAGGAGAAAAAATTGAGTAAGATATTACCAATAGATATACCAACCGATAAAATAAGATGCGCCAATCAACCAGTACATCGTTCCGAACTGATACACTTCAGCTGGTGTCCCCAAAAGTGTGATGGCTGACATAAAGCTAAAAAAAAGCGCAAAACAATTATTCATAAAAAAAAACGTGGAATAAGCAGAGGAATAACAAATCAGGTTCACCTGGCAATCAGCGACATGGCGACGGGGAATGTCGACATACTCCTACCAGCCATCAGAAATTCGGATGTGGTGCTCTGCTTTCCTCCGGCACTGGACAATTATTGATCAATTAATGCGACAATTTGGCATACATTTTTCGAAAAATATCGGATAGGTTTTTGGTAATAGTTATACCATGCATAATATACACCAATGATGGCCGAAACAGACAGCATAGCAGCGAACACCAAGTAGTCCGGCCATCCAAACCTCGAAATCAGCGTCTCGGGGTCTTCGATAACCGTCGTCATTTTCAGGAGTGCTGCTGTATTACAATAATATTTCAATGATTTAAATAATAATACGCATATGGAAGCACGGGGCTTGGATATTATAATCAAATGAAAGGGACTATGGGCCAAAATTACAGCACGAAATTAAACGCAACAAAGGTTTTGGATAGCATAAGACATCATTTAAAATTTTATAAACAAATTTATCGTCTACTTACATCTGCTGTTATTCCGTTATTCTGTATTTGAACGAAATTCAAACGAAACTATGTATAAACTTATGGGTGAGTTTTTCTAGTCTGCTGTTGTGTGATCGACAGTCAATACGGAACTGTAACCTGGTCCCATCCGATTTCGTAGCAGGCCGGTATAACGTCCGACATTTCCCCATTGAAACTGGCGCGTCGTGACTATCCTTACACATTTCAATAAATTCATCGACAGAAAACAATAAGACGGACGGCAATAATCAAAGATACACACGAGTAAACGGTATACGCGCGAACCCTAAGACTTAATTATAAATCCGAATAATTGATAAAGCTATTTTCTCCTGCTATTGAACATTTTCTGCTTTATCCTTTACCAACGCCAGATGAATTAATGTGTCCATGTGTGTTTTGTCTGTGACTTTCAAAGCCAAACAACAGCACACCCCATACAGAATTTACGGCCATTAATTAAACACGGCAAGAGGAAATACAGAAACGCAAGATATCCATTGTTCACGATTGATTGTTATTTGTATTGTGTCTCGCGGGTTTCCTACAACGTATATTTCACAAATATTTCTCTGAAAATCTTGAACTGGTCAAGGCATATTACATGGATAAATTCTTATTTAAAAAACAAACAAAAGTTATTTGGTCGAAGTTACTCGGGAAATTAGTCTGATTTAAATTTCAAATTTTTTTTTAAATCGGCAAGTCTTTCTTATTCGCCACCGAATGCTGCTACCATCTGGGGGCGTGTTTTCCACTCTATTTGTGCTCCGATGGCTGAGGCTGCAGTGACCTTTCAAAAGATAAAAAAAAATGTTTTTAGTTTTTTTTTTTTGTTTTGTTCCAGTTTTTTGGAAAAACCATCAAAAGGGTCACTCATAGAAAGGCCGTCGAGTTCATCGTTCGGGTGTGAAAACTTGGAAAGGGCGAGATATTTGATCAAAGCGAATATAGCGCGGCAATTGGGAGAGAAAGGTGGAGTGACGTAATTTTGAATCATTTTGGCTGATCGGCGGCGGGAAGTTGAAGAAACAGTCAGTGACTGGCTTCTTTTCGCTAGTTAAACATCTCTGCCCAGAAGGCAACAGCTGTTATCGTTACTTCAGTGTTCAGTTCAACACTGTCAGTTTGTATAGACTGTGCACAATCTATGGGGAAAATTTTAAACAGTGCAACACTTGAGAATTAATCCAGTGAATTCATTTGAAACTGACATGCCGAAGGCAAAATTGTGTGTTCGGTTTTATTACGCTTTATTTCTTTATTCGAGTTCCATTTTCCTTGGAGGACATTATTCCCATGCTGCTGACGTGTTGAATTCCGGCTCAACGCCCGTCGGATGGCCGGCGGCCCAGTTCCGAGAAGAAATGGTTAGTTGACTTTATCATCAATTTAAATGGCCAATATTTTCTAGCAGCTGCTTATCATTAAAAAATATTTTTTTTTTAAGGAACAATTGAAATTTGCATACAAAGAATGCGTGGGCGAACTGCGCCAACAGAGTCTGTCCATCCAGAGATTACAAGATCTCGTGGAAACCCAAGGCGGAATGATAAAAGAGCTGGAAGGAATTACCACTCAACAGCAGAAAGAGATTGAAAAGCTGGCCCTGATAACGGGCAGCAATCTCACCAAACAATCTCCTCCCGGGCATGTGAGTAGCAGCAGTCCGCCGAGGCCGTCAGATGTCGCAACTGGACAGGGCACGCCCGATAAAACCAACAGCATTTTAAAATCTTGCGATGAAATTCGATCCCATCAACAGTCGCCAGGCTCATCTCAAATAAGTGGCCCTCGCTGGATCGATCCTGACGGCCATGGCGGGGACGGCCCCGTCCAGGTTTTCTGTGACCTGTCAACCGGTAAAAATTTGTATACATTTTAAACCTTTTTAAATAATTATTTATTTTTTTTATTATTTAAATAATTCTATTAGGAGCGACTATAATTTCTCACGATAGTGAAAATATGGTAAAAGTCTCGTCCTGTTCCAGTCCCGGATGTTTCAAACGGCCCGTACGTTACCACAATGTCACCGTCAATCAAATGGTTGCCCTGACACGGATCTCGGCTGTGTGCCAACAGCAGCTTAAAGTATACCCATCAATTTCTAACTGAAAATCATTTTTTAAATTATATTAGAGCTCTCTTTTAATTATCCGTTATAGTATGATCCGTGCACGGAAGATTCGTTCACCAGGAAGCGAGCGTACGCCGGAACAAGCGGAACTAGTTCGTCGTGGTGGACGAATCGGAACGGTGTCCAGCGTTTCAATTGGCCAGTCAAAGTGAAAAACGACGCTGGCGTTGTGATGAATGATGTCAATTTCATTAACAATCTTCAAGATCTACCCGTAATTGAATTGAATTTCGGGCCTGAATTTGGAGTGTCAGGAATATGCTCGAGCCAATTTCAATTGGGGAAACTCATTTGCTATGGGCGTAGTCCAGCAGCGACTCCAGGTATAAATTACAATTTATCTTCTCTTTATTTGATTGCAATCAAATAATATTGGTAGTTAGGATAAACATTATAAGCTGATTAATGCTAAGATACCTGTTTAAATACTTTTAACTGCGCAATCTCATGTACCAAGGATTTAATGTAGAAATTGAGTATTTACTCAATAGCTATAAAGCAGCTTATAGATTGCTGATTGATTACTATTAGAAAATAAAAGAGAGTACCATAGAGATTTTAATTTTGGCTGATTTTTTATTCACAGAAATTTCGCATTCAAGAGACTCACAAAAAGGTGCGGAAATTCCAGCCTCTCGTGGGGGTCATCCTTCAAGGGTAAATCATTTCCAACTCAACCTTCTGATTTTTATACTTGCACTATATCAAGTTTTTATTTGTCTTATTACTCAATAATATAGAGCGAATCAAAGTCATCGAAACGATCGCGATACCGCTCCAGTTCTAGAAATTCACAAGTACGTAACTCGAATTCTTTTTTGAAAATCAAATTCATTCAAATTAACCCCCACAAATTATTTACTCCATTTTAGACAGGCCCGGTAGAACCAGCAGCTGGGTTGTCTAACGCAGGTATAAATCATTAACTTAAAATTAAATCAACTCAAAAATAATTCAACCAAAATTGAATCAACTGAAGGCGAAGTTCTTCCTAGTATTAGAACAATATATATTGGAATGAAAGCCCAATTAATGAATAACAATTAAACTTAATTGATTCAACATTTTTTCATCAGGCTGTACTTTCGATCTGCTGGAAAGTTCTCCACAGTATCCGCCCCATTTGATCGACGAGAACAACAACATTATCCAGCCGGTTCTTCAAGGCCGATCCCGGATCATCACGCTGGGCATCGACGAGCAGATAACGATCGGCTGTCTGGGCAACCGCCACGACAAACCGGCCAGCAACAACACGCTGAAAGTCACCGGCCGGCAGCTGAACGAGGCCGTCTGCACGATCAACTCGACTCTCCGGGTCAACCAAGCCGAGCTGTCCTACTCCCAGCTGGGGTGCACCAATCAGAACAAGGAGATCCTCAGAGAGGACGGCCCTTGCGCCGACGGGCGGGGAATTTTGGTCCGGGTCGGCTGGAACGTGGATTCCCATTTCATCCCTCTGTACGAAACCTGTCACGATAAAATCGGTTTGATTAATTATTATTCGACGCACAACATCATCGGCCGGTCGGTGGACGCCGACGATAAATCCAACACCCGGCCGAGTTTCCGCCAGTCCGGATACTATCCGGGCCTGGACGTCAACGGGGCTTTCGGCCAGCCGCAGCAGAACAAAACCATCAGCCGAGTTGTCGGGGGTTCGCCAATTCTGCTGGCCAAATATTTCAACCAGAAGAAGAACTTTTTCTTAGCCAGAGGCCATCTGGCACCCGACGGCGATTTCATCGACGCCGGCAGCCAAGACGCTACTTAGTTAGTATACCCTTATATACTATCATCAATGATTGAATTAATTTTGAAAATTTTTGATTGACTGTTCTAGTTACTATTTGAATATGGCGCCACAGTGGCAATCGTTCAACGGTGGAAACTGGAAGTGAGTGAAATTCAAAAGATAATTTAATTAAATCAATTAACTTCCATCAAAATTTGAATTATTTATTAAGCGTGCTGGAATCGGCGGTGCGGAAAATCGCCACTACGCGGGATCTCGACCTGATCGTCCACACTGGAACGTTCGGGATGATGACGTTGACTGACGCCAATGGCCATCAGCAGCCGCTTTACTTAACGTTCGACAAGAACAACAATGGCGTCATCCCCGTGCCCAAGTATTACTGGAAATTGATTCACGATCCCGTCGCCGAAACTGCCACGGCCGTTCTGGGCTTCAATGATCCGCATATGGAGCGAATCCTGCCGGGAGACATTCTCTGCCCGGACGTTTGCAGTCAGATTCCTTGGATTCATTCGCTCAACTGGAAGATCAATGACATTTCCAAAGGTTACATGTTCTGCTGCACGGCGGAGGAACTCCATAAGGCCATTTCTTTTGCTCCCAATCTAATTGCCCCGTTGTTTCTCTGAAATTTGAATCGAATCTGATTGGGGAAACCGTTAATTCGATTGCATTTAATGAAACCATGACGCTTCAATATAAAATTATGTTGACCATTTAATTAATAACCTCTTATTATTATTATTTATTCTGATTTCATTTATTATTTTTTATTATAAGAGTTTAGCTCTATTTGAAAATGGGGGAAATATTTCAAATGTAAACACATCCACGAATCGCACCGAATACATGAACCCACGGTTTTTTCCATTCCGCTATGGGACCAGAAATTTTAAAAAAATACAGGCGTCTTCAGTTTTTAATATACGGTTTGTTTGTTTTGACTGAATGCAAAAATTCCCAGTCATTCACACGAGATATTTTGCTTTAACGAGTCCACCTAGCGGTAGATGTTGAAAACGCACCGATTAAATCTCTTTTAGGCCTTGGAACAATTATTTTATCGTTTTCAATTAATTTTCTTATCTTTTATTGTTTATTTACAATTACTGTATAGCTTAAAATACAAACTGTTAGATTTTCAGTTTATTTACCTTTAGAAGTATACATGTCCCAAAAAAGATTTTCTCGATACGTTTTAAATATCTACCGCTAGGTGGCTAGGAGGATGAAGCCAGAGAATGTCAGAAAATGGAGGGCTTTATTATTTTTTTTTTTTTAGCAGATAATATCTCGGCAAATAAGCCAAGCATAACAAAACGGCTTTGGGTATTTGTGGAGGACTAGGGCTCACTTCTATCAAATTAGATATTTCAAAGATGGTCTCGTTTGGCAGAAAACAACCGTATAAAACCCCAAAATTTCGCGAATTTCGGCTACCCCTGTTCGTTTGTAGTAATATAAAAAAAACTATAACAGCTAGGAAGACGCCAATAGCGCCATTCGCTTTTCCGCTAAATTTACCATAAAATGATTTAAATTAACATGTCCTCCGACGCCTACTCGCGATTTCCGCAAAATCAGAACCCCAAAATCTGGCCTGGTTGAGTCGTGGACTCTTTGTTAAAAACCGATGTTTTTTTATTTCGTCAATTTGGGCGAGTTTTTGGTATCGTTTTTTATGAAAAGGGAGTATATAAACTAATTACCCCAAGAGATGTATTCGCTATCGTTCTCTGCATATCCAAAAGGAATTTTTTTGTGTTCAATAACCGATTATAAATAAATAAATATTGTTACAAATTCTTTACGATTCCGGAAAATTGGCCACACATTGACTTTATTATTATTAACAAAATGAAAACTTTTTCTGACAGTAATGATATCATAGAAATGTGTCAGCTTAGTTCTCAGAGTTATTTTCCAATAAGAAACGTTGATCAAAACATTATCGGGAAATATATCGATGCGTCGATTGCCTTTACTGGCGGTACACTGAACTTTACATGGGGAGGAGCTTAGGGATCAGTAAGCTCCTCCTCCTCAGTATAGGAAAAAAAAGAGATCGAGAAGAGGGGAGGAGTCTCATGGCGGCCGTATACATGTTCCTGTATAACATTGAAATGTTTTTTTCTCTAACGAACGATATCAAATGCTGCACAATGAACAAATGAGCTTTAATTGCATAGCTAAAATTCATGGGTTGGTTTTTTCAGGCAACGACTTAAAGGGTTACCTGTGCAGATGTTAGGCGTTTGATTCTCCCATAAAACGCCATCCCTGGTTCGTGTTTGCAGTAAGGGTATAAATCTGGTCATTGGGACTCCTATCAATGTATTCCATACGGAATACATATACTAAAATTGGAACGATACAGAGAAGATTAGCATGGCCCCTGCGCAAGGATGACACGCAAAATCGTGAAGCGTTCCACATTTTTTGCGAAATTTACAACTAAATGTTTTCTTTGATGAATTTATTTTTCATGAAAAATGGCAAATTTCAAAATTTCGTCGGGTACTGAGAATCCAAAAACATTTTCCCCGAAATTATTTTTCTTAGTCATTGACACTGACTGACACTGACCAGTTGTCCAGTTCATAGTTTCAAGAAATTGAAATTGAAACTAGCTCACAGAAACGCAAGCTTAACTCAAGCTCAAGCTCGCAAATACTATAGGGGAGACCGGGGCTGCTTGGGAAATTTTCTGGAAAGCCAACTTTGAATATTTTTAACAGTAAAAAAAATAAATGTTTGTTAAACTGTTGGTATATGTGTTAAAGCTTATCATTTTCTCTATTTAACAAGCGTTTCGCCACACAAAGAGACCGTTTTGGTTTTTTTTTATATTGCGGAAATAGTCGCTGGGGGTTCTAAAAATTAACAAATAGGTGGATTTTGTGCAATTTGTTTCGCTAAGTCGATTGGTAAAAATCGCAATCGCCTAGTATTTTTAGTTTGGGAATTGGGAGATATTAAAAAAAAACTGAGAGGATGTAGCCAAAATTTTGAATTTTTTGGTTTTTGTGCAACAGTTTTCTCGTCAAGCACTGCACCTAAAAATAATCTAATTGTTTTAAAATGATGGAATAGCTCATCTCTTCAAACCATTTTAAAATTTTTTCAATACGGCTTAGAAGCCGAGATATTAACGATTGAAATTTTGGAAAAAACTTCCCAAAGTTTCCTTTTTTTTGCCATACCTGCCTTCATCCCATAAGCCACCTAGCGCTGGCGATAACAACATTTCCCCGTCTTTGCTTTATTTTTATTCTTTATGGTCTGTTTATGTGGTCTCCCTCATAACATCAGCCTACACTAGGAGAAGGGGGTGGTCACTCCAACCGACCCTAAAGGCAAAGGGGAGGGAAATGTTACTAGTTGAGCTGAGTGTTGAGTTAGCCCGGAGTTCGCTTATACCATCCCGGTCTATGAGAAGGTGATACGACCACCCTGTTGGATTTGGCCGTAAGGCCTCGTCACAGCTATCTGATGGGTTTTTCAAAGTGAGATCACCAGATCACCCGGGTGGGTGGAAGAGGGTAAGAGGGAAAGTGCGGACGTGCCGGAAAACGACAGCACTACCACGCTGCCACCACGCGCACAACTCTCAAACCAATCCAGAAGTTGGCCACATAGTGGCGTTATTTCAGATCACAACCATACGTACATAAGCTGATAAACGAAATGACATGTCGAAGGTAGAACACGCCAAAGGTATTAAGGTGCGATAAACATTTTAGTTGTCTTGACGTCCGCAACGCCGATAACGTTTAGACAAATGGATAAAACATCAATCCAATAATGATAAAATCTCGTTCTCTTTCACGGTTGTTATAGTACCTGAAGTCTTTTATGCGGTATAGAAACATTTCGTCAATCCTTTAAGAATGGTGTCTTTCAAATTTCTGATTCTAATTACGTTGGCATTACAAAATTTTTGCGAAGCCTTGCCGCAATACAAAGCAGGTAAGAAACAATATTAGTTACCCCACCCCCATAAATTTAATTGAATACAACATTTTTTAATGATTATTCAATCAAAGGATGTACGTTTAATCTGGACACGAGTTCTCCGTCGAACCCGCCCCATTTGATCGACCCCAATAACAACATCATCTTGCCGGTGATGGTCGGGTCTTCCCGGGTGATTACTTTGAACACGGACGATAAAGTGGCGGTCGGCTGCCTTGGTCCAGGCAACTACATCAGAGCCACTGGGATGCAGCTGGCCCCCGCCACCTGCACTGCCACCTCAAAGCTGCTCCTAGTCGACGGCCAGGAGCTCTCCTACTCCCAGCTGGGCTGCCTGAGTCAGAACAAGGAGATCCTGCTGGAGAACGGCACCTGCGCCAATGGACCAGGCACCGTCATCAGGATTGGCTGGCAGGCCGGCCCGGAATTCATTCCGCTCTACGACACCTGCCACGACAAAGCAGCGGCCGCCAATTATTTCTCGACACATATCATCCACGGAAAATCGGCCGCCGCCGACGACACGTCCAACGAAAGGCCGTCGTTCAGCCAGGGCGGATATTTCCCCGGTCTGGATGTCAACACGGCCTACAGCCAAGCCGGACAGACGGAAACCATCGCCGGAATCGTCGGCTCGGCCAGTCTGGCCGCCCAGTACGTCGTCAGCGGCAGCCAAATCTTCTTGTCTAGGGGACACATGGCACCTGACGGCGATTTCATCGACGCCGGAAGTCAGGACGCCACTTATTACTTCCTGAACACGGCCCCGCAATGGCAAAATTTCAACGGCGCCAACTGGAAGTAAAAATAAATAATAATAATTTCAATTTATTCGTCTTGAACATGTTAGATTTTATTTATCTTATGTTATTTTATTTTATTATTAATTTGTATTTCATTTTATTTCATTTTATTGATATAAATCTGATTTAATTAATTTGAATTTAACTATACATATTTTATGCATTGTTTTTGAATGAATTCACCATGAAATCATTTAATTTAATTTTTTTATATTAATTTAAATTTTATTCATTAAGTCAATTATTTTAATTCTACTATTTTATAATAATATTTTTTTTTTCAAAATTTAGCGTTTTGGAAAATGCACTTAGAGATTTGGCGGTCAGCCGGGACGTGAAATTGACCGTCTACACCGGGGTTTTCGGGATCTGCACTTTGGCGGACGTGAACGGAGTCCAGCAGCCGATTTATTTGGCGTTCGACGAGAACAACAACGGACTGATTCCCGTACCCAAATATTACTGGAAATTGATTCACGATCCCGTTTCGAATACGGCAACGGCCGTGCTGGGCATCAACAACCCTCACAACCCGGTCGGGCCGGCGGACGTCATCTGCCCGGACGTGTGCGACCAGGTGCCGTGGGTCACTTGGGCCCTGACGGACACCTATAAGGGCTACACCTTTTGCTGCACGGCAGCCGAATTGTTCAAAGCCATCGATTACGCTCCCAACTTGGACGTACCCCTCTTCGTTTAACATCGCATATCAAATTATCAGCAACAAAGTTTAAGGCTTGAATTTTCTTGGCTGGCAATTTTTTAACGAGATTTAAAATTCAATTTTCTTATCTTTTTATATGCATAATACATCATTTTAAATCAATAATTGAAAGTAAATAAAATAAGAGAACACAATGTATTATTTAGTGAAATTTGTTCGACAGAACTGTGTGTGACCCTTTATATTCAGCATATTTATACCAAGCCTGACTTGAAGTATGGCAACAGTGCCATACTAAAAAAGGGGGAAGGTGTGCGTGAAGCCTATGAGGTTCCTGACTCGCTTAAACTAATCAGATTTTAGAAACCTTGGAATATAAAGCCATACGGAGACAACGAAGAAGGGAAACATTATCACTTTTGTTGAAACTTGAGTCGTTGCTACTGAAGTTTTATGAATTTTTGTTGCTGTCTCGTCCCTTCTTTCGGCCGCGGTAATTGTTATTGCTTCTACTGTAAAATAACAAAAACAAGTTCGAACATTAATAAACATGAAAAGCAGCGGTGGGTGGGTGGAAGAGACAGTTCTATCTCTCTTTTCATTTTCTCTCTTCATCTTCTCGCTCGAACAATTTTACAATTATTTAGTAAAATTCGTTCGACAGAACTGTGTATTCAAAGCCCAAAAATAAAAATGCGACCAAAAAAAAAGATTGTAGCTACAGAGGCCGGACCATGGGGTTTGTTGCTGCTGAGCAAGAGAGAGGAGGAGTTGGTGGTATCGCGCAACGCTGCAGTATGGTCTTAAAAAGTTTCCAAGCATCTGCCAGGAAAAATTGAAACATTGATTCGCCAGGCTGCGGCGGACATTCGACGAAGGGGTCCGAAGTGTTGATTTTTTCTTGGTGAAATTGGAGAAAGTTCACAGTTTCTTAATAGCGTGATGAGAGCCAATAAAGTGACTAATTTCCGAGACAGTTCAAGGAGAGAAAGAGCCACACCAGCTGTGTCATCAAAATATGATATTAATAGAACGGTGTCAGGATTCCACGTTGGAGAATATCTGGCAGTCGGAGGGGATTTGTGGTAGATGCCTTTGAGTAGTTTGTTGACCAGAGGTTCCACGCCGACGGAAACAATACCCAGGTTTACGGCAAGCGTAGAAGAGAGAGCAGAGCGGTTGCCATTAACTGTTCTATAGCTCCTTCCCACCCTATATTCAGCTAAAAAAATTAACTATATCTGCGGAGCTAGGAGACAAGGGATACTGTTCCCTCGTAGCACAACAACTTCTCAAAAAATTTAAAGTGCTCTGGTATGCAGAGTTTGTATTTTTTCGTGTTGCGGAGAGGATGAGGGCTGAAGCTTCTTCTGAAACTCCGCTCTAAGTAAAGTGTTGCCTGAGAGTTTCCAGACAATAAGGCGGATGGCATCGTCTTGTACCAGTGGATGACTCTTTCCCAGAGGAGATGTGAGAAGGTCCGGCGACGGTCGCAATAGTCGCGGAATGGCCATGGCGAGGTCCATTATGATTGGGAACCATGGTTGGCTCGGCCAGTACGGGGTGACAGAAACTGTCTTGTCCTCTTCTCTCGTCGGTTTCGACCACAGAATGGAATCAGGCAGAACGGGGGAAAACAAAACGCTCCTAGCCTTTTCCATGGAAAGCTGAAAGCACCCAATTTCCTAAATGTTTGTTGTGGGAACCAACTTACGAAACGTGGTAGTTTATGGTTCCATTCTGACGCAAAAAGGTCCACTTGGACTGGCCACTGAAGGCAAATTGACATGAAAGCTGTTGGAGTAAGACTCCAATCGCCCGCCGAAATAGAGCTTCTAGATTCTGCGTCCACGAGAACGTTAGCAGTGCCGGGAAAAAAATGGCGGTTAGAAAGGTTTTCCTCTCTTCACAAAAAATAGCAATGCGGAGGGAGACGTCACAAAGATCCTTCGACCGGCATCCACCTAGTTTGTTAATGTAGCTAACGGTGGTGGTATTTTCGTTCTCGACCTCTACTGTGCATTTAAAAAGGGAAGAAGCGAAACATTAGAGGGCTTTAAGGGCAGCAAGGATCTCTAGGTTGTTAATATGGCGACCAAAATCGTATCCGGACTAAGGCCCACCCATCTTATCGTCGAGGCAAACTCCCACCAGCCTGAGACGCAAGCGTCGGAGGACAAGCGCATGTCCGGTCGTGAGAGAAGCATAGGTTTGCCGAAGTTAAAATCAGTGCAAGTGGTCCAACACTTCAGATCAGCACGAATGTCCTCATTTAGAGAAATAGCGGCGTCTAAATTGTCGTTATTAGGTCAAGAAGATGAAATGAAGGTTACCTGCAAACTGCAAAAGTGAGCTTGTGCAAAATTTACTGCGTAAGAAGCCCAGTTAAGGTTCCCTATTATCTTCCCTTGACGAAGAGATCATTTCCCCTTCTTCAACACTTCGATGCATAACCGGCGAATGTCGCAAATCTTTTTATCGGCGAGGCAGAATGACATGGAGACCAAATTAGTTATAAGCCTATGTACTCGATGCATTGAGTGGGAACAGTTTCAGGTTTATTGAAGTTGATTAAAAATCCCAAAGATTCCAAAACGTGAATTACTTCTGCAGTTCTGCTACTGCGTAACTGTATTGGGCATTCCTCTGTAGTAGTGCCCACGATAAGCAAATCATCAAGATAAATAACGAGTCTGATCCCGGAACGACACAGAAAAGTGACGGCTACTTTCAATAGTTTAGTAAAAACCCAAGGTGATGCACAAAGACCAAAAGACCACATGTATATTCCAATTTTTTACGTTCCCAACGAAAGCGTAAATATTTCCGATGGCCTCAGAAAATTGGGATGGTAAATTAGGCGTAAGTAATGTCGACTTTAGCAAAAAAAAATCCACCTGCCTTACGGTGTGACAAACTGTGACAATCCCTTCCATTTTAAAAATGGCGGTAAGAAAGGAACTGATTCATAGGTTTCAGGTGAATAATGGGCCTCCATTCGTTTGGGCCTTTCTTTGGGACAAGAAAATATCTGCTTAAGCAGCCCCCTTCCTCCTCCGTCTCTACTACCGCGCCCTTTGTGATTAGAGACTCCACCTCAGCTAAAAAAAAGATCTAGCTAAACGGCATCCATCGATGTGTTTGGCGGTATGCTACGTTCAGCAATGAATTCTAGCTAAAGTCCATACCCAACAGTAGATAAAACCCATGGATCCTTTGTCAAACGGGCCCATGCATCAACAAAATGGGCAGTGCGACCGGCAATTGACAAATCAATTTTAGAAATAAAAGGAAGGTTTGACATACCGACCGAAGCTGTTGTTAGGGGAGAGTATTTTTTGAAAATTTATGAGTTACAATTCCAGCGTTATTAAAGTTACAGCAGGCACCAAAAGTATCCGGACACCCGAGAATCATTCGATTTGAATAAAAATTTTTCTGTAGGTTTTCTCGGGTGCCAGACACAATCCTAATTTTTTTTTGAATTTTAAAATAATGGGAAGGGTAGGTTTTTGTCGGAATAAAAAGTATGCAGACAGTAGAGAGGCCCATATGTAAATGGGCTTACTTTAGATTCAAATTTTGACTCACTGGGAAATGCTAGAGAAACGCAAACGGTCTTTAAAAAAAGATCTGCGTTTCTTCTATGGCACCCATGAGTCACGATTTTTTAAAACAATTAGTATTCTTTCTCTACCCACCCTGGTCAGTCCTATTGCACCGACAGACTGTCGGTGCTCGAATGACGGATCTGGCTATTGCACTGACAGACCGTCGGTGCTCGAATGACGGATCTGGCTATTGCCCAACAGACTGTGGGAGCACCGAAAGATGCATGGTAACCATAGCTAGAGGCGCTGCAGTAGTTCTGGCTGTGCACTGAGATAGAACAATGGAGCTACCATAAGGAGATCAGTTTAGTAATGAAAACGCTGCAGTCGTTCTGTCGGTGCACTGAGACATGCACTGAGGGTGAGACATAGACCAATGGAGCTCCCATAAGATCCGTTTAGTCATGAAAACAAAGTGTATTTGCACTAAAAATTAAAAATGAACAAACAAATTTAAGAAACGTTAAATCTTTTCAATTTTTACAAAGTAGAAAAATTGTAGAAAAATCTTAGTCAATGCTTCAAAAATAAAAAAATTATTAAAGTCCAGGTCAAAATTCTTGAACAAAAAAAACAAAATAAACAAACAAAATCAAATTATGGGTTCTTAGCTAAATTTCTGAAATTTTTACAAAGCAAAATAGATTCTTTGGGAGTAGATTTTAAACTCTGGCAACTCCAATGTAGCCAATGTTGACAGGCATTGCACAGTTGGTTGTTGTCGTCGATTTCTTTGTTGCAATGAGGACAAAAGTATAACAAGATATCCTCAGTCCTCATCTCTTTCATAGTGTTTACTGTAAAAATAAAAAGGGAAAGATCGTTAAACAGAATTCAAAAGAAGTATTTTTAAAAAGTATTACTTCGATTCATTGCAGCTATCCATCCATCTTCGTCAAAGTATGACTTACAGCTTGGGATAACTTTCTCAACGTCGTCTTCCAGTATAGCTGTACTGACCTGCTCTGGAATTGTGTTCACAATATCCTCTGTTTTATTTTATTTTCTATAGCTGAGTCTGCATGATTGGGTCCTGCCAGCCAGGATATTATAAGATAAGCCTGCTCCTCTTTTGATTTTTCGGTAAAACTCTTCGGGCAAAAATTAAAATGACCTAGAGCAGAGGTTTTTTTTGCTCTTCCAGTTCGCAGCTTTTTCTTTGGCAATGACAGGTTCGTGAGCTTTCGTTTCAGAGCAGTCCTAGGGGTAATTTCATCAGCGACTGGAGAACTAATATTTCCAGCAGTGGAAGTAGATGCGACTGGAGAATTCACTGGCTCAGCAGTGGAAGTAGATGCGACTGGAGAATTCACCGGTCCAGCAGTTTAAGTAGAAGCGACTGGAGAACTAACTGGCCCAGCAGTTAAAGTTGCAGCGACTGGAGCAGTAAAAGAAGCGCTCTGTAGTTGGGAGGCCATCACCTATATTCGTATGATAGTTGAAATTAGAGATAATTCGTAACCAAAATTTTACTTAACATACCGTTGAGTATTAAGTTGGTAGACTCATTTGCTCGCAGCCTGTCATTGAGTGAACGCAACAAATTTACACATCCTCTCATCACAGGAATAGGAAATCCTTGAATAGTTGTAGATAGGGATGAAAGTATTAAATGCAGGTCACCGACCACCGCCTTCGCACTTTTCGGTCCAACCGATGCAACAGTGACAGGGACAGCTGGGCCTACATTTGCTGGAAGACGGTCATTTGCTGTCGACTCAGAGTCTATAAATTGGCAAGGTGCCAGTCACTTTATCAACTGCAAAGAGGATATGAGAGCGCGGCAGTTTGTAGTTGATAGAGAAAAAACAGGAGCATTTGTGGAAATCCGCAGTATGTTGAAAATGCCAGACTTTGTAGATACTGTGTAGGTTTCTGCCCGTGTGTGTCCCTTCCCCCCCCCCCCCATTTCCACCCCGCTTGCCGTTTTCTCTGTTAAACAGAGAAAACGCGTGCTTATGAGGGGGCGACAACCCGGCGTGGGTGGAAATGGGGGGGGGGAAGAGAAAGGGACAAACACGGGCAAAAAAAACTGTTTTTAATTGACTACATCAATTATGGACGCAAAAAATCTGAAAATGAAGACTTGTTCAGCTTGTGGAGATCTTCATTTCAGAGTTTTCCGCGTCTTCCTAGCTCAACCCGTTCTTTAGTTTCCCCCCCTTAAAGTACCTTAATTTTGCATATAGCTATTTGGAGCGTTCCCAAACTTAGGGCTCAAGTCAAAAGTTAACCTACCCTTGATTACAAAAATCTGAAAAAAAATCAGCATATTCCTACACACTATGGCTACGGCCAAAAAAAATCGTCACGTTCCGACGACAATTGGATTTTTGGGGACGCCGAGAAAAACGCTTTTTTCCATAAGGTTCTCTCGCGCGTTCCCAAACTTTGGGTAGGAACTTTATGTCGCTACGCGAAGGGCTGGTGAATGTACAGGGGTAGTTTTCACGAATGTACAACTTCTTAGCTCTTTCTTAAAATGCTTATAACTTTTTTATAACGAAATCAATAACAAGGAGAATTAGCCTATGGGCTGCAATATGAACCGGAAAATTGATTGCACTATAAACCTCAACGAAAAAACGATTATTCTGAACGTAGGAGGGTGTCCTCCAATTCCTCATACATAACATAATAAACAAATGACAAACAACAGCCGCCGCCCTCGTCGTTTCTAAACAAACACAAATTAAAAATTAACGAACCAACCTTTCATCACAAAAAATACCCTATTCCATACAGTTTTACATAGAGAATCCAACTGTAATAAAATTTCACCCAAACAGTGAAAACCCGCGGTACAGGAGGGTCCCTAAATCGACCAACCTACCACCAACCAATCAGAACCCGACTTTCACGACCAAAATTTGAATTTCGATCAAACAAAAAAAAAATTTATAATTAACAAACAAACCTACATATTGTAAGGATCCATCGACCGCGAACGCCGTGAGGTCGAACATCAATGTAACTACAGTTAAATTTAAGTTGTATTTCTAAATGAATAAAAATGTATCGTTTGACCTTCTTTCACATCTGGCAAGGCCAGATGACTGCTTTTTGACTCCGACCCCATGGGTTCGGAGAATTCACTCCTTGCTTCGCTCAAACCCTAATTGTTCACACCCTCTTTTTTATGACTTGCCCTCCGTTGAACTTTCTTATCGCTAACCTTGCCCATTGTACACCAACATTTTGACCTTCTATGAACTTTGATAAAAATTTGTGTAGCACGTAGAACATTAATTCCCTCGGCGGTGATTAAAAACATCCGACCTTGCAACTTGAAATAAATAGCTGGTCGTTTTGGCCGATGCGCCAGTCCATTTCTGATACGCGCACTGTGCGGGTGGTTGTGTCGCCCTTATTTCTGTATTTGTGTCTGTCCCCGTAGTGAGATAATGAACTTTTAGTTCCATCAACACGGCTTGTTGTGTGTAGTGTATTTCATGTCCATCAACATAGGTCTAGCTTGTAGTGTACGCTTTGTCGTAACATCCGTCTTACACCACGCTGCCTTGATCATCGAGCCACGCCGCCGTCTCATCCCGTCTTACACCGCGTCGCCGGATCGTCGAGTCACTCCACCGCCATCTCGCCCAGTCACGGCCGCGTTCCGCCGGATCACGACCGACCACTTCGCCCTCGTCTAGTACCAGCCGCCACTGCCTACTAGATCGCCACCTCCCCCCCTCCTCGACGCCATTACCCCCTCTTTGTAGCATGTACCAACCGTAAGTTCAAAAATTATTGTATCACCCGTAATAGCTAGCATCGTATGTAGATTTCGTACTCGGCCCTGATACCTGTCGGCTGAAAGTATTGATCACACGTCAATCCTTTCGGGCAACAGATCGGGAGACGGGAGGAGTCTTACATGTGGTGGCAGCGAACAAGGTTCCCTCCCCCCCCCCCCCGCATTGTACTGGTCGGATCCATCGACCTATGGGCCTCCGCCGTTACCAAGGCAAAACCCCCAATAGCGTTCAGCTTTGCACTTTGCACCAATTTTATAAAAGTCAAAACAGGGTCAAACGCGGTCATTGACAGTTGAGTCAAGGTTAGCGTGGGTCGTAAATCAGAAGAAGGAGTGACTTGCATCGAGGTCAGCGAGAGCAATAAACCGCAATAAACAAACGAGGGGAATGGACTATTTTGACGATAAGTAGAACGCTGACAACATACCTTGGGGCCACAAAAGATTGCGTCCCGCAATCTAACAAAACAAAACACAAATACTGAAACTGGTAAAAAGAAAGAACTTTGAAAACTAACAGGAAACATCGATGAACTGAGTAGCGTAAACTTCGAGTGTTCTAGCGAACAAAAGTGAAATGCGACCGGTCTCGGCGCCTCGTAGCCGATGTGACAGTCAAAATAAAAAATAACAAGTGATAGGGAGAGAAAAGTCAGAATTTGTTCTTGCTTAAATACAGGGGAGGTTGCGTCTTCTTTTGTCCGTAGCGGAATTCTTTCTTCGTGAACTTACAAAACATGAAGATTGGGAATCAGTTTGGTAGGTAGCGGCGTCGTAGCAGTCTCCTCGGAGGTGAATTGGGATCATCCTCGCTGCAGCCATATGAAAGGTTTTGTAAAACCTCCACTCAGCTCTCAGTAATATGAATCCCCCGCCCTCCTTTTTCAAAAAACTTTCCAAATCGATCAAGAGTTCCTTTTTGCGCAAACACCCCGAGGGCGCCACCAGTGCGTCCAACCTTCCCCCCCTTGAAATCACGCATGAATTTGAGAATCAGCAATTGGGCATAAACACAACCAATAATTCTAACTGGGAGTTATTGGGCGCTAGACCTAAGACATCCGAGATAATTGTTTCCCAACCAACCCCTCACGCGCATAGTGGAAAGGATTGTGCCGCTTATTTATACTTAGCGGAACTCGCACAACAGCTCAAGGGGTACGACCCCTCATAGGAAGCTGAAAGAAGGGCTCTTTTAGCCAAGAACGAAACGCTTATCAGCGAAGCCGAAAGTACAATTATCCACTCCTTCAACTCCCAAAATTTCTTTCTGCATTACGGAAATCTTCCAATAATAGACGTCCCTCAGGACGAATTGTTGTTTGAGATTAAACACCATCTCCTCCTAAATCATAGGGAGCTATTGAATGATTCAGAACTCGCCGATGCTGTTCGGGCACTACTAATTACGCGCCCGGAATTGGACACCCCTGTTAAGTTATTTCGTTATCTTGAGCTACAGACTAACTATTCCCCCCTACTGTCCCCAACGGTTCAACAGCCCGTACTTGAAAATACTACCCCGTCCACCTTTCACCCAATTCCGTCCTGTTCTACAGGCAATAAAACAGCAGTACCGTTGACGGTCAAAGAATCCCCCATAGAAAAGAATACGACTTTTTGTCCTTTTTCTCCCCCGATTACTCACGTTTCGCCCTGCGAGACCACGACAGAAAAGAACACGTCTTTTTGTCCCTTCCCCCCCCCAGCAACCCACGTTATGCCCTGCGAGACTACGACGGAAAGGGACACACCTTTTTGCCCATTCTCCCCTCCACAAATACCGCAAACTCACGTTCCTCCTAGCGAATCTACGTCCGAAGAGAACATTTCCTCTCATCAGTGGCCCACCCCCTATTCCTACTCCTCCCACAAGGGAAGCCCTCTCTGTGGACACTACCCTAGGCGACCCAATTCGACAAACGGTCCCGGAACTAGAAACCACCCCAACAGGCATCTTACCAATTACGAAAACCGAACAGACCTCCAAGGCGAATAGGAAGGTAACCTTTTTAGACCCCCCAAAAATGTCGTATCAAGACATATTTGACGAGACCTACTCTTTAGAACTAGAAAATTTGCTCTCTTCTGGCCTTAGCCATAAACTTGCCGGTGTCAACTGCCCTGGCACTGGCTCAAACTGCCGTACAAGAGTTATTCACCCCCACACCGGCTATTCCGGCCCGATCAAAGTCCAAATCCATCAGTTCTTCCAATTTTACACCTGTACTCTCGTCTACGCAACGGGCAGGACCTCTTCCCATGGGGGGATACAAGATTTGGGATCCATTATCCATCGCTGCCACCACATGTAAGACTCCTCCCGTCTCCCGATCTGTTGCCCGAAAGGATTGACGTGTGATCAATACTCTCAGCCGACAGGTATCAGGGCCGAGTACGAAATCTACATACGATGCTAGCTATTACGGGTGATACAATAATTTTTGAACTTACGGTTGGTACATGCTACAAAGAGGGGGTAATGGCGTCAAGGAGGGGGGAGGTGGCGATCTAGTAGGCGGTGGCGGCTGGTACTAGACGAGGGCGAAGTGGTCGGTCGTGATCCGGCGGAACGCGGCCGTGACTGGGCGAGATGGCGGTGGAGTGACTCGACGATCCGGCGACGCGGTATAAGACGGGATGAGACGACGGCGTGGCTCGATGATCAAGGCAGCGTGGTGTAAGACGGGATGTTACGACAAAGCGTACACTACAAGCTAGACCTATGTTGATGGACACGAAATACACTACACACAACAAGCCGTGTTGATGGAACTAAAAGTTTATTATCTCACTAAGGGGACAGACACAAATACAGAAATAAGGGCGACACAACCACCCGCACAGTGCGCGTATCAGAAATGGACTGGCGCATCGGCCAAAACGACCAGCTATTTATTTCAAGTTGCAAGGTCGGATGTTTTTAATCACCGCCGAGGGAATTAATGTTCTACGTGCTACACAAATTTTTATCAAAGTTCATAGAAGGTCAAAATGTTGGTGTACAATGGGCAAGGTTAGCGATAAGAAAGTTCAACGGAGGGCAAGTCATAAAAAAGAGGGTGTGAACAATTAGGGTTTGAGCGAAGCAAGGTGTGAATTCTCCGATCCCATGGGGTCGGAGTCAAAAAGCAGTCATCTGGCCTTGCCAGATATGAAAGAAGGTCAAACGATACATTTTTATTCATTTAGAAATACAACTTAAATTTAACTGTAGTAACATTGATGTTCGACTTCACGGCGTTCGCGGTCGATGGATCCTTACAATATTTAGAAACAACCCATACCCGTTCCCCCGTAGTTGAATACGGCGAATCAGATAAAAAATAAATGAAAACGAACAACTCTCCTGTTTATACACACGATAATTCTGCCCAATTCGCAACCAATCAAAACCCGCTTGGATCCCCTGGGGAAACAATAAACGTTTTGGGGCCCACAACCACGGCATAGCCTTCCATCTTTACCAAGGTAAACCTCTCAGGAATTTTTTTTTTCTTGTTAAAATTCTCGATGATGGCAGTCTATAATTGAATTTGACCAATAATCGCCAATAATTCAACTGATTTATTAAAATCTGAAAAATAAGGGAAGAAATTCAAAAAAAGGAAGCAAGCGAATCGCGGAATTTTTTTTTATTTAATTGTTTTAGTACATTGGTTATAGTCGATATACAGTATACTTGCGATTAAGACGACCCTCGTAATATTCATGTATTTGGAATAGAGTGGTACAAAATTATGGAAATAATATTACATTTAGTGAAGAAAGGGATTTTCTGCTTTGGCAAATATTGCACAGACATATTTAAAGTTTGTAACGAAACGGATGAACATTCCATTAATGGGGTTAGCTAAATTATCACTCTACGTATGTAATAACGAGCCCCATGTTGAAGTCGGAAGTTTGAATTTATAAATAATAATAAGGGAAAATATTGCGCCACTGATGGTGACTTTTAAACGAAAATTCGATAAGAAAATTGGTTATTTCCTTATCCGTGTAACCTGTGTCAATAAGGCCGAGTTAGAATTTCATCACATTTTTGATTGCATGTTGTCCCTAATTGGAGTGAATCATCTTCTCAGTTGTTCTTCTTGCACCTGGCTTTGGCTTCGTTGATCATCAAACGCGTCAACAACTATGAAATGATTTGCAAATGAAGAAAAACGAATACAATAAATCAATATTGATCAGTTAAACAATGTTGAAATATAAGAATAAATCAAGATATTCAGTGATGTGAAATTTTAGAAGCTCACCAGTAGTCCCAAAGCACTGGCTACCATCAGGGCATAGAAAAGATAGTCCCAGCCGTTTTCAAGATCGGACAAAGCTCCGGCGATAAGAGGTCCGACGGCGGCACCTTATCGTTCAAATAATAAGACGAGACATATTGTGATTAACATGCACTAAAATAACTTAAAGATATCACATAGCCTGCCCCACGTAAAAATAATTTCATGGATTACCTATAGAGCCTGTGCCGTCAATAATAGCAGTTACCTTTAATTCAGAAAATTGTATAACTATTAAATTTTAAAATTAATTTTTGATATAAAATACCGTGGCTAAAGCACGAGTAGAGCCTTTCAGCTCGGGGTGTGTCCCCAAATCAGCGGAGACGGCCGTGGTGATGAGAGCGTACGGGCCGTTTGCCAGGAAACCCACCAGGAACAGTAAAGAAACATTCAAAGCCGGACTCACTCCTCCGAATTCTCGGTAAAGGAACAACTAAACGAAATTGAAATGAATATTTGTCCAAAGAAATTCGTCGAAATGGATTCAATTTTACAGAAGGAATGGTCAGGATAAAGTAGCCAGCGCAGGTGAAAGCGCTCATGCCCGTCATGTCACTCAAAAGTCCAGCCAAGATTCCGCCAAATATTCCGCCAATGTCGAACAGAATCGACAGGTTGGCAGCATCTTGGCTCCCCAAAGTGTCACCTTATTGATAAGTTCATCAATTCATTACTGTGTTCTCATGTAGAGACGGCGTTTTTTTTTTAGTTTTTTTTTACTTACTGGAGTCCTTCAGGTAGGTAGGCAACCAGTAAAGGAAGGTGTAGTTGATCAGCTTCGTGAAGAAGAGACTGAAGGAATATTCCATGACGCCCTGAAACGGATTTTTTAAAGGAAAATTTTACACAAAATAATTTGACGGGTTTATAAGTTTATAACTTACAGGAATTTGAACCGCCCGCCAGAAACTAATGGCCTGTTCCTTCTCATCCTTGTGGGAACTGTTGCTGGTCGACCGACTGACTGAAATCGAATCCTGGTCGTCGATTTTTTTGCACCCATCTTCTGTCGCTACGATTTCTTCGGAATTTGATGGTGTCTAAAATAAATGAAATTATAATTATAATAAAAGAAATGTATAGTTTATAAAATCAGTCCATCATTACCAATTCAAGATTGTGGATTGGAACGGGACAGCCTACGGCCCGTGGGTCAGGCACCAAGAAGACGAAGGTCAGCAGACCTATTGAGAAGATGATGGCAGCTGGGACAGCGAACGAGAGACCCCAAGAATATTCGACAAAAGCGCCAGCAATTAGCGAACCAGCGATGTTACCAATGCTGTGGTGAGAACGCCAAATACCCATAATAAGACCTGTTTGTTTTTTTAATATTTGAAACGCAATTTTTTTTTGTGAATTTAGAGATTTTTATTTAATTTATGAATTTCAAATAATTAAAAATGAATTAATAATTATATTTAAAAGGAAAAATTATTGTCGTTGATTTATACCTCTTTTACTTTTTCCGAACCAGTTGCCCACGGCAGCTACGCAGCCAGGCCAGCCGGTAGATTGAAATAGACCAGCTAAAACCTGTGGATTGAAATTAAAAACTCATTGAAATAAATCAAAATAGTGCATAAGTGCGTGAGAATAATACTAGACCTGGACAATGATAAAATAGGCCAGCGAGTGGATATTTGTCCAGTACGCCAAACCGAATAGAAAGCCAAACAATCCGGAAAACATCATGCCGATCGAAAGGAAGTAGCGGACGTTAATACGTTCACCAAGTGAACCCCTATTAAAATGAGAGGATTAATCAATTTTTTTAAGTTCAAATTCTTGACCGTATATCAAACAGAATTCATTGCATCCTTACATGAGGTACATCCCAAAGGCATAAGAAAAGAGGAAAGCGGAATCCAAAGCGCCCAGAAGTGTGCTAGCATCCTCCCCATCTATATAGATTATTTGTTTCGCAATGTGTAAGTACAAATTAGTTAATTCAAAATCAAATTTATTTAGCAATCGATTTATTTATTCGAATGAATTAATAATATAGGTTTATTCACCGAATGGGCTCCAGCTGCACCAAGTATCTTCAATGCCGGTGATGTTGAC
Source organism: Daphnia pulicaria (assembly GCF_021234035.1). Lineage (NCBI taxonomy): Eukaryota > Metazoa > Arthropoda > Branchiopoda > Diplostraca > Daphniidae > Daphnia > Daphnia pulicaria. The sequence goes on from NC_060913.1 coordinate 28,790,798, forward strand.
ACCTTCGTCCGGAGTCAAATTGGTGCAGTTCTGATGGAGAACATTCTTGACGACACTGGTGGGCTTACGAGCCATATGGTAGCTGGCGTAGCTCAGAAAGGTCAGCAACAAAACATTGAATTTGTGCCTTTTGTTTGTCAATCGAAAGCGAAAATAGTTTTTTTTTTTTTTTTAAATTAAGAAATCGAAGATATAACTTATTTATTTATTCGTATTATACATACCATCGCAGTTTATCAACAGGGGTGATGTTCTTTAAACAGGATGTCTTTTCCAGAGCACTGACACCCACCGGAACATCGTAAACTTTTTCCAGAATCCGCATTTTATACTGAATTATTAAACCGTGAGGTCTACACAAGTCTGGAAATAATTTTTCAAAAATATATTATTTTCAAAAATCGATTAAAATATTACTACACTTATTTTATACATAATTTAGATAAAATATTTTTCATGGTCCTCACCTTTGAGTTATGCAATAAATCGACAAGTTTCGACGGATCACGTAGAGCCGCCAGTGAATTTAAAAGTAAAAAAGAAAAATGTTTTTTTTTGTTAGGTTCCCCGAAGTCCCAACTGTTTCACGTGGCTTAAATAGCTTATCCCTGACCGGTTCGATATTATAACCACGCCTTCTTTGGGGGTTTTCGTAGGCTGTAGAAACAGCTATAATAAGTCCACCCAAAAAATGGCCATGTCGCAACCGCTGTGGACAAGATAGCTCAGGGGAAAATATAGCGATCAAAGATCAAGGCGTTGCGGGTCATTATTCACTTTCGGTCAAAACCATTGAATGAATAAAGGTCGCCGTCGCCTTAAAGATTATAAAATAATAAAATTTAAAAAAAAAAGAAAGAAAACTTGTTGAAATATCCACAGAGTCGTCGAGTAAAAATCCATCACATTTTTTTTTTGTTCTGCTGATCAAAAAAGCGCTCTGTTGAAGTATATTACCTGACACTATCAGCACTACTCGAAGCAATAGTGTCACAGTGTATTAGACAAGTGCAATGAAAGACGATGAAAGAATTTTGTTTCTAAAATTGTTAATCGGTTAACAAAGGGAATCATCATTATATCAATTAGTAATTAATGGTTGTCAACAGGGACTGGCAGAATGTTTCGTGTTATTATTATATTAACATTGTTATAATTGTAATTTAATATTTTCTAAAAAAATTATTTTATAACAAAAATGATTATTATAAATGAAATATTATTAACAGGTAGTAATTATATGATTTCAACAAAAACAAAATTTTTAAATAAAAATATCTTAGATATTGACGTGGTGTGAGTGATTTTTAGAATGATACCGCATACATTTTGGGATATTATTACAAATCCCGTCCCGTTTAGTTTTAGACCTCGTATGTAGGCTATCTATCTTCTCCTATTTTGTGTAGGAACTATTTGCATATTTGAGTGAATCCTCTAAATCCCCTAAATCCCTTAAGTCGTATTGATTGCTTCAATTACTTTTTTTTTAACGGCCGAGGAGAAAATACTATAGCGGTAAATGTGTGAACGGGGGCGACAGGTGGGCGGTGCGTTATTTATCAGGAATGATGGGGGGAATCTTATGTAACGAAAGTGCATGTGGGGCGGATTCCAACCCGAGAGTAGGCTATAGCCCATATTATAAATAGGTGAGCTTTTACGGCGAAAGTCTTTTCACGCTCAACAGAGCTAGTTTGCTAATTATGATTCGTTTCATATTTCTCATTCATTTTGATGAATTATTTTTAATTAAAATGTGTAAATGTCCATGTACATGATGGAATTTAGAATTTTATTTTGAATCTTTTGATTTTTTCACCTTTCTGTATTAAGTTTATGCTTCATTAATATTTTTTAAATGCCCAAAAAATAACGTCGTCACTATTGTTTAATTGTTTTACAAAAGATTTGAATTTAACTATTATATAATTATTGTTATTATTATTTTTTTTTTCTTTTCAGAAACCGGAAATTCCTTGCAGGACGATTTAAACATTGTCGGGAATAATTGTATAGAAATTGTTCTTTAAAAAAAAAGGTTTTAAAATGTTTTCAATGTTTTTTTTTGTGATTTTACTTGTCTTGGTCGTCCTGTGATTTATTATTTGTATTGTAAAGCTAAGAACCCAAATCTGAAATAAGAAAGATCACGTGCTTTTGTCATGCACCACCAAATGGGTGCACAGGTCGTTCGCCATTGTGGCCTACTTTTTCATCAATGTTTCATCATTTCGTACCTTTTTATCTTTTTAAAAAATACCGATTCGGTCATTTTGAAAGAAAAAAAGAAAAGTATGTTGTCTGTAATCAGTAGGCTGCAGGACACATCGAGAAAGCTGACACATGTCAATGAAGCACAAATGATTTTAATGGTCGGACGAGGGTGTGTATAATCAGTGAACCGATAAATAATAAATAACACGGCTGTACTTTACACCCTGATGGCGGACGTAGGACGTCTGTATAGAACGTCTATATCCCTTTCAGGGTCGCTCAGTAAGTATATAGGTGTATTATATACCTTTGGTGTGATGTCAGGCATATGAAAGTTACGGATGAGTCGTTGAAATGGTATATAGAGTGATGATGTGGAAAGAGACTTACATTATAGTTATAATAGCCTACTAGGCTATTATACATCGTTTATCATAGTTTAAATCGGTTTAAATCGTCTATTATTACAAGCACGCAGCATACGGTGCTCCTTATCCGTTGGTCTATTGCTAATGACGCGCTGCCGATAGTCACGTAGGCTTGTTTCACTGGACTGTATAGCGATGTTTGGTTGCACCATCCAGCAACACGATAATAATTGACATTTCAATGTGTAAAGGACGAGAAAATTGGTTAATCATTTTTTCTAAATAATAATTCATTCGTCAAATTGAAATATTTCAATTAAATTTTATTTCAAAATTCCCGCTTAAATGTGACACGATATTCAGTTTGGATTATTAGGATGTATTAATTTGGCATATAATGTGTAGCTAATAATAGTCTCTGAATTTTACAAACATAGGAAATTATATAGTATAGGGTACTCAGAAGACAACAACTTGTTGTCGCTTAGCAACGAAAAGTCAAGACTGCTATTCTCCATAATTAATCCTTGTCCATTGTTACGTAATAATACGGCCAACGAGCTCAAGAGCATATATATCAGTGTATATATGCAAGACGAGTGTTCTGAATGATACATGTAGACATCAGAAGATAGCAAATCACTATGCAAGTGTCCAACGGAAGTTGAACTTACTTCTATTACTTCTAATACTGAATCAAATAGTAATTCAGTTCCGATTTGTGCACTCTTATATAGCTACATAGATTATTAGCCTGTATAGTAAATGGCTTTGATGGCGGTGAACACACACATAGCAGCCCAAAGAGCTTTTCTCATCGATGAATAGCCGTTGATTGCAGCACGTATATAACTCGTAATACAGAAGGCCATTTATATAAACTACAAAAGCTAAGCCCAACTGGGAGTATATTCCTCATTCATCATCAACGGCAGCACTTTAGGCCTATACTCGGCTGTGAAACGGATGGAGCTTTATACGGTTTGACGATGATGTATTAGCTATTATTATCCCGGCACCCGTATAAGACTCTCTTAAACACGTATAATTGACGCCCCCCAAAAAATCAATAGAATTTCTCATTGATGGATTGAAAGTGATTTGGCATACTTACACAATATACCCGTCTTGATTGCAGCAATCAAACTGATGAGGAAATATCTAGCAAACAAGAGGAAGAAAGTCTTGGTATTACATGATTCAACGACGACGTAACAGGGTACGCGCAAGAACTTATAGACTATGCTGTTTAGAGCACTTCATTTATTGATCCTGCTTTTATAGTTCCCTTGGTATAATTGAAGAGTTAGCAAATATTAGGAGCAGCGGAGTGCGCACACAGTATTAGGCTATATACGACGGGCACTTTGGGACCGAAGGGACCCTAGCTATAAAATCATTCGTAAAATATATTAGCCTTTTCAGCAGTACATGCAAAATGTTTGCCTTCGGCGCTGTCAAATTCATTTATAGAGCTCGAGCTGAAAATATTTTCAAACTGAAATTAGAGCCTTTCTTACAATTAATAGATTTTTAATGAATATGTATAATATACGGTCTATTTTGCGGCTATTTTGGAAAAAAGTTTGATACAATTTTCATGGCTGTGTGTAGGCAAACGAAAGCCGCTCACGTATCACGTTATCGTTTGCGTCAGACCCTATCTCTAGCCAACACGTCCGGCATTGTGTGCATACATGCGCATCCATGTAGTAATAAACAACATCAAGGTTGTCTATGCCGTTTCGCTACTAGTCTAGAAAATTAAATTGGGATGAAGGTCGAAACGGCAGCAGGCTGAGCTATATGAATGCGCTTCCTTTGTAATACGTTCCCATTTCTGTCTCGCCAATAACTGTCAAATATGAATTTCATGACGCCAAATGTTATTGACATGCGTTTTCTCCTGTCCTGATTTGTTGAAAAAAAAAAAAAAAAAAAAACAAGAACTCATTTCAACATTTACGGAGACGGGAATAATGTACATGTGAGGGAAATTTCGGACGCCAAAAACCCAAAAACCCCAAACAAACAACCTTATCAAGTTGCGGACAAGTTTGACAGAAAATTATTTTCACCACGCCAATAACGTTTTCCGCCCTAAATAGTGGTGGTGGTTTCGTTTTCGAAATTTCTATTTTTGGCGAATTAAAAAAAAGACTCTAATTTATTCGTTGGTTATACTGTCCGGTTAACGACTCGCACGGTGAAAGGGAATTAATATCGTCATTTGAATATATTTTATAACTTGTTATCGGTCACCGCAAATGCTCCACATGCTGTTTTTGATCTCGGCCAAAAAGTTTGAAGTATTACAGAGCTGACACAATTAAATGTCAAAGCCAGCGAGTTAAACTGGTTCTTAAAAGTCTTTTTTATTTTGTTTTTAAAAACGTGTCGTTTAAAAGCTCGATAACCGGTTAGGTGCAGCATCCGTTTTCGACTGGGAGACAGCAGACAGGTAACAGGTACAAAGATATGATTTCCTTTAATGGTTCATAGATGGCTGTGGCAACCTTGTCCCGGTAGAAAAACACATGTTATTTATTCTCTCATCACTTGTTATTATCACGTCCAGTAGAACGTGTGTATATGCTGCTTATAACTTTGTATAATTCACGGTTGGCCGACAGAGCTCTGCTGTTCTGACAATGTGGAAATAGAAAGGATTAGGCCTTAACTATAGCTACTGCAAAAAAAGAGCAATGTCAAAGTGATTACAGGTAGCAGCTACGTTGGCCGTGATCCAATTCGGTAGTCATGTTTCGCAGCTCTCCGTCAGTTCCAATCTAAATCCTAGTGAAAATGAAGTGGATTTTCTCGTTGTTCATTTTGCTGGTGCTGACGAGCGTCGACAGCGAGCTATTTGCTAGAACAAATTCATCGAATCTCTGCTCTCGTATTCCATCACAATCTTGCCTCCATCAACTGAGCAGCAGCCCAGCAGCCCAGCAGAACTCTCAAGTGTGCACAGTGGAAGCGGCCAACAACACTCATCCTCTCCTCTGTGGTGGGCAGAAGTGGAATCGTGAAGATATCTGCCAGCATGACGGGTGTGGTGTTCACCTGGAAATCTACAGGCACATGCCTTATCCCTCCTTGCCATTGTACCGCACAGCTCTCAACCTCACCTTGTCCAATGTTTCGTCCAGCAAAGTCAAGATAAGGTTCCACGAGACTTCCATCAACAACTTTGCTTTCTGCATCAATTTTACAACGAGTTCCAACGCAGCTCAACCCTTTGATTCTTTGTGGTATGACTGTGTGTTTCACAGTCGACAACTTGAAGGCCAACCATTTCAGCTGGAATTCCTCAACGGTCCCAAATATGGGCTGTATTTATTCCAACTCCCTACTGGTAAAACTTTAATCTCTTCCTAGTCTTGAGCTTATTTTTTAACATATTCTTTTGTTTCCCATACAGAGAAAGATGTCAGGAATGGACATGGCTTTTTGTATGTTCACCTGCATCACAGCCCGAATATTGTCATCACCTTCCAGGAGACATCTGGGCTCCAAACGAACAATACCTATCTAATTGTTGTCTGCAAGTGGCACCAAAACAATTGCCACATTGCGTTACAACATCTGGTGGATCTGAGCAACTCTTCAACGTTTACTAGCAGGTATCCAATCAAACAGACCATCACCTGTAGCCTACTAACTTTCCCAATTGTTGAAATTCCAGGTTCAAGGACTCGTTGACAGTTTCTCTGGGCAAACTGTCAATCTCTGGCAATTTCACCATCAAAATCGAAGATCCAAATTGCAACATCCTGTCCACGTCATGTTACCAAGCCACATCGTCCTTTTTCATCATTCAAGGTCAGTTATAATGCTGCCATTGAACTTTTTGGTTTGCCCAAAGTTTTTATTATTCCCCCCATCTTATTCTTTTGTTGGTTTTACGTTGGCAGATTTCCATGGGAACTACATTTTCTTCCTGCCAGTCCTTGGCGTTTTGGTAATTGTGGCCTTGTGTGTGAGCATGGGCTACCGCAAGAAAATTCAGCTGATACTATCGGGTAAATACGACAGTTAAAAATAATGGATTTTACTGTTCTGCCCAGCAGCAATCTCACGTTTTTACATTTCCGTTTGTAAAGGGATGAAGAAAGAGCCGATCCGACGCAAAACGGTTTTGCTGGCCCACGACTCGACGGCCAGCGATTACAGCTGGATCGAAGCCCTGAAGCTCTTCCTGGAAAAGTGGGGCGGATTTGAGGTCCTTGTCGATTTCGTCGAGATCCCCCGCAGCCGGCACAAGGATCCGCTGCTCTGGTACACGGAATCCATGGAGACGGCCGACTGGGTGGCCGTCGTGGCCCCACCACCACCCGCCACCGATCAGCGCTCGCCCATTTACCGCCACACGTTCGACCTGGCCCTGGAGCTGCTGGCCATGCGCATCAGCCGCCGGCTCAAACTCAAGGAGCGCGACGTTCTCCAGCAATTTGTCGTCGTCCAGCCGGAAGGCGGATCCGTCCCGGACGTCTGCTCGTCCTTTTCACGATTCCGCGTCCCCCAGGAATTCGCCAATCTAATCAGCTACATGGACCAGCAGGAAATGGACGGCCAGCACGTCGGCGGGCCGGCAGCCAATCACCCCGCTCATTTCGTCGACTGCCTCCGTCCTAGGAGCCGAGACAACGAATCAAAGTTGATGGATTCCTTCCGTATGATCCACCAGCATCTGGTCCAGCGAAATCAGTCGTTAGCGGCGATGGCGGTCCGCCCACCAACAGTTGACGACGCCCAACACGTCGAGGAGGAGCGCTCCTCGTTGCTAAACAGCGAAGATGATCGCGAGCGAAAACGTCAAGAGCTGGATCGCCAATTCGGCCCGGCTATCGTCCGTTTGGCCGATTTGCCGACCCTCGGTTGAAAATTGATTTGATTTCCCTTCGTTTAACTCATAACACTCTTGAAGGCCTTGCTAATTAAGTGAATCTCTCCCCGTTTATTATTATATTTCCATTTTTCCCCCCCATTCAGAAACGAACTGGCAATTCATACAGACGGAAAGAAAAAAAAATGAAAACCAAAAAAGTTGTTCAATTCGAGTTGCGGGATCATTTTGTTTGGAAGCGGGAAAAGTCAATCGTTTTTCTGTTATTTTGAAATATTTGGTTTGATTTGTTTCGATTGATCGATCGGTCGAGAGAGACTTGAAGAATGTTTGGAATGTCAAAAAAGTGTGCCCCGGTCGCTAGTGAAACGCCATTATAGTTGAGGTTCCGCTTTTCTGAGATTACGAAATGCAAATGGAAAAAAGAAAAAAAATAATTGTTGTTAACTGCCTTTTGACTTTTTGAGTGCAATTTCCCCTATACCCGACACTCGCTTTGTTGTATTTATAATATACAGGAATCTCTTTCTTTCAGTTTCATTTGAATTTCATCGACTGGTTGTGATTGGTTTCGATGGCCGTTGGAGGAGAGACCCCGGGAGAGACTTAAAATGTTATAGACACTCGTCCGGGAGAAGCACCAACTTTTATTTTATTTATTTTTTAATGATTATTTTCAAACTGATGGGCGCAAAATAGACAAATCAAGCGATATTATATTAAAAAATGAACTTGACCAGTTTTGATGGGTGTAATTATTTTTGTACGTAAAGGTTTATGAATACCTATCAACAGAAATTGAATTTTCGCCCGCCACTGATATTTTTTCAATTAGTAATTTTGACTGGATATTTATCTGGAATGTGAGGATTACGTAAGAACCGCGCTTGGAATCTGTTGGAAAAAGAAAGAAGAAGAAAAAAACGAATGGGGCATGACCGGGAAAAATTTGAACAAATTATTGTAAAGGAATTTTTTGGAAAAAAAATGCATCAAACGACACGTAAATATTTATACAATTGCGTCATACAATCTTTCTTGAATCATCATCATTTTATATAATAGTTTTTTTTTGTTATTCATTATTTGTATTATTCACGGCTCATTTTTTGTTTCTTCTTTTATGTAGAAAATCAAAAGGTGTTGGGAAGAAATGTAATCAGGAAAAGCGTTGAACGACACCAGCACACGCCCAGCAGCCAAAGTCCCAAAAGACAATGGGCCAGCACATCCAGCAGCAGCAGAGGTTGCAGGCGAGTGCGAACGTGACGCCGCCGCCGTCGCCGCTGTCGCCGTGATTGATCAGACGTCAAAGGAGCCGTCGGGCGTATCGATCATCTCGGCCGGCACCGGCGGCTGGCAAGAGTCGGTCTTGGCGTTGTAGACGATCCGGGTGTCTAGGAGGCCGCCGGGCAAAGAGCCGACCGCCGACCCGCGCGGCACCTGGCGCAGGGCCCGCGTCGCCAGGTAACCCAGCACGGCGATGTACGCCACTAAAACGATCTGATTAAATATAGAATCGAATTTTATTTGATCAATTCATTTTAATTGATTTTATTTCATCATTTGAAACGCAAAACAAATAAAAAAACCGCTCAGCGAATAAATTGTATCAATTACTATCACAAGTTCGTCTGCTGCGCACTCAGATCATTTCGAAATGTTTATACAAAAGAGAAACTTGTTCATTTCATGTCCCCGCGCCACGGATGCCTCCCAAAAAGTTTTGTATGTTATATATAGCTAGGGGGTGGGTAAAGAATGTGCTAGTCGTACATGTATAGATCCCACTGCAGCAGCAGCAGATGAGTTAGGAAATTAACTTTGCACTTTTTGCTGGAATAATTGCGGCGGGAAATTTGAAAGAAAAATATACAAGCGCAATACTGCTGCAGCGCCGCTGGCTCAACTGGCTCTTGCATGGAGTATGTGTGTACACAGCAGCTCGTGCATATGTAAAGGGAATAAAATTGTAACGGTATATCTATAGCCAGTAGGCTCTATATAAATATAGTCTATACACGCCATTGGTTGTTGGAGACGTAAAAATCGATTTCTTCCGCAACAGACCGAGTCACGAATGTGTGACATTTTTTTCGTGTTCTTCTTCTTCTCTCTCGTTTTCTTTTCTTTTCATTTGAAATGTAAGAAAAGGAAAAATTGGGAATAATGCAGCATCACGCACAGCTTTGATGCCCAATCGATCGCGCTCTACTATATACACAGCACAATATCCATTTTGATTTTCCTTTTTGATTTTTCTTCTATACAGGAGAGACGAATGACACGGGCTGGATGACAGTGTGTGTGTATAGACGGAGTATCCTAGTATACAATTTCAAAGTTGTTGAGAGTACCCCCCCTTCCCCCGCAGCACTCTAATACAGAAGAGAAACTATATTGTAATGCACCAGCATATTACTTGTAGTATTACATACTGTATGTAGGCTATCCCTGTATGTGTACAACTATATTACAAAAGTCAATAACAGATCATCTGATTTACTTTTTTTCATAGACTATCAATGTGACAGTATGTATATAGGTAAGACAAGATTTTCCCATGTAGTACAAAAAGGAGCTTAGACCATTATTTTATGGCATACCATATAATGTATTCAAAGTTAAATATAATTAACTATTGAAATATATCTAATGTTAATTCAGAAGGTCCGATATAAGTTTGGAAATGGATGTTTCGTATACATATAGAGACCCTCTATCCTATGTAATTAGATACGCTGAGCATCTATTCGTTGCTGCGCCTTATAGTTATATATAGGCTATCAACTTCTCTGGCCATTATTAACTCCGAGTCTCTATGTAGATAATAATCCGGAGGCTATGTAGGTACATAATATCCCCCCTACAACTGAAATTGCTGTAACGTGAATAACGCCCCACGGGAAAATAGTATTATATAGACTGGAAAAGGATTAGATTGACTTTTAGTCCTGCTGTGTGCGCGTGATGGGATCTAATATCATATGTAATACAATTAAGGGTCCGGCGATCTTAAAGATAAGAGAAAGACCATTATTATATAAGTTTATATATAAAAAAAAGGCTCATATAGTATAAATTTGTATTGTATAATACTGAACTAAATCCTTTTATTCAAAGAAATTTATTTCAAATTAACTATGAGTAGGCTACATTTGCATGCGATTCATAAAACTTATAAATGTTTCGATTGTTCCTATATTTATTTTTCCATGTATAGATATATAATAGACCTATAGTTTATTTCTATATTTTACTTTGGTGCTGATGCCTCCTACATAGAATGACACCTACGCGATGTTTCATTCACCCATGAATAGAACATGTATGCACTTTGGACGGATCAGTAGTCCGTAGTAGAGAGGGAAAAACAAAAAAATCACAGCAGCATCCCACATAGCCTACGTTATTTATATTTAATGCTCTTTTAATAAAAAATTATTATTCTGCCAGTGATGCAACAAAACTCTTGACGCATCTCACAGTTATACAATAATAATGTGTCCTATTTATCGCACCATCTTTTTCTCTCGCTCTGCTGTAATATGATGTCTAAAAGTTAATCGTCTTGGGATTCCCAATTAGCCGTGGACTATAGCTCCGACTAGCTCGCATATGATTACACAAGTCTATAAATATATATATTATAATACATCCCACTTTTTACGTAATAGCCTATCTGTCCTATACGGTTTTCAAAGGGAAACCACAGGAATATAAAGGGAACTGCGATGTGGGTCGATGATGAGGAAATAATTAAAAAAATTTATTTTCTACACACACACATGGGGAGTATAGGCCATAAGGAAAATTTACCCAATCATCCGATAACTATTAAACACGCGCATAAGTCGATCAATATGTTATAGGACTAAAGTCAAGACGACGAACATGCAGCAATGCTGTCGAAAATGCAACAATCAAGGAATTAGTATCTAGCTTTATATATAAAGCTAGACGAGAGTAGATATTTCCCGATGTTTCCTGCTTCCGGCAGTATAGATCGATCGTCGATCGATATATAATGCAATCTATACTGTGCTGCTGCTATGTAACGCAGCATAGATGTATATTATACCTAGTTTCAGGGTTGGGGTCGTCGTCGTCGATCGTCATTGCATAATCTGTTCGTGGAAGTGGAAAATCACTGCTCGATACGTATAGTCGAATGATATCATTAATTTCCCTCGACTGTTGTGAGATGCAGAGGAGAGTTATAATATAAAATTTGACGACCTAATCAATTTCTGATACAGACTTCTAACGACATTTTGCATATAGATGATTGTCATGTGTTACATTATGCGAAAGGGGATCCTCCACTATAGGCTATATTATATTATTACGAATTCACTTTTCGATTTCATTTCTGAATTGGACTTTACCTTTTATCATATTAGAAAAAATATATAATATGATGATGAAACTGACTGAATGCCGAAGCGGATCGTTAAAATATAATAATCATATCTACTGTGGAATATAGGGAAGGGTTGGGGGGTATCTCTCAAGTCCACTCTGCATGTCAAGCCATGGTTCGTTTGAAATCGTTCGCCATTCCATTATGGAGCGTATACTATACATAGACTAATACGCTGCTGCAGCGTTCAATACAGACTATACACATTATTATAATAACGATCCTCGTCGTATGTATATCATATTATATAGAATATATATAGGGAAGAACGGGGCAACTGAGGTAGTGGGTAACTTGGCACCCAGCGTTTTTCGTCCTCTTGCGATCAAGGGTTGCATTTAAAAAAATTACCAGTTATAGTTTTTAATAATACGCATCTTTAAAAAAATATATATTTAGGAAATAGTCCATTTAGTATGGAAACAACAACTAAAATAATTTTTTGGCCCTTAATTCGTGTCGTCCATTTCGTTTTTTTTTTCTTTTGTGGAATTCCCTAGTTAACTTAAAATTTATAAAAAAAAACTAATTTCTGAAAGGAAATTTTTTCCTCTTTCAGAAACCAATTTTTTATTTATTTTTATTAACAAAATTATTGCTTGAAAACGCAATAATAACAAAGAAACCTTTTCTCGGGGCAACTTGTGTGGCTGGGTTAGAGATGGGAGGGGAAATTTTTCGGAAAATTTAGTTGATGGCGCCATCGCCAGGTGTTCTTTTAGCCCGTAAGAATAACATGGGCCGTCCTACCCCGCGTACATGATCATGTTGCCCCCCGACTCAACCCACGCTCCTTCATTTTCAAAGCGCTTTTGGTTTCAAACGAAGCAAATTGTCAGAAACTAAAAATACGCTTTTGATAGCTAATTTTTTCCTCTTTTTATTAAGCCTAGCGGGGATAAAAAAATATTGAGAAATAAAGAAGTGGGGGCTCAAAAACGAAAAAAAACGCCAACTAGTACAACTCTCCCCTAGTACTTAACGCAACGCAATCAACTAGATATCTAAATATCAAGTCGGAGAGGGTGTTGCGTCTTGATGATATTATGATATTACAGCAGATAGATAAGAAATGATATTAGGCTACATAAACAGCTCATTAAAAACACAGCAGCAGCACATATATTACGGTATAGTGTCTGCAAAAGCGGAACCTGTGGTATGTGCATGCACATACACATGTTCCTTTGATGACTCTGCATGTGCATCATGTAGGAGGGAACTTTTATATTCTTGTGATGTTGAGCGCAAGGGTTTTGGCCAAGTTTCTCTGTTATTAGACGTTATCTTGTGCCACTTATTATATGCACTATACTATAACTCTACATAAGTTCGGAGAAATGTTCGCATTATTATTACTGGTAGTTAAATCTCCTTCCTTCTTCGTAACATCAACCCCGCGGGGGAAAAAGAAAGGGATAGTAATGGGTGAGGTAAATATATATGTACATAAACACCACAATTGGTGTATAACTATACCTATAGAGAAATGATTTCATCGAAAAAATAATAAATTATTGATAGGCTATTACATTCTCTCATTAACAAATGTGCAAGGATTTGGGATTTTCTACAAAAAGCTTTTCTTCCAAATTTCATTTTGGTTTTCGCTCAAGTTGTTCGAGTGAAAATTTCTGTTTCCAAGTCTGATGTAACACGAGATATTTCTATTGTGCACATATCATATTTATGATAAAATGTCGTTCTATAAACCGTATTTGAAAATGTAATGTAAACTTTGCTGGTCTGACACAAATACATTTTTCATGCTGGTACATTACACAATAACAAAAGAAAGAGATTGATTTATTGATAGATAAATGACGCCTATTACCGCACTTACAGCGACGAAGGTGACGGCCTCCCACGGTGTGTGCGAAATGGTCCGTCCGTGACCGTAGGGCCCGGCGTGATTGAGCGCCGCCTGGTACACGGACGGCAGCAGTTGCGGCTGAGGGTGTTGACTCGCTGAGCACGGATGACCGAGCATTCTATTATACAGCATGTATAACAAAGTAAATTATATTCAAATGAATTCACGTATGAATAAATCCAAACGATAACAACAACAAAAAAGAATAATAATTTCATCAAAAACCCAACAAGTAAATATAATAACTGGAATTTTCGGGATTAGTATCTTTTCTTTAACAGAAAAAATCGACAGGAATAATTGAAGCGAAACAATTTTATTTTTGAAAATAAACTATATCTGAAGCTCGGCTATAAAACATTTCGCCCCACAAATTCGCATAACACAGCTTCAAATCCAATAAAATGAAAACCTAAAAAAATAAAATAAAATAAAACTGTCAACTTGATTCCTTGAAAACTAACCTTGGAAAAAAAAAACTAAAAAATTTCCCTAAATTCTTTAAATCCCGGTAAAAAAATGCCAACATTTCATTCCCGAATTGATCAAATTCTTCTAAAATTTTGAAAATGTTTGAAATATGTTTAAAAAACAATTTGCCGAACAAGCCGACAAACTACGAGATTGTTTTGAAGTGAAATTGCACGGAGAAATAGGTTAGGGCTCTTATATACATAAACTCTTATAAGTTGTCTGCTTTTTATTTTATTTCTCATCTGCCCATTTCTAAACTATTTTGAAACTTTAACATTGGACGAGACTTAATACATAAAACAAACAGAAAATAAGCTTTCTAATTTATTCTTACATCCCCGAGGGGGGGGGATAAGTTGTCAGTGTGTATAGTACTAGCACACTGCTAACATTTTCAGAGTTGTCAAACGACAAATTTATGTTAATATAATTGAATGCGATGCTTGACTACGTTGCACAAATATATTAAAAGTATAACTTTATTCAAATTTGGGAAAATCCCCAGATTCTACAAACCCTCTGGGCGTTGTCTTTAGCAATCACGCCACATTTTTCAAAATTTAGAAACGACCAATATTAACTACTATACGCGTTGGGAAAGAGAAGCCTTATATGCCTCATCGTGGCCAGAATTGATGGCAAAAGACAGTAGGGGTTCATTTGTTAAAGTCTTATAACAGTGCACCCAACGAACCACATAGAACCGGGAGGCGAAAAAGAGACGATACTCAGCAGCAGCAGCACACAAAAGGTACGCATCACGTATATGATAATGAGCCTTATTATATCGACATCACACGAACGAGATGAGACTAATGAGCAGCTTATTCTATACCCCCCAGCATATATCTTTTGTCTTATTTATATATTCATATACTCTCCACGCATATATAGCCTCAGGGCTGTCTATATTAGTTCTCCGCGGCATTCTATTGCCCATATTCTTTTTCGCATGAATTAGATGAATTAGGGGAGATGGGGGCTAGTTGTCAGGTGGGGTAAGTTGGCATTTTGCTAGTTATACCCCTTATAGACCAAAACAAATCAAGCCTTTAACACCAAATATGAAAAACAACAGCACCCAGATTGCTCATACAAAATTTCAAACGTATACGACTTCCCCAACAGGAGTTATAGCAACAAGAAAAAAAAACGACAAAATTTTTTTTTGACCTCTCAGCACTTTTTATTTTTTTCATAGTATAAAACTCTAAGAGTGTCAGAAAACCCATTAGCAAAAATGAATTAATGTTTGACTTATTTTTAAAAGGAACCCGACAATTCTACATTAAAAAGTTATCTAGTTATCAATTTATTTGTTCGAAAAACACCCTGTGGGGTTAGTTGTCAAAAAATTTTGAGGGGCATGTTGGCATACAGATTTCTCACCAGATACTGAGTTGCAAGTTTTCAAAATTCGAATTAGAAATTTTGGAGAAATGCAGAATCGTCAGCAGCCAACTTAACCCGTAGGAGGGGCAAGTTGGCAGACTTTTTTTTGCAAATTTGACTTTTTTCTCAATTCTCAATTTCGTGTAAATGAACATTATAAACAAATACGATCAATTCATAGAGAATTGAAATCTGAATCTGATTCATTAATTAATTTTAGCAGTAGTGTACTCCGGTGTACTCAAAAAATTCAAAAAAATTCAGGAAAAATGCACCTGACAACTAGCCTCCCTCTCCCCTAATCACGCATAGTCTATTACTACAGGGGAGAGTGGGGCGATCTAGCGTTCGGGTCGGTTGGCTCAATTGATTTCTTGATGGGTTAAAATTGCAATAAAATATTGAAAAAATCAGGAAATGTAGATGTTAATAATGCGCATCTTAAAACAAAATTTCATGGTAGTACGACAACCGGTTGAGGAATTAAGAATAAAATAAAATTTTCGTCTTAAAATTGGGTCGTCCTACCTTGACTTTCGAATTAGTTATCGGCTTTCCCGATTACTTTAAAGTTATTAGAAAAAATATGAAAAATATTCTACGTTATCTCTTCTTCAAGCCTGTTTAGTTTGTTTTATATTTAAAATAATTTAAATAAGAGATATTCAATAATATACTAAGACCCCTCTGTTGGGGGCGGGTTGCCAAACAACGTCGGGGCTATTTGGCTTACATAAAGTTGCATATGAAAGCAGTGAAATTATTTGTGTTCGACTTTTTTCGTGTTTTTAGTCTTCTATCATGCTTGTTTAACCTTTTTTATGTTCAATTGGTGGGTTACCTAATTGGGTTATTTTTTTTTTAATTTTGAGTTTTTACTGTCAGTCAACGGTTTTCCCGTAAGAAATACAGGGGCCATGAGACCCCGGTGGTGTGAGCAAGTGACCCCGTGTCTGGGGCGAGTTTGCTCTATTTTTTTTTTTTAATCGGCAATTACCTAGTCTTAATTTATTTAGATTGAATTGAAAAAATCACCATTAAAAGCAGGAATTATTCTCTTTTTTTTAAGATTTGGTGAATCTAAATCCGTTAGAAAATAATGGAATGGTAGCTATAAGAGAAAAACAATTTGCCAGTCGCCCCACTCTCCCCTATATACTATACATACGTTTCAACTTTGAAAAAATGTGTATAGTTCAAAGAAAGAACAAGGACAATTGACGAAAATCAAATATTGAACTCACCTGAATTGAGCACAGGGGTCTGTGCTGTGTCGCATTGTTGGCATTTTTTCTGTAGGCTTCTCTTTTATTATTCTCTCTGGTGTGTTTGATGTATTCAACAGTTGACGATTTTAGATTCTTGAAATTGCTGCTGGTGTTTCTTTTTGTCTTCCTTTCAAAGTAGCATTACGTAATATATATATTCTCTCCACTGCTGGCGAGATATATATAGCTGTATATGCTATATACGTGGTTGTTATTTATTGGCTTATAAATGACAACAAAACATGTCTATATTGATCCTTTTTGTGCTGATGGGCGTGGGTGACCGTGCTGTAATATATCAAGGCGGCAGCCGTCGCAGCAGCAGCTGCTGGATGGTTCCGAAAATATTGATATGTATTCCCTGTGTAATTCAAAAGAAAATTGATTAATTAACAGGGGTTTCGAGAAGCCAGCAGTAGCAGCATATTACAATCAGAGCACACGATGACACGTCTATATATATAAGAGAAACGCGCGCGCGTCCAACTGAAATTCAATTATAGCCCTCTTTGTATATCCAAAAAGCTTTTTCAGCTTTCACACTTATATATATAACATAGAATATCGACTCTATATTTGCTGGCCTGATAATAATATTTAAATGAAATGTGCGCTTTGGTAGCATTGGTTATTATGGACCAGCAGCATAATCAATCAACATGTAAAACATTCTAATATAAATGATGATTGGATGGATTTGGGGCTGTGCTGGGGCCAGACAAAAATCAAAAGATTTTCAAAGCCCCAATATTGTATTATGTAAAACGACTAATAATTAGATTTACTTCCCACACTTTTTCTATTCTTCATTATGTTAAATATAAAGCAATTTTGCTGGCAACAAATATCAGTGATTTGGGGCAGGTTCTTCGTTTCAAATTTTGTAAAACACAAAATTTTAAATAAACATAGATAACCTAGGGGAGAGGGGGCTAGTTGGCAGGTGGGGTAAGTTGGTATTTTGCTAGTTAGACCCCTTACAGACCAAAACAAATCAAGCCTTTTACACCAAATATGAAAGACAACATTCAGATTGCTCATACAAAATTTCAAAAGTATACGACTTCCCCAACAGGAGTTAGAGCAAAAAGAAAAAAACACGGCAAAAAGTTTTTTTTTGGGCCTCTCAGCACTTTTCATTTTCCTCATAGTATAAAACTCTAAGAGTGTCAGAAAACCCAAGCAAAAAAGCATTAATGTTTGTCTTATTTTAAAAAAAACACGACATTTCTACATTAGTTATCAATTTATTTGTTCAAAAAGCACCCGGTGGGGTTAGTTGGCAGAAATTTTGAGGGGCATGTTGGCATTGGCCAACTTACCCCGTAGGTGGGGCATATTGGCAGACTTTTTTTGTAGTTTTTCTCAATTTCGCAATTTCGTGTAAATGAATATTGTAAACAAATACGATCAATTCATATAGAATTGAAATCTGAATTTGATTTATTCATTCAATTTGCAAAACGTGTGGTCAAAAAATTCAAATAAATTCACAAAAAGTGACGCTGCCAACTAGCCCCCCTCTCCCCCTACTGTAAGTTTAGAAAATAATTTAATAAGTGACTTAGCCTATTGATCGATATAATACATGTAAATTATAAAACTAGCTAGACTTTGATTATTTTCTAGGCTACAACTGAAGATTTAAAAAAAACGGCGTGCATGCTGGTGTTCACTGATATAAAAAATCACACAGCAGCACAGCAGCATATTTATAATAAAGATTATATACATGACATACATGAGCCCCTTGTCTGTATACGGGTCCTTAGGTACATCTGCTGCACACGTCTAAATATATCTATACAGCTGCAGCGCAGCAGTGATGATGACAGAAAATCGATCGACATTTTCAATGCGATATATCTATATGTAATACTGAGCCATCTCATCAACAGCAAAATGGAATCATTCAAGGGAGGGTGGTGCTGCTAAGTTTTTATCAAAAGATGCTGTGCATTTTTTGACGCCCCATATGCTTGTATATGACCCTCACCAAAAACAATTAATCCCCATTCATTTGTCTGCTGACAATATGATGTTTTGATACAGCTGAGGCTGAAAGGCTTTTTTCTCATCAAATATAAAAGCCTTTTGAGATGGATTTCTCCGTTAATATATAAATGCTGGCGATGACGAGTATATGAGCACTTTATTTTGTCTCTTTTTTATGTTTGTTTTCTTATGCTTTCCAATATATAAATTTAATCCCGAAGCATATTATAGAGTCTCCTCTTGAGGCTATTAGCTATAGGCGGGCCTTCATCATCTTTCTTCTTCTTTTTTTGACATTTGTCATTTTGGCTCCTGATGGGCTGGCTGCTGCTGAAAATGTTTGATTATTTTAGATTTATTCAAAATATAAAACGCAGGGAAATTGTTGGAGCGTGAATGTCGCATATTATATGTATAATATAAGAGCCTGCTGACACACAGCAGCAGGGAGCTATATGATGATGATGAATGAAAAGCGCACAACATCTGCCGCACACATATCACGACGTTTGAAAATGCGGAAGCCAATTTGTTTCGCCTGCTGCTGCTCCCGATAGTTTAGATATAATATCACGTCATCGCCAGCCGGGCGTCCGCCATAGTATAGCAATTTCCGTCTATTCTTCTCTGTTGGATTTTTATTTCTCGTTCTATTTTTGTATGTTACACATTTCCTATATTAGTTGGGCTGTTATAGTTTTCATTTTATTTCCTTTGTCATACATTTTTTTTTAATTTTTCATTAAAACAAAGATAATGGCATAAAAATCTTATCATTTATGTATAGTTGCCACTTATTCGTTTATAAACATTAACAAAAACGTTTTATCTTCTTTTCGTTAAATACAAAATTTGTTTGCTCCATTTTTATGATATAGGGGAGACCGGGGTTAGATGGCCTTTTTTTACACACCCGGGACTGCATTCCATAATTTTCACTGGAATAGTTAAATTTTTTTTTATTAAAGCTTATTATCTTGGCTAAAATTTAGCGTAAAAAAAATACGTAATAGTTTTAAATATATAGTAGTATTGAGTGGTTTATCACTTTTCTTTTAGGGAAAAACGCCACCGCTAGCAGGGGAAAGTTGGCCGTCAAGAGAAAAGTAAAAGCTGGCGAAAAGAATTGGTCAACTTGCCCCAGCTAGCAGACAATGTTAAGTAAATGAGGCAACTTGCCCCAAAAATAAATGGCCGATTTACCCCATGGTAGGTATTCGGCTTCATATTTAAAAATGAAATAGTTATGCACCTTTAAATAGAAAACCAAAATACACAAAGTTTAGCCAAGGAAATAAGCTTTCTGCCTGCAAAAGATCATATATACTATGGTTAGGGGAGACGGGGGCTAGTTGGCAGGTCGGGTAAGTTGGCATTTTGCTAGTTAGACCCCTTACAGACCAAAACAAATCAAGCCTTTTACACCAAATATGAAAGACAACATTCAGATTGCTCATACAAAATTTCAAAAGTATACGACTTCCCCAACGGGAGTTTTAGCAAAAAGAAAAAAAAACAACAAGAAGTTTTTTTGGGCCTCTCAGCAATTTTCATTTTTCTCGTAGTATAAAACTCTAAGAGTGTCAGAAAACCCAAACAAACCAGAATTAATGTTTGTCTTATTTTTAAAAGAAACCCGACATTCCTACATTAAAAAGTTATCTAGTTATAAATTTATTTGTTCGAAAAGCACCCTGTGGGGTTAATTGTCACAAATTTGAGGGGCATGTTGTCATACAGATTTCTCACGAGATGCTGAGTTGCAAGTTTTCAAAATTCGACCTAGAAATTTTGGAGCAATGGAGAATCGTCAGCTGCCCGCTGCCAACTTACCCCGTATGTGGGGAAAGTTGGCAGACTTTTGTTTTGCAGTTTTTCTCAATTTCACAATTTCGTGTAAATGAACATTGTAAACAAATACGATCAATTCATAGAGAATTGAAATCTGAATCTGATTTATTCATTCAATTTGCAAAACGTGTGGTCAAAAAATGCAAATTAATTCACAAAAAGTGACCTTGCCAACTAGCTCCCCTCTTCCCTAATTATCCGGTCTACCCTAAATTGCTTACATAATAGCATATAGCTTCTCTCAATTAGATGTCTAGGACTATTTGGGGCTAGAATATCGGATAGTCGGATGCATCTCAACAATAATATAGAAGAGCCTTTTGTATACAGTGCTGGCAGTCTGTATTATATAAAGTGTTGCTGGAGACGGTGGGCGATTATTAATCTGAACAGACTCTTTAGTTGTATCCGACACTCCATTCTCCTCCATTTGGCGCTCGTTGCATTGTCGCGTTACATAATGCAGTCGACGATAAATAAAAAAACAAAAAATATAGCTAAATACTATAAGGTAAAATGTTGCTGTGTACAACTTGATATCCTTTTTTTTCTTTTTCTCTCTTTCCATCAAAAGATTCCATCTCCTTCCAGGAAACTGATGTGCATGGCCCTTTCACGTCGAATAATAGAATAACCAAAGTTTCTTTCGTTTTCTCCTTATATAGGGGGGAGGGGAGGTGATGCAAAAGGCAGCAGACAAATAGAAAAAGAAGTATATACTATATAGGCTACATAAACATCACATAGGCCTACAAAGAAATATTATATGGAGTCGAAATATTATTAGTTATAAAGAAAAGTTTGACGTCACAATAACTCGGCGGCACTTGATTGTGTGCATCACGCTTCAGCGAACACTTTCGTTTCCTTTCATCTTTTGGGCAAAAATAAGAAACAGATGGGGATTTTGATACTTGCAATATATTTCCTGACCTATATATACGTATGTAATATTTACACACACTATATAGACGTTATATTATGTATTATATAAACTTATTTAGTATAGGCTTTTTTTATATGTACATATAGCCTATATGTAGTTCTGTATATTATAGGCCGACACATTTCTAAAGTTTCTAGAAATGTATATAAAACTACTAAATAGAACTTATAGTATAGTATAGCTATATATTAGCCTTTGTATAGAGAATATCACAAACATCTGGCGTTGTTGTTGTTGGTATTACCGGGTTTATATATATAACTCTATACACTAGCTGGACGCGACCAACTACAGAAATGTGATCATTATATTTGGCAGATATAATTTGTAGACGAGAAGTGGAAACTTATCCCCAACACACACAAATTGTTCGTGTAACAAACTTTTCTGGCATGTACGCATTCTGTGATTATATAGCTAAAATGATTTATTGATACGATTAATTGCGTATATGTACCTACTAATGGCAATTACGTTGTGAAACAAAAAAGAAACTACAACATCAGACAACATATTTCTCGTTTCATTATCATAAAACGGGTCTATAGCCTACTATAGGAATCATTGAAGACTATATTACGCCTAGCTATATGATATTGCTGGGCTATATATTATACGAACAGTCTAACAAACTTTCCCGGTAGGCCTAAACGCAAAATTGGACTGAAATTGTTGCGTTTTCTGGTGCGCTCTACGCTTGTCACGAAATGTATAATGGCGAATATAATGAGGTCTCATCATGAAGAGGTTTCATGCTGCAGGGAGTTAGAGAGAGCGGGCGCGGGGTCCTTGATGCCAAATGATTGCGCTATACAGCTGTGCCATCATCACAGCATCCAGCTGGAATATTATTCACAAAACAGTCAACATCGTCGTCATCATCATCAATAATCAGACGCCGAAAAGGGACAGCAGCAAGCACATACATAGTCGATGCCGTGTGCTGTCTATAATATCAGCAGCATCCACCTCATCATCGTATGCAAAAGACGGGAAAATTAGCACGTCAACCCCCCCCCCCCTCCTCCCCATCAGCTACAAAGCGCCCAGTATAAATAAATCCAAAGATTTCACACCATCAGAGAGAGAGAGAGAAATGGCGATAAATGCAAATTCAAACGGTCGCAGCATCGGCGGAGCTTCAATAATATGTTATTATCATTTCCACGTCAAATCTTCTCGTATAATTTATGGATAGATTTTCGCGTTAGATATATACTGTATTTCGGTGCTGCTGGCTTTTGATCTGTCCAAAAATAAAAATATACAGAACTCTTCTTTACATTTTCTTTCGTATATAAAAGCAGTTTGATTCTTTTGTTCTTTTTCAAACAGCAGCCGCGTTCCTTCGTATATAATATCTTATATATAATAGACCAGCACATCAATTGTCAAAGGAGATCTTTATTATAGCCGCTCGTCTCTCATCTCTGCTGATGTTGTGTGTATTCGCGGTCTGTTTGTGTGTGGAAATGTGCTGGCAGCCATCTATTTTATATATCTATTCCAAAAGAATATTTTCTTGATCATAAGAGGCTATAACCCCGCCCATCCAATACAAAAGGGAGACACCACCATCTCCAGTCGATCAAACCGCAGAGCCATCAAGTCAATATATATGTGTGCATTCAACAATTTGCTCTTGGTCCCTTTTCCATTATTATGTATGAAAGGAATTCCCAATAAACTATAAATGTCGGGCCGTGTCGAAATATAAATCCATCTCTCCATCAACCGAATAATCATTTTATGCTGATAGGCCTATAACCCCAGCAGTAAATTCCCATTACAATACCAAAGAATGTTCTATATAACAATTAGAGCAGCAAGTAGGGGAGAACGGGGCAAGTAGGGTAGTGTATATGTTGGCACTATCGATATTGAGATATGTTTTAATGAAACCTAAGTGTAGGAAAAATTCACGCTTATGCAACCCGAAAATCTCCATCGTTTAAAAAAAAAATCATTAAAAAAGTCCTAAGGGTTCAGTAATAAATGAAACAATAATTTTGGCGCCTTAAAATCGTGTCATCAGCTTTGACAGATTTTTTCAATTTACGGGTTTCAGAAATAGAATAAAACTTTCAACAAATAATATTCTTGAAGGAAATTCTTTCCTCTTTCAATCTGATATTTTAGTTTATTATTTCTCATTAGAGGAGTTACTGAAAAATCAATTTGATTAACGACACCTATTCTTGAGGCAAAATGGCCTGACAACGTTGGGGCAGTTTGACGGTATAAAATCTCTGTCGTCTAATGTCAAAATGGTGAGTCTTAAAAAGTCTGTCAATTTTTGCTAAATGTAAGATGGTTAGGCATTACATTAGAAAAACTGAACGTTGTATGTATCCAGATGGTTACATTTTGAAAGCTGTTAAGAAAGTTGTTGCTGAGAAACAAAAAGTATGTGATGTTTCCAAAGCAACCTCCATCCCAAAAAGATCTCTACTGAGATATGTCAAAAATTTCTTGGCTGCTGGAATTCAAGATGAAGCTGAAGCAACTACAAGCATTGGGGGTTACCAAAAACATCGTAAGGTAAATCTACTTATAATTTTTCTGTGTATGTGTTGCAATGTTAATTCTTTCTTGTTCGCTCTAGGTTTTCAGCAGCGAACAAGAAAGCAATCTTAGCAGTTACGTCAAAAGGGCCAGTGACATTTATCATGGAATCACTACCAAAGACATGAGAAGATTGGCTTATCAGTACGCTACCCAAGAAAAATGTATTGTCCCTCTTTCTTGGTCGGTCAAGAAGGAAGCTGGAAGAGACTGGCTATCTGGTTTCATGCGAAGACATCAAGACCTTTCAATCAGAAAACCACAGGCAACATCTCTAAGCAGAGCTACCAGCTTCAACAAGCATAATGTTGATTCCTTCTTTGACAATGTTGAGGTCATAAGGTCTAGAGGCATTCCACCTTCTCGTTGGTTTAATGCTGACGAGTCTGGCTTTACCACAGTTCATGCACCTGATGGAATTATTGCTCGAAAAGGAAGAAAACAAATTGGTTCCATAACTTCAGGTGAGAGAGGCACACTGGTTACAGTCTGCCTTGCAGTATCTGCCACAGGAACGTCTATTCCACCATATTTTGTCTTTCCACGGTAACATTCCTTTTAACTGAAATGTCGTCTTTTGCTAACATATTTGTCTCTTTATTTCAGAGTTCATTTTAAGGAATATTTCCTCAACGGTGCCCCTCTTGGTTCTGTTGGATCAGCCAATAAGTCTGGCTGGATGTCAGACAAAGATTTTGTTTTGTTCATGAAACATTTCATACAAAACGTTCGGCCTTCGAAAGAGAACGAAGTTGTTTTATTTCTCGACAACCACTCCTCTCATCTGTCGATCGAGGTAAGCCTATTGCTTCTATTCAAATTCTACCCTTTTCATTATTTCTTATCTTATTGTATGTTCAATCTATCTAGGTATTAAATTTGGCGAAAGACAACGGAGTGGTCATGATAACTTTCCCTCCGCATTGTTCTCATAAGCTTCAACCCCTTGACAGAAGTGTGTTTGGTCCATTTAAAAGATACTACAATTCGTATTGCAGTTCATGGATGAAGGACCATCCAGGAAAACCTATGAGCATACACAACATCGCAGAGCTGGTTGGATTAGCCTTCCCGCTTGCAACAACACCAGCAAACATCACGTCTGGGTTTAGAGTGGCCGGGCTAGTCCCATTTAATAGATTTATCTTCGATGGTGACGTCGACTTTGCTCCATCTTTCGTCACGGATCGTCCTTTGAATTCATCACCAGTCCCTCCTATTGATGACTTCATAGAAATCCCAGCATCCAACGATAACATCGTCGTAGAAGGCCAAACTCCCGTTCTAGTCCAAAAAGACCAAACTCCCGTTCCAGAGAACCACATCGAGGCCAATGTTTCAACTACAATTCTACCCGACTTGGACAACATTGTGGTTATTTTCGAAGAAGATCCTTTGGCGACAGTTGAAAACGTTAATATTTCACTAGATGTTCAAAACGGAGAGGTAACTATATTTCAATATATTTGCTGCAGCCATTAAATTCAATTATTTTATAGACATTTGACCTGAGAGGTGTTCTCGAGGAGGATTCCAATAGAAATCCAGTGGAAATTATGAGACCCTACCCTAAAGCTGGACCGAGGAAAGGAAGCAGCACTGGCCGAAAACGAAGCACTGCCATCCTAACTGACACACCTGTTAAGGCCCAGCTTGAGAAGGAGAAGATGGCCACTGATGCTAAGAAAAAGAAACTTGGCAAAGTCAGAAGAAAGTTAAATCCCCAGTCCCCAAAACCAGTGAAAAAAACTGCCAGAAAGTCAAGAGCAAACCAAGAAAACAACAACCCAACCATTCCAGTGCAAAATTTACCCAGACCCTCTTCCAGTGCTCAAAATGGATTAACTGATTCTTGTTTCTGTATCATGTGTCAAGAGAGTTTCTCTGAAAGCAGGCCCGGTGAAAAATGGGTGCAATGTGTGAAATGTTTGTTGTGGGCCCACGAAAACTGTGTGACCAAGAGTAAGCGGTTTTTATGTTTCGATTGTTCTTAGTTGTATTGATGAATGGCCATTTTAATTTGTGATTTTTAATTTACTGATGTATCGTTAACATTTCCACCAAGAATATACTTTTGAATCTTAACTTTATTTATTTATTTATACGTTTTACTGATGTACCGTCCCTTGGACTGTTAGTCCATAAGAATAACATGGGCTTTCATGCCCCCATACATGGAGCGAAGTGCCCCTTCAACGGGGCATCTCGTCTTTTAATTTTTATGTTTTCACATCTATTTTTTGGTCTAATAAAGGTGAGTTTCTGTAAATTAAAAATACGAGGCATATAGCTCATTCTCCCCTCTTTCTTTTAAGATAATCGGGAGTATCGAAAGTTTATTTTTAAAAGTATGGTGGCCAAAAAACAAAAAATCGCGTCAACTAGTACAGCTCTCCCCTATAATAATAGCCTATAGTGCGAATTTTTTAGATTGCAGCAGCTGATGTTTGAACCGAGTGGCCCAGCAGCGAATGTGAAAGAGAATAAAGAGACGCTGCTGATGCTGTTACCAGGCCGTATATATATATAATATGCCGGGACGAATCACGCCAGCAATCGCATAGCACAGACCTATATATTATAACGCGCAGCAGTTGTTTGGTTGCGGCATTCATCCGATATATATATTTTTTTTGTAGGTGCTGCTGCTGCTATAGCTGCTGTGTGCTGCTGAGAGCTATATATTATAGCCTCTCCTCACGTTGCTGCTTCGTTCGCGGGTTTTGGTGGCGAGGCGACTTAAATATCTCTTGGCGACCGAACCAAAGAGAGAGTACATAGCTTGATTACACACAGCACAGCAGAGCATATCACGCACACAAGCCATATATATTGATCCCGTGGCTCCCCCAACACACAGCACAACCAAGCACCGGCCCGACTGTGTATATATAAAGACTCATTCTATTTTTCTATAGATTAGATTGCGTGTGCTGGTTTTTGTATGTAGGTTAAGTATTTATTAGATTAATTTTTTAAATAAAAATGTTTTATTTTATTTTTTGTTTTGTTTTGAAAAATCAGACTCATTATACTAATGGACTGTTGAGATTACAACAGCTTCCATTCTGTTTGCTACTAGCGTGTGTTTCAATTCACATGCACCTGTTTCTCGTCTAGAGTGGACGAGTGCTGGCAATGCTTTTTTAAACACTTGATGGCCACTTCTGATGGACACGCGATTTATAATGAGGGGGGGGGGAACAATTGAAATAGATGTCCTAATGAACAGATCATGTATATATTTATGCATTATACATGCATGATAATTAATAAATACTGGTGGCGGTCGAAGTGGATAAACGAGTTTATATAGGCCTACTGTATGACTCCACTTGTTCGTAATGCAACCAGACAAGCGAAACAGAGAGATGATTAAATAATAATGATGATAAATAAATAAATGATATTCTTTATTTGCGCTATTGCTTTTGCGTGAGATATGTGTGCCAAGACGATTTGCGGCCATTATAATAGCCCATTAAACAGAAGTTTTACCAGAGAAGCAGCACCTAATGGCCTATTACCATTCGCGAGAAGCATGCAAGATATAGCCTGTGAGTATATTATATACAGATAATGATCGAAATCGATTGATTATTGGCTTCATTATATAGCAGAGAGCCTTTATATATAGCCCACAGGCGATGCTTGATGATTTGGACGATGGTTTCTAATATTCCACCAGGGGTGTATACATTCTTGTCATACATAAAAGAATATATAGACAGCAATATTAAAAATAGCCCCAAGAATATATAGGCTTATGTAGTTATTTTTCACGTTATCTAGACTTCTATATATGCAGATGTGCTGTGCTGACGCCTCGTTATATGTAGTGCAAGGATATGTACATTATATATATATTCCGCATTGGTATACACGCACGAATGTGTATAGCCTTGAGAGAGCCGGAGAGAGCTATAGAGAATCGGTTTACAAGCCCCCAGGTCTCTAGTTGTTGTTGTTGTTTCACGATGCCTTTCGCTTTCCATACTCGAGTGAGGATCAATAAAACAAATATTATACTCTATGCACAGCAGCAGACAAATGTCGAGAACGAAAAAGCCGAGATTTCAAGGGCGAATAACGTTGAAGTATTAGAAATACATTAGATAAAAATAGAAAAGGTAGTATAGAGGTCGAATAATGTCAAAGAGAATAAAATCTGCTGCTGCAATTAATGAATGCAGAATTTATTGTGGTGGAAGATGTATCCGTTTATATTATACGTTGCGGGAAGAGGAATATTCCGCCTGGACGATTTTCGCCAATACCAAATCATCATTTTGATATGGAAACGAGTTCTATATAATATTATATAATATACCGCACGCGGGATTATTAACATTATAAAAGATCAAAGAGATATAATAATGGTATTAGATAACTACAATGTACATTTATATTGACGACGATGCTTGCGCTGTGATGGCCGATTGATTTTCTTTATTACATTGATCGAAGAAGAAGAAGAACTATAAATAAGATTATTCGGGGGATTAATCAGTTGACCGTGCAGCTTATTACATTATAAGCATACCAATAATACATAATATAAAACAGCTCTTTTATTATATATATAAATAGTAGTAGGAGTATATAACTTAATAATATAATAGAGATGTTATTTGTTGCTGTGGTGCTGTATAGAAAAGTCTAAAGGCTACATCACAGCAGGCTATCTCTCTATGTGGTCTAACAAAACAGTGTTTTATATAGACACTGATCGATAAATCACATCTATATCTCTCACCGTGTGATGCAAAAAGAATATAAAAGGGCGACAAAGTTGGGTGTGACGCCCGACCGCACTATGAGCGATAACCTCAGCACAGACAACACACAAACTTTGTCCGCGCACAGCACGATGTACATTACAAAGCTGCAGCACATTGACTTAAATATATTATTATAATATATGGTGTGATGCTGTGGGATATTATATTGTCTTTCTATAACGATGGATGTGTTGTATAGAAACATTTTTGTTTTATGTCCATCGATAATCGATCATGTGTGCCATAACACGCTTATACAATTTATTTATTATTACACCAGCATACAATAGACGATATTTCCTTATTCCATCAATTTGATATAACAACATATATCTGATAAGATTGGCTCATAAATTATGCTTCTACTACAGTCTGAGCACTTTTATGTTTCCGCAAGTGTTGATTAAACCCCTGTGCTTTTCATTAAATGTATCTAGGCTGTTTATGTTGATGACATTAACGTCTCATATTATATATACAGCATGAAAAGCTTTTTAATGTAACTTATACTGTTTTCGTGTCGTAATTTATGCAGACTTTTCGTTTTATGACCTCTATATTTAACATCCATTTCTTATGCTTTAGATGTGACTGTGTACAGGCTAAAGACATAAAAGTCCGTATACGGAAACATTAAAATAGGATCAACGTTGTCTTGGATATTTATATATAGACGCGCTGGCCGTGCTGAACATTGCCATCTGTTATATGTAGACTATACCCGCATATGTATAATGTCAAGAAGTGAATCTATACCATAAATAACAGCCATATAATAGCCAGCACATCTAGCATAACTTTAAATATTTATTCGTTCAGAATTGTTTCTGCATATTCTTCTATATATTTGATGCGCGCAAAGCCAGGACGTCTATTACATATGGATCAGCTCCGCGATTCTTTTATATAATACATATAAATATGAAGAAAATCTTCTTTGGAAAACTTGTATAGGGCTGACGCTGGTGCACAGCAGAGCACATCGCGATCTGTACTTTCCTTCTGAGACTTTCCAGCTCTCTCTAATATAAGACAGGGCCCAACTTCTTCATACACGTCCAACTTTGGGTAGATATGTTCTTCTCCCTTTTTGCTGACTTCATAGCAGCAGCAGCATGTGCTGTCTATAACATGCGGAGAAGAAACTTGATCGCAGCAGCAGCAGTACGGCGTAATAAAAAATAAAACACTTTGAAATGAGCTGCGCAAATCTTTTATACATCATGAGGAGTAATACAGGACTTGTCAGGCAAACTCTTTTTCCACTCATCTATTTCACACTTGGGTCTACTGAAATATAAAGTCTCGGCTGTCTTGTTGTCACTTTGTAACGTGTCAGTAAAGATATAAGCATACACATATTGTCTCAAAAATTCGAGACTTTTATATAGACAGAAAAAGAACATCATGATGCAGAGTATAGGCCTATAATATATTTATGCGTTAAAATATTCTTCCAGCTATGTTTAATACATAGGCTAAATAGATAAGTGCATCCACGTGCCGTACATGTATATAGTTTTCGGCCCCCTATTATTATTAGTTATGCAAGGCGCATAACTAATAATAATAGGGGGCCTAATAATGTCTTATACATATTTCCAGCTTTTGTTCTTGTAGCCTATATATATATTATATACGTTGAGCTACACAGCACAACACGCGGTGCGGCGGCTCATTGCTCCCTGTATATATAATTCGCTTATTAATTCCCATTTTTATTTCTATTATCAATTTCGCCAGCATCCTTTTATTATATAGGCCTATATATAACTTCATCAGCAGCAGGGCGTGGTTCAAAAAATTGTTTTAACAACGAAAGCCCGCGGCCTCTCTGATGTATAGTACAACAACCGCACAGCACGCGCGCGCTGTCTACATACGTTTATTAATAGTACATCGTAAAATATATACTGTAGACATGGAAAATTTAAAAGCTTCCAGGGGTCAAATTGTTGAGCAAACAGCAGCAGCACGGAGCACGCACCAACTGTTTTTCAGACGTGCTCATTTGACTTTTCCTGACTGCTGCGCTGCTGTCAAACACATCACACACTCGCAAAAAGTCAAATATTTGTTTTAGCAACAGCAAAGCAAAAGATAAAAAGCGCATCCGGCCGGCCAGCAGCAGCAACATATAGACTCAATATAAATATTATGCAACAATTGATTTTTTTCTGTCTATGCACTAGATCAAACAAGTGGATTATTAAACGGCCGGTGCCTGCTTGTATATATGCGAAGAGCGACAAAGAAAAAGTTATCCAGACACTTTATTCTATTAATATATTTCATTCTTTATCCGCGTGTGATTTCGCGATGAGCTGATGACTTCAATATTAACCCAACTTTCTTTAGGGAGACCGGGGCTAGTTGGCTCACTTTTTACACACCCGGTCCTGCACTCCGTAATTTTTACCAGAATTGTAAAATATTAAAAAATAATGAAAGCTTATTATCTTAGCTAAAATGTGGCGTCGAAAAATATATGATAAAATTACTCTTATAAAAGTGATAATGAATGATTTATCACCTCAATTTTAGGGAAAATCGCCACCGCTGCTAGAGGAAAGTTGGCCATCAAGAGAAAAGTAGAAGCTGACGAAAATAATGGGCCAAATTACCCCAGTCAGCAGACAATGTTAAGTAAATGGGACAACTTGCCCCGAAAATAAATGGCCAACCTACCCCATGGATAGGTATCCAGATTCTAAATTTAAAATGAAATAGTAAATAATCTTTATTTTAGAAACCAAAAAACACAAATTTTAGCCAAGATAATAAACTTTCTTTTTGCAAAAGATTATAAATATTAGTTAATAACGAAATACATGGGAGAAAAATTATACTATCGCTGGAAAAAGTTACTTTATAAGTCAAAAATTAGTTTATCTACCTTCAAATCCACAATTTTAGCAATAAACCATCAGTTACTAGGTGAAAACCTGTTAATTATAAAACTACTCGATTTGGCAATCTCAAAATCAGCTCAATTTTGATTTTAATTAAATAAATCAGGAAAGAGCATCTTACCCCGTATACCAAATGACTCCGGTCTCCCTATACGATGGATCAAACTATATATGTGGCCCTTTTTTTCTTATACATCGACCAAATTTTATTTCATAGTTTTATTGGGATAGGAAAAAACTTGTTCATATTTTTCGCCAGCATTTTTGCATAAATAAAAATCACGGCTGTAGGCTATATACAGGGATACACATCTAGCGATTTGAAATATATCTATAAATAAATCCACCATCCTCAGACAGCATCAGTATAATAGTATTATTGGGTTTTCTTGTTACTTTGTATCTATCTGCGTATTACTATATTTATCTGATGGGTTTCTCGGAGATTAAATTGCATTTGTCTATATTTTCCACTCTGCTGTGTCTTATATGTAGGGTAGAGTGGGGCGATTTGGCGTTCGGGTCGGTTGGCTCAATTGATTTCTTGATGGGTTAGAATTGCAATAAAATATTGAAAAAATCAGGAGATGTATATGTTAGTAATGCGCATCTTAAAACCAAATTTCATGGTAGTACGACGAACGGTTGAGGAATGAAAAGTAAAATAAATTTTTCGTCTTAAGATTGGGTCGTCCTACTTTTACTTTCGAATCAAATATCGGCTTTCCCGATTACTTTAAAATTATTAAAAAATCTGGAAAATACTCTACGTTATCTCTTCTTTAAGCCTGTTTTATATTTACAATAGTTTAAATAAGAGATATTCAATAATATACTAAGACTCCTTTGTTGGGGACGCATCGGCCACACATCGTCGGGGCTTTTTGGCTTACATAAAATTGCATATGATAGTAGTAAAATTATTTGTGTTCGACTTTTTTCGTGTTTTTAGTCAACTACCATACTTATTTAAGCTTTTTAATTGATATTCCGTTGGTGGGTTGCATTATTGGGTTATTTTTTTAAATTTTGAGTTTCTACTGTCAGTCAACGGTTTTTCAGTAAGAAATACAGGGGCCGAGACACCCCGGTGGTGTGAGCAAGTGACCCCGTGTCTGGGGCGGGTTTGCTCTTTTTTTTTAATCGGCAATAACCTAGTCTTCATTTATTTAGATCGAATTGAAAAAATCACCATTTAAAGCAGAAAAGATTGTCTTTCTTTTAAGATTTGGTGGATCTAAATACGTTGGAAAATAAGGGAATGGGAGCTAAGAGAAAAAAAAGTGAGCCAGTCGCCCCACTCTCCCCTGGGGGTTATATTAAAAGAGAGTCTATTATAATATACGAATGTAATATATTAAGGATTTAGAGCACAGGAGACGGTGGAGTACTTTTACTGGTTGACGTGATGCTTGCCACGCTGCACTGCGTGGGCCCTTTAACACCACAAGTCCATCAGCTGATGTGTATAACACAGTCAACCGGCACCGTTTTATTGCGTGACTCCCTCCGCTCTACGTGAATGCTGTCGAGTGCCCTGCATGTGTACCGCATTCCCTCGTTGTAATATTCAATGGATTGAATTCCATTTCTTTTAGAACATTACATCATGCTTGTCACCAACTTGCCCCATATATCAGCACAGTAGCGAATGCCAAGCGTGTGTATGAAGTATATTGGCCTAAATTGTCCCATCATAAAAAAATGGCCATAGTCTAATCTCTACCTGGCATTTTTCTTTTTTAATAAATAAAATATTGATACGAACCTCAATGTAAAAACTATAAAACACAATAAGCTAAGCTTTTATATATCTGATGGTAGGAATAAAGATCGTCAAAGTTTTCCCCCTAATTCAAATATGCATCAGGTATACAGCTATTTTTGTTGATCTTTTTTTTAAATCCCAACCGATCCCATCAACAAAGTTTAATATAAATATTTAAAAGGCTATATAAAAGCCCAATACACATGATGGTGGCTACGCATTGCAGCATTGGCTGTATTAACCTGGGGGCAGAGTTATATATACATAGTGGGCGTGTATGAACTATAGCCTATATAAGTATAGTAGTATCAAAGTATAACGATCAACATCCAAAAGTTGTAAATGCTAAATATGTTTGGTATTATTGAGAGAGGGCCGCTATATATAGGACATGAAAGGCAGGCTCTCTCTCTACTATTATATGCTCCGCTTATACATTTGCGTGTGTACGTATATAGGGTGGAGTGCTGCTGCAGGGCTGATTGCTGTGCATGCCAGTTCCGTTATATTAATGTCGCTGCTGCGATGTTTGATCGATGTAATCTGATGATATTTACCTACATGTAGGTACATATAGTTAAATACATTGATCGACAAATATACGTATGTATAGGCATTTAATCTGGTAGGTTATTATTTAGACTGGCTGTACTAAAACGTCTTTGTTGACATAGTCCATATATATGAGTGGATATAGCATCATAAATAAGTTTCATTTTAATTTGAATACCTTATAGATATCAGTCGTGGATGAAAGTTTATAAACGTGTAGCTCAAAAATACGCCTTTTTACTGTGTAGGGGAGAGGGGGTCTAGTTTGCAGGTGGGGTAAGTTGGCATTCTGCTAGTTAGACCCCTTACAGACCAAAACAAATCAAACCTTTTACACCAAATATGAAAGACAACACTTAGATTGCTGATACAAAATTTCAAACGTATACTACTTCCCCAACAGGAGTTAGAGCAAAAAGAAAAAAAAACGACAAAAATTTTTTTTGGGCCTCTCAGCACTTTTTATTTTTCTCATAGTATAAAACTGTAAGAGTGTCAGAAAACCCATTAGCCAAATAGAATTAATGTTTATCCTATTTTTAAAAGAAACCCGACAGTTCTACATTAAAAAGTTATTTAGTTATCAATTTATTTGTTCGAAAAGCACCCTGTGGGATTAGTTGGCAGAAATTTTGAGGGGCATGTTGGCATACAGATTTCTCGCGAGATGCTAAGTTGCAAGTTTTCAAAATTCGACCTAGAAATTTTGGAGCAATGGAGAATCGTCAGCTGCCAACTTACCCGTAGGTGGGGCAAGTTGGCAGACTTTTTTTTGCAGTTTTTCTCAATTTCAAAATTTCGTGTAAATGAACATTGTAAACAAATACGATCAATTCATAGAGAATTGAAATCTGAATTTGATTTATTCATTCAATTTGCAAAACGTATCAAAAATTCAAATAAATTCACAAAAAGTGACCCTGCCAACTAGCCCTTCTCTCCCCTATTGGTGGATGGTGTTAGCCTATGGTAGAGGTTGAGCTATCTTATTTGCTTTATATATATTTTTATAAACTTCATTGTATCAACATTCATAAGGAAAAGTAACTCAGTCGGTAGCGGACTAAGCTAGTAATAATATAAAAAGTTGGTCTTGAGTTCAAACCTTGCTATCGCTTACCAAATGATCAGAAAATACGAAAAAATTATTAGTAATACTCGAAAATTATTTAGATGTCAGTCACCTCACCGGATGGTGGTGGTGGGTGGCGAGGGGCCTTGGGTGATGATAGGAAGAGTTAGAGTTAGGGTGACTATAATCTCGCGCCCCTGTTTTCCTATACAATGAGCTAAGGTTTAGCAAACATTTTTGTTTCGAAAAAATTTGTAAACATGCGATGTCTCGGAGGAGGTGGCAAAACGACTCTTGTTTAGATATATCTAAACAACGGTTTCCTATTAGGAAACAGCGCTTCTCTGAGAGTGTCATCATATTTTATTTTATTATAGTCGCTCAAATTTCCATTTTTTCAAAATTTTCATTTATAAATGAGTATGAGCAGCATGCAGTTTCTGACTGGAAATATTGCGCCGGTATATAATTGAATGTATCCAGGCATCGTCATATTATAGTGTATATGCATATAGAAATTGCATTAATCGAGATGATGAATCATCAAGCAGGAGGCCGTAATGAATATCGAGCGATGCTGTTGGTGCATGCTGCTGGCTGTTGCTGTTTGCTGCTACTTCAGAGACAAACCGAACAGAACTATAATGTATATATGCCTGCAGATGTTGCTGCTGGTGCGGTCTAAATTCTATTAAGCGAGGACCTTTTCAGCTTCGCGGAATGCTGATGTGCTGCTATGCGCTATCACAGAGAATATAACGCGAAGTCTCTCCTCGTCTTCTCCGCCATGTGCATATAGAACCACTTTAGAGTCCGCTCTCCGCTGCGCTGCTGCTGTCCACATTGAGAGCATCAATTTAGTTATTTTTGCAATTATTCATTTGATGCTGCTGCTTTATATAGGGCCTATATATTAATACAAGGTTAGTGCGCTCAAATGTGTCTATATAGACCTTATTAAGATCCAAAGGTATGGGTCAAGCTGACCCCTTAGCGGCGCGTTGCAGTGTGAAGGGCTGCCGTGAACAGGAGATTTTATTTTGGCTCGCCCCATGTGGCATAGTGATAGGCTTTTCGGGTTAATCGTGCCCGAGGGAAGAAAAGGGAGGAAAGGAAAGTCTGGTCCCCTCTTTTCTTCATTCTTTCCTTTCCTCCCTTTTCTTCCCTCGGACAGAACAAATCTATATAAATCTTGTTCTGTTTTAATACGTCTATGTAAAGGACACGCCCTGACGATATACACCCAAATTCCACATTTATCAATAATTTGGGTAGATATAATATTGAGCCAATGGAGGGTATTATATCCTAGCTGTACTACTCGGGATGCATATATATAATCAGGATATTCAACAGACGATAATAACCCCTTTTGAATTGAAAGGCATATAAGCCTCTGCATGCTGCTACATATGATATATCCAACATATATATAATATCCTCCTTGCAGTGTGTCATAGATGATATCGCGCCAGCAGCTCTTGTGTATAATAATAATAAGCATATCCAGCCAGCCAGCAGAGAAGATAATATGCACAGCACAAAAGCTATATTATAATACGCTGGCATTATATATAGGCACAACTCTACTATATCCTGAACGGAGATTATTAGACTGAAAATCTCTTTGGTCTATAATATACGAAATAGCCTGTATAGTAAATAGCATATCTATATTTACACAAAAGTTTGATATAGATTTTGAAGGAATTTCGCTGTGCTGTGGGTGTCTAATATTATATATATAGGGAATGCCAGGCACGTGCGCTCGATAGTCTCTCTCTCAGGCGAGAAACTCTGAGCACTGTGGGCGAAATAAAAGGAAAAGAAGAAAAAAAAGGAGGGTTTTGTGCTGTGTGTGTGTTGGGGAATGATGGATCTCAGGGACCAGCCAATGCATACCAAACAGTTGCTTTGCTACTGCTGTCGTGTATATAATACAGTAGCACTCAATGCTGCAGCCGCCGACGCTGCTGTGTGATGCTATGGGGTGATGTGCTGAGCGTTTGGGAAACAACAGCTGAGATTTCTTTAGATAAATGTATAATATTATATCTATATACGCCGGAGTCGTTTATTTTTTTCTTTTTCTTCTATTATAACAGCTAGGCACGTGTGAAACTCGATCAAATATTTATTTCTTATATGTATTACAGCCTACGTGTAGACGCAAGCACGTGACGTCTAGACTCTGTATATAATAGGCCTATAGGCCTACACGCAGCACACAGAGATGAAATAAAAATACAATATTCGAAAGTCGTTTATAATAGCAACATAGAACCAAATCTAATTCGATTTAATGTAGAACTATAAATACATTTGTCTGATTATATATATATAACGATGAAAGGTTCAGTCTGAGAGCCATCAACGTGATGAATTCACTGCTGGCATTGTTATAAAATGTTATATAGACCTGGGACATGTTATGTGTATACAATAGACCACAGCGCACTTGTGTCTATTATATATAAATCCAGCACAGACAGCCGGCCCAGCAGCACTCACCTATGTATATACTATACGCTGTGCGGTTCTTTTTATTTATATTTGTTGAATGTGTTTGTTGTTGCCGGGATCGACCCAACAGCAAACACAATATATAGGACGCAGCATAGCAGTAGCAGAACAGAGAATATAAAGGTCTTTGGGGCTGCGCTCACAGTCCTGATGGACTGAAAGGTTTTGAGGTCAAAAGACTCAATACACCCCAGCAGTCCATAATACAATATATATATTTATCAATCGAGTGTGTCAAGTATAATATAGCCTAGATTTATAGTCTGTACACACAGCACAGACGTCATCATCTCCTGATAGATTCTGCAGCAGATTGATTGCAATCAAATTGCATAGTATAGGCTACATGTGATTGTATAACCTTTAAACATTTATTTCTGTGATTCCAGAATAAATAATAATATTATAACTCTCTCGTAGGCTGTATAATAAAAGTTGTGGAAAATACTTTGCTAAAAAATGGAATATAGGCCTAAAATGATGTGGCATATATTATTATTCCTATTCTTGCATTGCACATTCTTCCATAACAAAATATTCGTCGCCAGACTTTGAGAGCAGCAGAAAAAAAATAAATGTGGAGATATAAGATTTTTTTTTATTTTATAAAAGATATAGACATAACAGCTGGGCTGTCTTATGCCACATATCCTCTAGATATCTAAATTATATAACGTTCCATATATTTTCCAGATCTTGCAAAGCTATATTATTTCCGATGGAAACATTACAGCAGTCTTCTATTGAAATAACAGACCCCATCTGGCTTTACATGAAATATGGTGGGCGTGTAATATAAAAAGAGGAAAAAAAATTGATTTTCAATATTACACAGACAGTTTATTTCTATATTGATAATGATATATCCGTAATATATCTGCAGGATGGTGTTGGATATATGCTTTTACATATAATTTATATATCTCCAGTGTATGATTGATGCGACAGTAGCATGATTTGTATTGGTCCCAGCACGTTCCAGTCACAGTACAGTATATATATATATATAGCTGGAGGGTAGTGTGTGGGCATATATTGGTGCTGGTCTTCGTGACCGTTTGCTGCGGGCAAAGTATCGACCATTCACTTGGGCAAACAGCATCGATCATCAAACAGTTTCTCTCTCTCGTTCTCCTGCTGGACTGGACTATATTATTTGCTGGACACATTTCTAAATATTTGTTTTGTGCTGCCAGACCTTTTCAAATCTATATAATAATATACGCATAAAGACTTCACACTTTTCTTTTGATGTGATTTGATATACTATTTTCAAAGGGCGTTGGGTTGCTGCTATAAAGAGCAGTCTCCAATCAGCGCAATTTTCAATGATATAATAATTATAATCCAAAAATCAAAAGAGATATAGGAGATAAAATGCCAGGAAATATCATCAAGGCGCTTCAATAATCGAATCTCTCGAAAAGTTTGGCATATCGCTTGAATTTCCCGGAATTATTTTATACGTTTATAATGATGCAATCGCGCTTGCATACGTTGTGAAAGACCTTTTCAGAATTAATTTTCAACTTTTATTGAATAAGTTATTATTTAGAGTGCTGAGAGTATGGAGAGTGATGCCCGAAGGCGATAATACATTTCCAGTTGTTAATAATTGACTAAATATATATATATATTAAAATCTGTGCACATATAAAGTATTGCTCATCATTCGAATAAAATTCAGTGTAAAATATCTATTTAATACAGGAGCGGGGGCGGAATAAAACGCCAACTCTTTTCAAATGAACCCCGGCAGCTATTCGCGAATGAATGATATATCTGTTTGTTTTATATAGCTGATGCCTAATATAATATGCAATGCATCTTATTAGAATATTGAAGGAGACATGAAAAAGAAATTCCCTGAACTTTCCAATACTGATCAATGCAAAACATTTTATGTAATAATTCGGTTTTCATTGGAAATGCTTCTGTGCGCATCGGCTGAGGCTTTAAAATATATGTTATATAGGCCTACGCCCCTTAATATATTTTCTGTTTCGAAATGTCAACTGCCAGTCAACATCACAGAAGCTATTATACATGGAATAGTACATCGAATATTGGCTAAACCCACACAGCACACACACACGAAAGGATATATAGATGTGCTGTGTTGAATTCAAAGGTTGATTATTATTCAGCTCACGTGTAGATTTCTGCGAAAAGACAAATTTCCTACTGCGCATCGCACCGATTGATGTGCTGAGATAAAAGTGCTGCCAAATATATTCAAATGTGGCGGATATTATTCAAAAGACACAGAACTTTTCGGATATATTGTCAGCTGTATAGACGATCGGCCGATCAGATCAGTAGATTTATCCAAAGCAAAACTCCAGATGTGCATAAATAATTCATCGGCTATAGACCAGAAAGTGCTGATGGACTATAATATGCAAAAGAGATATGAGGCAACCGTGATGGTGAATAAATAATTAAGACATCAGGCAATCCACCCCATTGTGTATAGTCTTACATAACAAGTCTAAAAAGGCTAAGATTCAATTACATCAAAGACCAGCACAGCATATACAGCAGCAGCAGCAGTATAGCCAGCCATCAGGAATGAAAATGAGCAATTAACAAATTAAATCCTTCCAGCACGCTCCATGCAGCAGCAGCAGTCTTCGTCGTCGTTGATGTAATCCTAGTCACGAACAATTTATAAGCTATCTTTTGCCACAGCAGCAGACGACTAATACTCTTATACAGATGTTTAATCAGAAAAGAAAACAGGTGGAAATGAGATGTTGTATCTTACATTATAAAAAAAAGACTGGCCATCATTCAGCTATAGCATCAGCCCCTGCGGCGATAGATCCACACACACAGCTTGATCACTAAATAGACGCAGTCTCCTATATCTAATATAATATAAAAAGGAATAGTCCCTCTGTGATTAAATGCTGGGCCTCCGCCGCTCTATCTGTAATGCGGTTAAATAAATGAGCGATATAACAAGATCTTTTCCGCTCGTTCGACCCTCCGCTCGTCCTCTGTGCCCAACGGCTTAGTTAGTAGTATGGCGACCACCATTTTCACGTCTTAAAAAGTTTTTATTCTCGGCAGCCCAGCAGCTGCACAGTTGATTCAAGAGGCTGACCAGCAGCAATGGATGTAATCTATATAAAGTCAATTCCCGCTGTGTGCTATGCTGCATCAGCTTATTCTCCTTGGCATCAGTCGTATTACATTTAAGGGTAAAGAGATAAAGGCGAATTATATCAAAAGAAGAACATTTTGATTATAGAATTCACGCAGAGTATAGTGTACATTATCCTCCAGGGAATTGAACTAATCAGCAGCTATAAAGGAATATCAGCAATTAAATAAACGATCAACCGGAGAAATAATCCTGTATTACTCTTATAATATCTAAAAAATAATTTTTAAAAAATATGAAAATATTACAGGGTATTAAACCCCCAACGGCGTTTGTCCAATAGGCCTACATACTACATAGGCAAGATCGTGATCAACAATTTCAGTAATTCTTCGTGGCATCAGCAGTTGCACAGCAGCAGCAGTATTTCTTCTTTTCTTTTTATATATGGGAATTGTGCGTGATGTTGTCCCGATCTATAAAACCTACGGTTTCGATCTCTTATAGTATATACGTGTTTTAGGATAAAAATGTACTCTCGGATGAAAAACAAGGACGGAAATGTCTTGGTCCATTACCGAAA
The DNA here is from genome assembly GCF_021234035.1 of Daphnia pulicaria. NCBI lineage: Eukaryota > Metazoa > Arthropoda > Branchiopoda > Diplostraca > Daphniidae > Daphnia > Daphnia pulicaria. Next base: position 28,832,319 of record NC_060913.1, read on the forward strand.
ATCCAAAGAGATAAATTCTCTCCGCCGCGTGCTGCTGTCCAAGTGAGGTGAACTCGGCAGTATATTTTGTCACGTTTTTCTTCCTTTTTTTGGTTTTTTTTTTATTTATCGGTTGGATTAGAAGCTGCCTGGTGCTGCTGCTGTTGTGCACGGCAGCGTGAAATGCAACCCCCCAGCAGCAGCACAGTCTCTTGTGTGATATATTTATATTATTGGCTTACATAAAGATTTCTCTCTATTCTTTATCACTTTTTCTGCCAAAATGTCTTTGAGACATTTATCCTCATCAAAGTTTCATATATCCCTCGATAACTTCCCGTTGTGTTCAAAGACATGTAAGCCCTTTTGACAAAAGGTGAATAGGACCTTTACAAATTATATAACGTCGTATTTAATCTATAATATAGAGAATATTTATATATTATACCATAAGGCGACACACCATCCCATCATACTATCACAAATGGAATAACACGTAGGCTACATCCGGGCGTATAATATTATATATAATATTATACACACGCACACAAAAGATATGATGGGTGCTGGACTCTGTGAATCTTTTGGTGTAATCTCTTTCTGTGTATTGTATATATAATAATATGTGTCCGCTACGTCTGATGCTGGTGAGATGATGCCATGCTGGAGGCGACGGATGCTATATAGCGCCGATTGGATGATTCGAGCGTGGTGACATGTGCTGGAAAGGACCAGACACACATCCGCGCGTCGGGTCGTGACTGGCATCTGTATATATCTCATTCTATATTATATATTTTTCCTTTTTAGATATTTTATAATAAAATATTTATTATATATCTCTGTCTCTTATTTGATCACACGATTCCGGCAGCAGGCAGCAGCAACTGCTGTGCCACATCGCACCAATATAACATCAAAGTCTTGTGATGTGGATACGCTCTTCATCATGGCCATCTCGATTGTTTGTTTTTTTATGATTTGTTCTATTTATTTTTTCAAGAAATAATTTTCTTCAAAGAAAATATTATATCAAAAGGATGCATCTATATACACATCACTAGCTCTGCGGGAAATGATGTCCATATCGTTTTATGCAGAGACAAATATAAAAACAACCAAATTGAATCGTCCTCTTTTTCGTATATGTGTGTGTAGGCTAATATAAAATGATAAAAGGTTATACGTGAAATCTCAAATAAAATACAGACGCTGGCTCTTGTTCTATAGTTTTATATTCTCTCTCTTCTGACGTGTCGCCGTCTCTCCCTATAGCACAGATTTCCCCTTTCCATCAGCACAGGAGCAGCTAAAACGCCAAATTATTCATGCATATTATTCCGTGTGTGTGTGGATAGGCTATAGGCCTTTTTTCCTCGTGTGCTGCTGCTGCTGCTGCAGCTGCTCTTATAGTACACAATTTAGATATTTTCGCCAACTATGCGATGATACATAGAAAGCACACAGCAGCTCCCTGCAACAGCAGCACACATCTCTTTCATCTCGAGACCCTAGATACATTCTAGCACATATTAGAGCAGCAAGAAAAAGTCCTTGGATAGGCCATGCAAAAGAAGAAAAATTCCTTATATATTACCCGTTAGCAATCTCAAATGCTCTGCTGTTATATTAGAATGAACATTGAACAATATGCAGCAACAATTACACAGCTGTGCTGGCACGTATAGTCTATAGGCTCGCATATAAATACACAACAATAAGTGTAGGACAGATGTACAAAGGCCGGGGATAATGAGAAGCGCAAAGTGTTGAAAAATATTTGAAAAAATTTATGCCCAAATATATTTTATATAGTATCTTCTCAAATTGTCTCCTTTTGATTCATTGAAAGCAGCTGCTGCGGGCTGTGAAATACATATTTTATGATCATTAGAAAAATTATAAATCCTAGCCACATCCACCATACATTTTCCAGGAAAACCCCCTTATGCGATCTTTTTGGCGTAATAATAAAGGAGGAATCAAATCACTGCTGCTATAGGACGAGCACCACTTTCTCGTGAAGGATCGAGAACTTGAGCCCCCCCCCCCCACCACCACCACCACCCTTAAGACGTCTATAAATATAATGCCCATCAAAACTGCTGCTGCTGCGCTTGCATATGATGATGTAACATTAGACATTTTCGACGAGACGAATGTATAGCTATCTCTAATGCTTAACAGCCAAGGACAATATAATCTCTAAGACTCTCTCGTCGTCTCCTCTCTAGACCATTTGAAACCGCTCAAAAGCGGCTCATCTTCATCACATGAAGATGCTGCTGGCCACTACTGTATAGACATCTATATACTTAACCATGTGGTCTACATAGGGGGGTTTATACATCTATAAATGATATAATAATAGCTCTCTGCTGCAACAATATAAACTATATAGCCCACCAAGAGAGCTATATATACCCTATATATAGATTAATATATATATATTATATCAAGTCTGTGGTTCGTTTGATATCGTTAGCTTAGAGAGAAGCTCTTGATATGTAGACTGTCGACGTGCATATAAAAAAAAGCTTTTTTCTCGCTCAAACCCACAGCAGCAGCAGCCATCCTTTTTTCTTTTTATTTTATACTTTCGCATTAAAGGATTCGGATGGATGAAGCAATAGGGATGAGAGTCGGCAGCACAGAAGAGAAGGGATTGACCGAAAGAATATATATCGTCTATATAAGCGTTCAACAGCAAATTAAAGAAAATATAGGAGACCAAATAGAATCAAGAAAACGTAATAGAACAGGGCCGTTTCTATTTATCTCTTTTGAGACGACGGATACATCTATTCGAACCGATCATTAGTGTTGGCCGCCGATATATAAAGCCAACTAGAAGTGAGAAAAATCTTTCTCTATGAACAGTTCCTTTGTTGTTTTGTTATAGAGCTGCAGAGACATTTCCCATTGATAGAAAGTAGATAGATAGGATAGATAGAAAAAAGAGCTACTTTTTTAAATCAATCGATCGTCTAAATTGTGGGTAAAATGCGTGTGACGTGTTGGGTGGGCAAGTCCATCAACCGGATGATTATACAAGCGCAATTGGACCTCATCCACCCGTCAGTAAATATGTATACGTACAACGTCTGCGGATTAATAGATTCGCATAATAAAACGCAGAAATGGTTATTGATTTATCGGACGGAATATGATTATTTTCAAAGCCAGCGGTCATTTCAAAAATTGGATGATAAAACACGTCAATCACATCATTGAATAATGATGGGACATTAGTCAAAACGCTAATGTTCAAATCCTTTAACACAAATTGCCTGTCATACATTTTTCCAATATTTTAGAGTTATTTTGCTGCGGTTGTCACAACAAATTTAGTTTTTGACAAATAAGAAAAGCTTATGCGCACCATCGTAAATATTATTTTATGCCTTTTGAATATATAAATCGTTGAGGGAAAAAAATGATTTGTATCTATAGATTCCCGGCGAACCTCCCCATAAAAATATTTAAATCCACAAAAGATTTGATTGATTTCAAATCTTTTATGTAGCAATTTCGCCGATGGCCAAGTGATTGAAAAGGCTGACTCTTCCCCCCCCCCCCCCGACGTCAAAGTCACGCAACAATATCCAAACGATCAGATTTTCCACGAAAAACCGCTTATAGGCCTACTATATAAAATCAATTAGATGACGAGCCTACCTTGGCTGCGCTGTGTCGATATAAAACCACCAAAGTTGTAGTCTAGACGCGGCGAGAATCTTGCAGGTGTTGTTTAAGTTGTATCGAGTCAAATCGAGAGAAAACTAGCAGCAGAGATAGAGCTATAGCTTTTAGCGAGAGTTGGGTGGCACTTGTAGTCGTACGGACGTCCAATGTGGCATTGGGGAAAAGTGTTTTGTCGTCGTCTAGATATATATATCTCTGCTGCGCGCTCAGTTGTCAAAACACTTTGCGCACGGACGGCGCAGGCGCACATAGATATCGTCATCATGTGCATGGCCCTCGTCAACTTTTGTGTAAATAGGAGAGAGAAAAAAAAAGAATTTAGATCCTACACACACCCCACAGCAGCACAGGGTTTTTTTTTCCCCTTTCGAGCGGAAGTAAATCCTTTTGATGTTTTCGTATTTCATTTCTTTTGATTATATCACAAAAGCCACTTGATTCTTTTTACTCTCTCTTTCCCGCGCGCGCCCTTAGAGTATAATATACATCAAATCTAATTGTACAACTCTCTCTGTATTTGTTGAGGCCTTTACGTTGATAAATTTATGTAGGCCTAGTCTAAAAATTCAACAGGTTGTCAATCGTCTGTGAAATTGACATTTTCAATTTTACAAAATTTAGCCTGTAATAATTTAGAAAAGACATTTGATATTTATAGGAGAGTGCTGTGCTGGGGTGATGATGTCGCATTGATGGATATATTATAGGCTATATACTATGTTGATGGGAGCAGAGAGTCGGACGACGACCGCACTGGCAATTTCCCGTCTTCCGCTATCTCGTGTAGAACACGACGACATGCACACACACATCACACACAACTTCCGTAGGATACGGCGGGGCTCCCCATCACCATCATTGCTGGCTGTGCAGGGCAGCAACTTATTGAACCAGTCAAACATCACAAATTGTATTTTCCCGCCTCGTCAGAAAAGCAATATTACACACACAGTAGGAGGCCAGCAGCACGCAGCAGAGACTCTTTGCTGGATTGCTCCCGCGTGTCTCTCCCGGACATGTTCAACATCGATTGAGTCCGCCTCGTTGAACTCGCCATCACAATAAAACATTACAGATTGTTTTCCAGCAGAGATATATAAAACGTCCATTTAGATTTTGAGTTATTGGGGTGCGGTTTCATCATTAGACAGGGGTGTAATACAACATATATAAACACTTATAATATATAGGATAATATAAAAACTTATGATATGTTATGTAATATTATTATGCTGGCCGGCACGGAAAATTCACTTTGCAACGAGGATGTAAAAGGTACATGCTGCGTTGTATAGATGGAAGGAGGGGAGAACAAGAAAGTCAAGTCACGAACAACGCCCCAAGGAACGCAACTACATCTAAACTAGATCAAGTCCGCTCGTCTAGTCGTCTGTATATTACATTTATTTCTTTATATACAGATTCGCCAGTAAAGAAAAAAAGAGATAGTAACTCTTATCTCTCTCTTCTAAATACAAATTCGATGAATCAAGTTATAGAATTCACGTTTATTTAGATCAGTCCTCTGTACATCGTATATGTTTAGCCTAATAGGAGATCAATTTTGATCTCAAATGATCACTTGATATTAAACAGATGTTTGTTTGCATTTGCAAATAGGTGGGGTGTTATTCCTGGACATTTTCAAGGATCCCTCTCTGTTCCGTTTTGCTGTTTCGATCATCAACCGACACGACGGGAAGCTCACGCGTTCTACTCCTATTTCTCCCTTTTTGTGCTGTGTGTGATTTGATGGTTGATGGGGGAAGCGTGTAATTAAATGTCTTGTGTGTCGCATCACGCGCGGACGACCCGCACTATTTCGCCGCTAATTGATCCCCAAGCGACGCCTTCCAATAAAAACCCAACCCGAATAAGATTCTCGGCGCGTCCTGCTGCTGTCGAACGCAGCAGCAGCAGCCGGATCTTCTTATACATGTGATGGCCGCTGCTGCTGCCATTTCCACAAAGAAAAAAAGCTGACAGCCTATATAGAAAGAGAGACACGCCCTTCGTTTTTATTTCATTCAAAAATGAAGCTCAAGGCTCTTATATGAGTGTAGGCCTAACCAGCAGCATCTTTTGTTAATAGAACAATTCACGAATAAAACCGGAATAAAAAAAGGAAAGAAATTCACGAGATGATTATAATCCTCGGTGTATTATGCGACGATGATGTCAGTCAATCCCCATCATCAGAGTTCTTTTTTCCGCGATGTTGTAATCCGATGCGCGAATTATTGATCCAACAAACGCGATTTTCCTGTGTGTTTTATACATCTGCATCCAACTGTATTATACGGTATATCGATCAAACTCGTTTCTCTTGTACCGTTGGGATGCTTTCACTTGACGAAACGATTTTTCTTTTTAATTTATTCAAAAGAGAAAGCGAATGGCACCGGAGACGAGTTTCCATGTTGATTCACCGACGGTTTCTAGCTCGCCTGGGGGGTTTTCAACGTAGCAGACGAAATTTTTGAAAGGCAGACGACAAACTGGGCTGACTGCTGACTGGGTTGCATCTTGCACATAACCGAATTCTTACTACATCGACAGCTTTCACCAAATAATCCGGGCCATTCCGTCCGAGTTATTTCACCCAGTCTTCGCTCTCTTGATTTTATTCTGGAGATAACACGACGAATGTTTCTCCTCACTGGGTCATTCTTTTCTACACTCACTGCCAGTATGTGTCGTCTAGTCTATTAACACCACTGCACAACATCTTGACACACGTTTTCAACTTTTTGAGTCGACTTGGGAAGTGAAATAATGACCAGTGCAGGTATTTACAGTTGATTCTTTGCAACAGCATTCCTGATTCTGAGCGTGTTGATCTTTTTGCTAGCTATGCTCTCAGGCAATCATGGCTGCTTGGTTGGCATTTCGAAACCAACTGTTTTTACCGGGGCCTCTGCCATGTTCCTACTTGTGTACCTTGCCCTTTGGAAGTACCATGACATCAACAACCCCCTCTTGGCCAGTGCTTCAAGCTTGACCGGCGATGAAACGAGAGCTGCAATCAGCCTGCAGGATAATATTATAGAAGAGCCTGAACAAATCACATCTTGTGATCCTCCTGTAAGTGTTAAAAGCTGAAACCACCAACACTCGACAAAATCTAATATCTTTTTCGTGTTCAGGTGAATGTCACAACCTTCAAGAACGAGTCTGTCCCTGTAATCTACTTTGTCACGCCAACATATGCTCGCTCTGTTCAAATGGCAGAGTTGACCAGGCTTGGTCAGACCTTGAGCAGCGTCCCTGCTTTACATTGGATTCTGGTCGAAGATGCTCCCAAGTGCAATCCAGCTGTTGGCAAACTTTTAAGGAGATTAGGTAAACATACAAGTTCATTGAACACCCTTTTGCAAATTCCCCTTCAAGTCCCAACTTTCTTGCAGGGATTCCGTTCACACATTTGGCAAGTGCAATGCCATCTGCCTACAAGAAGCTCAAAAATCCGCCAAGAGGCGTCTCCAACCGCAGAGCTGCCTTACAGTGGATTCGTAGCAACGTCAAGCAGGGTATCATATCAAATAATTATTTATCAAATTCAGAATAAATTGAAAATTTAAATAAAAAAAAAAAACAAATAGGTGTGTTGTATTTCGGTGACGATGACAACTCGTACGACCTTCGATTATTTGACGAGATCAGAGACACGCGAAATATTTCAATGTTTCCGGTTGGATTGGTGGGAGACTACGCTGTCAGCGCGCCTGTAGTTTACGACGTAACTTTCATCTTTTCTCTGCCATTAAAAAACAACAAAAACTTTCCTTATTCTTTTTGGGGCCTGATTAATTGTTGATGTATTGTTTGTGACAGGGGAAAGTGGTCGGGTTTTACGATTCGTGGCCAGCCGGCCGTCGCTTCGCAGTTGACATGGCCGGCTTTGCGGTCAACATCAAATTGCTCCACCAGTTTCCCAACGCCACCTTCGTTTATAAAGTCGGTTTCGAGGAGGACAGCTTTTTACAAGAAATAGTCACGGATGTTGGTTTCATTGAAGCCAAAGCAGCTAACTGTACCCAGGTAAAAAAGTTCAACCTTGTATCATTTAATTTGTCAGACACTAAATTGAAAACAAATTTAATTTTATTTGGAACAGATTTTAGTGTGGCACACTCGTACCGTTCAAGTGCCTATGGCCATGTTACAGCCACCCACCCTTATTATTGAAGATACTTCCATTTCAGGACTGCTTCACGCTTTAGACGAAAATAAACTTGCTTCTTTTTCTACTTCAAGAGGTATGAAATTCATGTTGAATTGATTATTGAAATATCTCATCTTTTAATTTTGACTCATCCAACAGGAAAACCCAGTTCTGTGCATTATCTGACAGATGTCTGATATTAATCACTTTCGCCTGGCGGCGGAATTCAAAGAGTCAAAAATTATGTAAAACTTCCTGTGTTTACTCAGTGCCATTGGAAAAAATAAGACTTAAAACTACGAGATTGTCTACATCGGAAAAATTGACGGGAATGTGTGTAACGCCGAGTGAAAACTTTTTATGAAAAACGATTGCATCGTCGTCATTTGTAGGTTTTTTTTGCAAGAAAAAAGAAAACGAATTACCGTGTGCCCTTTATATACTCATTTATGGATTCCACCTGTGATAGTTTACAAGAAAAAAACAATAATCAATCGTTCTTCTATTGCAATTCAATCTTCCTGATGGCGTAATTTTAGTCGAGATTTTCGAGTATAACATGGAATCTTTTTTTAACTGCTTATCCAGACAAGATATGGAATTTAAATACAATGATACTAATGATTCAATCTGAATAATTTCTCTAACAATTCCTAGTGTAAATTATAACAGCGTAATAGGTAAATTTTGGTTAAAGTGTTAAGAAAACAACTTCAACGTAAAATATGAGTGTACTTAGCTACTACTAAGCAACTGTATACATTCACCTTCCAAGTAAATCTATTTGAATAATCAAAACATTTTATCAGGTACGAAATGATGCAGTAATATTTCGGCAGCTTCCCCAGCTGTCATGCAGCCTTGTTCGACATTCTTTTCCATTTCGTGGATGTCGCGCTTGACTCGGGGATCCTCGCGAAACACCTTAAGAAGCGAGAAAAACCTTCAAACATCAAAGACGGACACACTTGGTCGACTAAGGACTACCTGCATGATATGCTGAGTGATGTAGTTCCACATCCAAACGCGCTGCTGCTTACGACGCGTTTCCAGTAGCTCGCCCGTTCTCAACATGGTCTGATGGAACTCCTGCATGACGGCCCATAGCTCGGGCAGTCCTTCCTTGGTTAGCGAAGAGACTTTCAGGACCTAAAAACAGAACGAAATGTCACTGAATTGATTCAAAGATTTAATTGTATGGGTCAATACTTTCGGTCGCCAATTTGGTGATATTGGTCGCATGAACTTGAGCGATGAAGTGTATTCGTACTGCATTCTCATCGCGGCTTCCATCAAATCTCCATCGGCTTTGTTCACAACTACCAGGTGACTGTGCTCCATTATACCGCGTTTCAACCCCTAAACGAATAACAAAAAGAGGTTTATCATAAAGTGGAAGAAAAGCAAATTGAATGGGGTTTTAACCTGAAGTTCGTCTCCTCCAGCCGGCGGAATCAGAACAACAAACATGTCGACCATATCGGCTACGGCGTATTCAGACTGTCCTACACCTAAAAATTGAGAACACAGAAGCTGCTGTTGACTAGTCGATATTTGGCAAGGAGATGGGAAGCTTACCAACCGTTTCAATGAAAACCGTCTTGTAACCAGCTGTTTCGCACATGATTATGGCCTCATTTGTGGAACGAGTGACACCACCCAAATGTCCACTGGTCGGCGACGGACGTATAAAAGCATTCAGGTCTCGTGAAAGTTCTTGCATTCTTGTTTTGTCACCCATCAGTGATCCTAGCGAAATCTGAAAAGTTAATTTGATCTGTAAATGAATTTTGCACACGGCATTTTGGATGTACCTCCATTGGTGGTAGAGGATGGATCAACTGCCAAAACAGCAATTTTTTCACCCTGACTGGTAAGAAACTTGCCCATGTTTTCCAGGAATGTTGATTTTCCGGCACCTGGTGGCCCTGATAATCCTGAAATTTATCACAAAGTAATACAAAATTGTGTTTCACTTACTTAATAAATTCTAAGCCACATTTTATTACCGATCCGAAAACTGAATGAATTGTCATTTTGTTGACATTTTTTGCAGTGCTGCAGAGCTTTCTTCAACAGTGATCTGGCCTGCAATCGTTTTCTTGGATGGGTTGACTCTGTTAAAGTTATTGATCTAGCCAAACAAGCTCTATTCGACGATAATAAACCATTATAGAGTGTATCTACAACATTTTCCTCCCGACTGTCAAGTTCTTGCGATGATTGAACGACGATTTGAAATGATCTCGATAAAGTATGAATATTTTTTACTGACGTCCTACCACTCCTACCCGTTAATATATTCTGTCCATTCAGAATCTTGTATGCCCCAGGAATAAATTGTCTAAGCATTTTATTACACTCACTACAACTTCAGTTTTAAACTCACAATTTTGAGGTCGCTTTAATATGAGAGAATTTTTAAAAGTAAGTAAAACGTAAACAAGTTGTGTGTTAAGCAGACGACGATTTGCAGTCGAAATAAACAACACAACATCGATTGCCTCCTCGCGAAAGGCTAAAATGCGGAATCCATTGTGAGAATTTCAATGCATTGGCATTGGAATAGAGTTGGCCTAACGTCCGAAGTTTCCAGTTTTATTTAAGCGTCAAAAAACGTTTGTAAACGTCCCTACCGTCACAGATAAAGACCACATTCTTATCTATCTTATCTTCTTACCGTCATACTTATATGGCACAGTGAATGAAGAAAGAGAAAGTGCGTGGGGAAATGCGGGTTTAAAGTTTACAAATTTGCTCTGAGAAGGTGCCCCGATCAAGCCCCACCACCCTGGGTCTCTGGCGTCGTATCTTACGTGAGTGAAATTTAGTTTTAATTCAATTCTTTGGTTGAATTTTATTCGTGTGTTTCATTGCTCACAGGCTAATGCCGCGAGTTCGGCCGAAGAAGATGGTGAAGACATGGACGATGACGATGCCGAGGAACAGAAACCTACCGTCTTCAAAGTGAAATTATTTAACAAGTGAATGTCGCTCATATTCAACCTTCTTTTTAAAAAAGTTTAGTCTTATTTATGTGATGCGGCAGTAAGTTCATTCCTGTTCGTCTGCGTATTTTTATCCTAGAGTGGTCATTTAAAAAAAAAGTATTAACGAATGATGGCATATTGGCAGATTGTGAAATATAAAAATTGCATCTTTTTTAAAAAAATCGGGTTTATGAAATTGTCTCTTTAGTTTTTTTTTCGGTCTTAGTGGTTCGGGTGTCTGTAACGGCCCGCGTTCGTATGAATAAGCCCAGCAGCCAAATGAATTTAAGGAATGCAGCTACTTTTTGCCTTTGCCTGTCTCTCTCCTAATATCTTTACTTGACTTTGTAAGAGTAAGAAATGACGGCGCCGCTGTCGATTGGACATGTGTGGTATTGCATATTCCGAGAAAAAGAAAGTCCACTAGTATACTAGAAAAATAAAAAAGATCCCGACTCTCTAGAGATCCATCTGGGTTATCGGAAAGAATGTCCGTTGGCTTTGTTTGCGCATTTTATTTTAAGGGTCTAGAGATTCTGAATTAACCGATGTTCAACACCAATTTGACGACCAATAACTAATTGGTAGGTACTTAACGAAGTTTCTAGGTTGGTAAAAAACATTTAACATTTCAATTTAACACTTTTAAATGGTACATTATCAGCCCGTTTAGTCTTCTTCCGAGGCAATTAGAAGGTCATCGCCGGAGAAAGTGTTACTTGTTTCATTTGAACTAGTCGGTTCACAACATTCTTTCTTCGTCATTTCTTTCTTCATCAGAACTTTCTTCGTCAGAACTTTCTTTAACTTCTTCCTCCTGATCCCGAGCACGGTTCCTCATAATTGTGCGATAAGATCTAAGTTCGGCTGGATTCAATGTCTAAATTACAAAATTCGATTACATAAAATTAGTACAAAAATGGAACGCTTGAAATTACCCTGATGAATTTTTCAAATTCCCGAAGGTAGTCTTTATGCACCTTTTTGAGTTCTTCAATGAACTTCTTCTTCTCTTTCTCAGACACCCTTCCCCAAAGAACCTCGATTTCAGCATGAGTAAGTTGACCCAATTTGGAATGATGCGTCATAGCGTAATAAGCAGCAGCACTCCTAATAATGAAAAAATATTTCAATGGTACCATCACTCCACAGTATAACAGAAATTTCAATTACGCTGGTGGTTTAAGTGGTTCAGTCATCTTCTCTGCTTTGAATAACGATTGATGACTGGCCGCCAAAGAAGATGATTTCAGTGTTGTTGAAGCCATTTTTTCTGTTGATGACTTCATATTGGAATTGATTTGGGAAGGTGGTTTGTCAGATTTCGAATCAGCACTTGCCGCGGATTTTTTCGACGGCGAACCAGTGGAACCCTCTGGAGATTTTGAAGATGCGGAAATGGATTTACTTTCTTTATCTCCATCTTCCTGATCTCGATTCTCCATAACTGTGCGGTGAGATCTAAGTTCGGCTGGATTCAATGACTTGACACAAAATTCGATTAGATAAAAATTGGCACAAAAATGAAACGCTTGAATTTACCTTGGCGAATTTATCCAAATCCAAAACATAATCTTCATACTTATTTGAGTGTTCTTCAATGCACTTCTTCCTCTGTTCCCCAGACAACTTTATCCAAACAACATCGATTTCAGCAGGAGAAAGTTCACCCAATTTGGACTGATGTGTCATAACGTAATAAGCAGCAGCACTCCTAATAATGAAATACAATTTCAATGGTATACCATCACTCTACAATACAATAGAAATTTTAATTACGCTGGTGGTTTAGTTGGTTCGACCATCTTATCTGCCACAAACAACGATTGATGACTAGGCGCCAAAGGACGGGATGTCAGTGTTTCTGAATCCATTTTTTCTGTTGATGACTTCACATTGACATTCGAAGATGACTTGACAGATTTCGAATCAGCACTTGCCACGGATTCTTTGGACGGCGAATCACTGGAACCCTCTGGGGATTTTAAAGATGCGGAAGTGGATTTATTTTCTTTATCTCCATCTTCCTGATCTCGAGCTCGATTCTTCATAACTATGCGGTAAGATTTAAGTTCGGCTTCATTCAATGCCTAAATTACAAAATTCGCTAAGATAAAAATTAGCACAAAAATGGAAAAATTTAATTTACCCTGATGAATTTTTCAAATTCCCGAACGTAGTCTTTATGCCTCTTTTTGTGTTCTTCAATGCACTTCTTCTTCTCTTTCTCAGGCACCACTCCCCAAAGAGCACCAATTTCAGCAGGAGTAAGATTTTCCAATTTGAAATGATGCGTCATAACGTAATAAGCAGCAGCACTCCTAAGAATGGATGAAAAGCAATTCAATGGTATACCATCACTCCACACTACAACAGAAACTTTAATTACGCTGGTGGTTTAAGTGGTTCAGTCATCTTCTCTGCTTTGAATAACATTTGATTACTAGCCGCCAAAGCAGGGGATTTCTCTGTTGTTGAAGCCAATTCATTTTTCTGGTGATAAAAATATGTAAAAAAACAGGCAGAAGATTTACTATCTACTTTTCATACCACTTCCAGACCAGATTGCTTCTCCAAAACAGCATCGTTTTGTTCCATGGAGGGCAACATGTAGGAAGTTCTTGGCTTTTTGGGCTGAACATCAGGATGCTTCTGGGTATTCTGGAAAATGAAAACCATCCAAAAAATTTTTGAAGCAATGCAAAGATAAATGTAACAAATAAAAACTAATACCATTCTTCTTTTGTTTAAGTTATTATAACATGGTCCATCTACCCACGATTCAGCATCTTCTAACACTTCGGCAAGGATCCGATAATTCCTCAAATGAGTCTATCGTATAATTGGATCAGTTCATGATTTAAAAGTGACGTCTTTCGAGCCAAAAATGTTACAACGTTTACGTACTTGAACATGTAACCACCGATTTTTGCACTCTTCTGCAGAATAATCTTGAAATTTAATCTGAAATTAAAAGGCATTTGTTGAACTTCAATCGGATTAGTTTTTACAAACTTAAAATTTAACTTACAGATTCCCAGTTCAAATGGTTGACACGCGATTCGTACTTCATGGCATCATCTTTTGGACATGCTTTTCGGATACGCTTGAAGAGCTCGCAATCGTCACTCTTGGGCCATGCTGTAATTAGAGAATAGACACACATTAATCAACACAACAACACGTTGAGTTTTCTTATACCTGAAGCGATCCCATTTTCTTCTTCGTTCTCTTCCTCGTCGTTACCTTCTACTTCGTCATCTATTTCATCGTCACTATCTTCTTTCTCTTCCTCCTCATCTTCTCTCCCTTCATCATCTTCATCTTTGGCCTCAACTGTAAAACAAATAAAAAATAATAATTTTACAACATCATGTTTGCAGTACACATAAAATTTCCAAAAGTAATCCTGGAATAAAAATAATTTAAAATTTATTACATAGTTAAAAAATTTAACTGATTATTACTAATATCAATAGACAAGTTCGGGATGCTGAGTTGCACAACCGCAAAATTAGGATCGTGCGCCAACGAGTTTTTGTAACGTTGTGGGGATAGTAGAAAGCGGGTTTTTTATTATTTAAGCATAGAATTACTTATCTAATCTTAGAAATGTTCAGGATTATCGTTGTTTAGAACATTCTGCTTTTTATAGAGTAATTTTAAATGTATAATTCAGCTTAGTTTACCCATTAAAATTAAAGAAAGTCCAAGCCTGGGATGCTGTTTAGTCTTTTCTTGTGTGTTTGAGCTTGTCACTTGTCAGCAGATCTGTCAAAAAACACAAGAAAAGACTAAACAGCATCCCAGGCTTGGACTTTCTTTAATTTTAATGGGTAAACTAAGCTGAATTATACATTTAAAATTACTCTATAAAAAGCAGAATGTTCTAAACAACGATAATCCTGAACATTTCTAAGATTAGATAAGTAATTCTATGCTTAAATAATAAAAAACCCGCTTTCTACTATCCCCACAACGTTACAAAAACTCGTTGGCGCACGATCCTAATTTTGCGGTTGTGCAACTCAGCATCCCGAACTTGTCTATAGTAAAATGTTACACACAAAAAAAAATATGCAAATAGTACCTAGAGGTGAATGTGCATAATCATCTGGTATTGGACTGGAAGGTGCTTTGCGCTTTCTTGATCCTAGGAAAATTACATAACACATATTAACAACAGAAACAAGTCTAATTGTAAAACAATTAATAAGAATCAATGTCACTGACCTTCATTCATTCGCGCGTTTGTAGATGAAGTCGATGCAACGTCGTCGTAAATCCTTGTTGGTTTTCTTTCGTTTCCCATTTTAATTTAAAATCTGAAATGTCAAAATATATTGTTGAGCATACACTTAGACTTTGGATGGCGACGGTTTTGAAAGATCGAAGCAAATCGATAAGGCAAAAATCATTTTCATAATTACATTGCCAAACCTGGCCAAACTAAAGACTACATTTTTAAGTCACTAGTCGACGTTCGAGGCCGACAATTCGACAAGATGAGCCCGAAGGCCCGCCATGTTATCATGGAAACCTCGCTTGACACTTCACCTTAAATTCTTCAACATTCGAATTGCCTTGCCACTTACAGTGAATATCATCATAACATAGTTAATGATTTCATCAGGTTAACAAAATAAAGGTTTACAAGTAACTAATAAAAATGCACGAAACAAATTTGATGGAATTTCACATGAACACTTGCGAAATAAGGCGGCCATCTGCCTACTATACCTATCCTATACGAATCTTTGCCAGAGTGATGACCGTTTTTACCGAAGTTTTTTACCTATTGTTAAACTTAGTTAACTTACCAAAAATTGAAGAGACAAACTATTAACGCGTCATACCTCAGACGTTAACACAGACGAATGCACAGTGTCAAGGTCAGCAGACGGCATGTTGAGACGGCAGCCATGTTTGATGCCCTTAGGCCAAATCGATGTGTTGTTAGGGTGGAGAGGAGGCAAGGTTTTTTTTTCTTTCTTTTTATTTTTTGGCGGTTATAGATTTTCTGTCTAGTAGGCCTAGGCCTAGTATATTCTCAGTTTAATTAATTTTGCATTTGGGGTATTGTACTATTGTTTTTGTTTAGCTTTTCATCGTGGCCATTGGCCATGTTTGGAGTCTGCACATTTTGATGTCTGCACAGATTCAAAAGAGTTTCTGCAGGAGAGTGTCTCTCCAGGATACACATGGTTTCTGTCTTTCTGCTGTTCTTTGTCAGCAGAAATATCGTAATTATTGACCGACTTTTATTAGGGAAGCAGAGGGAAGTTTGCACTCTTATTTCGCCAAGTATTCACCAATAAACGACCGACTTTTGCTGTTCGTTTAACCTGGTGATTCGGCTATTGGAAATCATACGAAATTTCAATCCAGAACAAAATTCGACCTTCAAGATGTGTGCTATCAAATGTGACAATGATATCATTGTTGTGAATGAAGTGGCAGACGTGGTGGCCGAGTGGTTAAGGCGACAGACTACTAATCTGTTGTGCTCTGCACGCATGAGTTCGAATCTCATCCACGTCGACACTGTGCAATTTTAAACATTTGGCGAGATGTTTCCGCATTATGTTTGTTTTATAGATATCCTTCCGTCCGTCTTGTGTGATGTGAGTGAGGGAAGAGTGACCAAATCGAATTAAAGGCCACCCTCCCTTCATCGATTGGCGTCATTATCTGGGCGTGGTCTGACCTCGTTTGAATTTTGAATTTTTTTTTTGCCAGCATGTATTAATTTTTTCATACTCAACCTAGACTATTCGAGAAAATCACATCACCTGTCCCATTCCGCTACTAACAAAGGCAACCGCAATTCAATATAGGAAATATTCTTTCGCCCACTTCCGGATGATGGCCAGCTCCTGCTGTCGGACGATGTCGATATGCGGAAGGAAAGGAAAATCTGAGATGGATCCTGACACAGTACACCTCAACTGCCTTTGTTCAGGTCAGTTTCTCGAGCAGTTTCTTAACCTATGCTACAATAGGAAAAATTGTTTAACGCAACTAACGCGTCTTAAGTTTATTGACAATTGACCATTTCTGAATCTAATTCTGAATGAAAGGACACTTGAATGAAAGAATCACGTTGATACAGCAGAGCAGCCAACGATGCGGTTCTTGTAACGTTTAGAACAGGCGTCCCGTTTGACTTGCTTCTCTAGATACTCAAATCGTATAATCGTAAGCGTAAGGACTGGCAATATGAATGAAGATAAAAACAATTAGCTATTAAATTTTTTTTTTTTTTGTTTATATTGTATAGCCACCAATTTCCTACATTTCTTATTAGTATAATTGTGAAACAATTGGAATTATTTCAAAAAGAAAATTATTGGGGTTGTTGCAGCATTAAAACATTATATGTTTTGTAAGGCTGATACCACATAAGCTAGCAAACAGAAACAAATACAAGCTAAAATGATCGTACGTGAAGCTGAAAGTTCCGTAGGGGATTCCATTTCGATATATTCCGTCAGACGAGCGATAATCGTGTCGCCTAGTCCGTGTTTGTTGTATCGAGCGCAATCGCGAGCAGCAAGTCCGTTGTCGTCGTAGTCATTGACGTTCAGTTTTTTAGTTTTGAGGAGAATATCGATGAGATCCATCGATTCTGCATGTATCACTGCCATGTGAAGAGGGGTGATTCCGTTATTGTCAGCAATATTGGGATCGGCTCCTTTTCCAATCAGGTGAGGAACATTTCTTTCATAGTTGGTTCCCATGATTGCGTAATGGAGAGGTGTCCTTCCGTCGCTGTCGACTCCGTTGACGTCAAATTTTCCAGTTTCCAGAATGGCGTCGATGAGATCCGCCATCGTCTTTTCGTTAGCTACCGCCACGTGAAGTGCCTTCGCTCCATTTTCTCCCCATGTCATTGCGCTAATATCTTGTCCATTTTCTATCAAGAAGCGAATCGTTTCCATGTCCGAATCTTGTTTGATGCGACATGCTGGAACCGGTGCCGCCATGTTCTCCGGTTCGTGATTGATTTCTTCTGCCTTTGTGGCCATTTTTTCCCTCAGCAGATTGGCAATTGCCTCGCCAAGTCCGTGCTCGTTGCTCGTTGCGTAAAACAGCGCACTATGTCCGCTATTGTCTAAATGATTAACATTCACGTTTTTGCGGTTGAGGAGTAGTTTGACAATGGCAATGTCTTTGGCATAATAGGCCGCCACGTGAAGTGGAGTGCGTCCATTTCGATCAGCAGCGTTTGGGTTGGCTCCTTTTGATAAAAGATATTCTGCTGTAGCTGTGTTGGATACCTTGATTGCCATGTGGAGGGCAGTCAGTCCAGATTGGTTTCGGTGGTCAATATCAAATTTTTTGTTGTTGGCCATAATGAAATCGAGAATGTCGGTTTCTCGACTAAATGTCGCTGCCTCGTGAAATGGAGTGTTTCCGGCATTGTTTCGTTTGGTGGTATCGGCTCCCTTTTCCAGCAAGTAGCGAGCAGTAGTCATTTTGTTGGCGCGCAATGCGAAATGAAGTGCAGTTTCGCCATCTTCGTTACGACCAGCATTGATGTCGATCTCGCCACTTGCCAAAATGACATCAAGTATTTCGGTTGTCTTTGCACAAACCGATGCAGCATGCAGGGCATTCAATCCTCTCCACGTCACTTTACTGATATCGACTCCCATTTCTATCAGGTTGCGAACCTTTTCAGCGTCTGAATGTGCGATTGCCTCTGTTAGAACTTTCTTCACCATATTCTCGTTGTCATCATCTGATGTGCATTCGGGAGGTGTTGTCACATGCGGGTCACGACTTTCTGTATCCAAAGAGATATCGATGATTTCCGTTGCTTTCGCTTTACGTAATTTCAAAGCAATTCTTTCACTTAGTCCGTGTTTGTTGTCTCGAGCACAAGCTAGAGGAGTCCGTCCTTGTTTGTCGACACAATTCACGTCCACCGCTTCAGTATTGAGGAGTATCTCGATGAGATCCATCGATTCTGCGTTTTCATTTTTCGCTGCCATGTGAAGAGGAGTGACTCCGTTCTTGTCAGCGATGCTGGGGTCGGCTCCCATTTTAATTAGACGACGAGCGTTGATTGTAACAGGGTTGGGTCTTTTGATTGCGTAATGGAGAGGTGTCCTTCCGTTGTTGTCGACTCCATCGATGTCGAATTTTCCCGTTTCCAGAAAGGCGTCGATGAGATCGGTCGTCTCTTCATTAGCTGCCGCCAGGTGAAGTGCGTTCGCTCCGTTTTCT
The DNA here is from genome assembly GCF_021234035.1 of Daphnia pulicaria. NCBI lineage: Eukaryota > Metazoa > Arthropoda > Branchiopoda > Diplostraca > Daphniidae > Daphnia > Daphnia pulicaria. Next base: position 28,851,390 of record NC_060913.1, read on the forward strand.
CCCCATGTCATCGCGCTAACATCTTGTCCATCTTCTATCAGCAAACGAATTGTTTCTATGTCGGAATCTTCTTCGGTGAGACTTGGTACCAATGCCGCAATGTTCTTCGGTTCGTAATTGTCTCCTTCTGACGTCGTGGCCATTTTTTCCCTCAACAGATTGGCAATTACTTTGCCGTGTCCGTGCATGTTGTCCATTGCGTAATGAAGCGCATTTCTTCCTTTGTTGTCTAAATAGTTGACATTGGTGCCTTTGTGATTGAGTAGTAGTTTGACCATGTCCATGTCTTTGGCATATTTGGCCGCTATGTGAAGTGTTGTGTATCCATGTTGAACAGCAGCGTTTGGGTTGGCTCCTTTTGATAAAAGATATTCTGCTGAAGCTGTGTTGGATTGCTTGACTGCCATGTGCAGGGCAGTCGTTTCAAATTTGTCTCGGTGGTCAATATCAAACTGTTTGTTATTCGCCAGAAATAATCCGAGAATGTCGGTTTCTCGAATTAATGCCGCTGCCAGATGAAATGGAGTGGTGCCTTCGTTGTCTCCTATGGTGGGATCGGCTCCCTTTTCTAGCAAGTAGCGAGCAGTCTCCACGTTTATGGGGATCATTGCGAAATGAAGAGGTGTCCATCCATTTTCTTCACGGCAGTTGATGTCGAAATCACCAATTTCCCTACTTTCCGTAAGTCCATACTTGTTGTACTTTGCGAACCGTAGCGCATCGAATCCATTATTATCTAAATAATTGATATTCGCGTCGTTTTGATTGAGGAGTAGTTTTACAATGTCCATGTTTTTGGCTAGAGCTACCGCCAAATGAAGTGGAGTGCACCCACATTTATCAACAACGTTGAAGTTGGCTCCTCTTGCTAACAGGAAGCGAACGGAAGTCACGTTGGATTTCATAATTGCCAGATGGAGGGCAGTCCGTCCTCTTTTGTCCCTTTCGTCAATATCAATCTGTTTTTCGTTTTCGAACATGAGGTTGAGAACACCGGTGTCTGTCAGAAACATTGCTGCCAAATGAAGTGGAGTGCACCCACATTTATCAACAACGTTGAAGTTGGCTCCTCTTGCTAACAGGAAGCGAACGGAAGTCACGTTGGATTTCATAATTGCCAGATGGAGGGCAGTCCGTCCTCTTTTGTCCCTTTCGTCAATATCAATCTGTTTTTCGTTTTCGAACATGAGGTTGAGAACACCGGTGTCTGTCAGAAACATTGCTGCCAAATGAAATGGAGTGAAGCTTCTTTTGTTGCGTATGGTGGGATCGGCTCCGTTTTCCATCAAGCATCGAGCAATCTCCACGCGTTTGAAAATTATTCCGCTGTGAGAAGCAGTCATGCCTTCTTTGTCACGGTGATTGATATCGACTTTTTCCAGCATTAGATTGATGTTCTCAATTTCTTTTGCGGTCACATAGTGAAGTGGGGTGTTGCCTTCCTTGTCGGCAATATTGGGATCAGCTCCTTTTCCAATCAGGTGACGAATCTTTATTTCAAAGTTGGTTCCCCCCATTGCATAATGGAGAGGTGTCCATCCATTATTGTCAAGTCCGTTGATGTCGAATTTGCCCGTTTCAAGAATGGCGTCGATGACATCCGTCGTCTTTGCAAAACACGATGCAAAATGAAGGGCATCATTCGCTCCCGTTTCTCCCCATGTCTTGGTATCTGCTCCATTCTTCAATAGGAGACGAAGGCTTTCTACGTTCGAATCTCTAATAGCTGAAAGCAGATATTCATCCGAAATTTTAACGATTTTGTCCTCAATTGGTACTGTAGCGTCGCTTAAAACGTTTTCAATTTCGTCCGGCTTTCGATTGCTGCTGTAATAATCACGCAAAAGTGTTAAGTGATATTCCTGGCTTTCTTGGTACGGTTTTTTTTTCAGTAACCAGTTTGTTTCCACGGCGCCTTTCTCTCTCAACAGATTGGCAATTTCTTCGGTTAGCCCGTGCTCGTTGTACTCTGCGTACTGTAGCGCATTTAGCCCGGCATTGTCCAAGCAGTTGACATTCGTGTCTTCATGATTCAAGAGTAACTCGATGATGGTCATGTCTTTTGCAAACCTTGCCGCCCATTGAAGTGGAGTGCGTCCTTCTACATCAGCGGCGTTGGGGTTAGCTCCTTTTGACAACAGGAAGTGAGCGTCAGTCAGGTTTGATGTTATAATTGCCAGATGGAGAGCAGTCACTCTATGTTCACCTATAGTTTCATTGATGTCAACCTTTCCGCTTTCCAGAAGTGAATTGACAATACCGGGATCTTTATTGAATAAATAAAATGGAGTGTAGCTTTTTTTGTTCCGTACGGTGGGATCGGCTCCTCTTTCCAGCAAACGTCTGTTGGTACTCCGAGGTTTTATTATGCCTTTTTTCAATAACCGTTCAACTATTTCCTCTTCTATTTCGTGCTTGTTATGACTGACCAAAGAGAAAAGTTTTTCATTGTTGTTATACAAGCTCATGCTGTCTCCTTGTTTAATGTTCTCCAATAACAAGTCGATGATTTTCATGTCCGTTGGATTGCAAACAGCCACGTGAAGTGGAGATATACCTTCTTTGTCGATAATGTTGGGATTGGCTCCTTTATCTATCAAGTGTTTAACGGCGATGACGTTGGATAGATAAGCGGCCGCATGGAGAGCCGTCATTCCGTCTCCGTGTACATCGTCAACGTTGATTTTGTCGTGTGCTAGTAGCAAATCGAAGATCTCCGTCTTCATTGTGGACATGGCCGCCCAATGAAGGGCGTTCATCCTCCCTTCGCCGCGTGTGGGATCGGCATTCAGTGGATGTTTTAGAAGATGTTTGACCATTTCGGTTTTCGAAAACAAAATCGCCGAGTCGAGCGGAGTAAGTCCGTTGTAGATGAAGGCGTTGATGTCGTACTTGCCACTCGCTACTATTTTATCGAAAAGATCGATATTTCCCATTTGAATTAGAGTGAATAAAGGGTGCCAATCAGAACTCCCCCTTAGGATTACAATTAAATCCAACATTTTTTTGTCCCGCCCACTTTCAGGGGCGGGAGAGTACTTGAAAAAACCCTGGTATTTGTATCCTTTTTCGGTAATTTGTTGACTGATGAAAGTGACAAAGGACTGGCAGTTGGAGTTCAAGATGTGATACTTTTCTGGAATAATCTGTTGGGCCCAAAGTAATGCAAAAAGATCTTGAATCGTACCTTTCCCAATTAATCCTTCTTCAATCGGCTCAACTTTAGTTCGCGATTCGCCGTATAACTTGTCCTTGACGCCGTTTTTGTTGCTGGATCGTTGTAAAGTGATGAAGTCCATGCCTTTTTCTAGTGACCACCAATAGTCTCCAACTTTTTCACTTGTCGATTTGAAGACGATGAAGACGTGGAAAGCTCCTTTAAAATCCTTCATGATATCTATGCTGCTTTGGTGGGTTTCGAATTCAATTATTTTTGATTCTTTGTCGATGGTTTTTAAAACGGCCAGCATTTCAGGTATTTCAACTTCAGCTTCATCGAAATTTTTCAAAGTTTCTTCATTCAATAAAAATCGAAAGAGAGCAGGTTCCGATATTTCGTGATCCACGTCAGGTTTATCAGCATCGGGCACGAAGAGCAACTTTTGCTGGGACTCGCCACCAAAGTATTGTGAAAATGGGATCCACTTAGCTAAGCTCTCCAGTGTCGCCATGCTAATTGATGCACTAATGTTTTCAAAACTAAAATGAGTTTTTTTTTTTCTCATGGGTGATTCCATATGAAAACGACCAAAACCTGTGGCGACCATCTCACGGATTTGATCGCCACTAGGCTTTTTCGATTCATATCAATAAAAAAAAAATTTTCCTCGAAGGATTTAAAAAAAAATGGCGCGTTCGCCTGGCGCGAACGTTTGAATTTTTTAAAAGTCCGCTTGACCATATAATCATAAAAATATTTTTAACATATCGAAATGCGTTTATTGGATCATTTATCTATCAGAACATGTTGTCATAAGGATAAAAAAAATTTTAAGACCAAGCGCGACAAAGTCAAAGGTTGCACCACCTGGTGGCGCGAAATTCAACAATTTTAAAAATGAACAAATTTGATGTGATAAAAGGTTAAGTTAAAACTGACGTAGGTTCATAAAAATTAGTGGAAATGTGAACGAGAACCCTGTCAATGTGTGGTCCAAATGTAATAGTTATTGAGTAAAAAAATCGCTAGTATAAAATGTGAAATATTTCTAAACAAAAAATAAAATACACCTAATAATTTTTTTTTTAATGTACTAAATACAACAAGCTTTCTACCCTAGAAAAAATCAAAGAAATTCCTATGGCCTGTCATTCCCGTTTTTTAAGTTGAAAAACGTCAATTTTGAGAAAAAACACATTTTTTGTACTTTTAAAATGAAAAAAATAATTGCGAGCCCGAAGGGCGAAGCTAATAATCGCATACGCAGGAAAAAAAAAGCCATGTCACTTTGTATGTCTGTCTGTATGTCCCGCTCCATAGCTCGGGTGTTTCACGACAGATTTCGGACTTTTTGGTCTTAAAAATTAGACAAAAAATATGCGGTGCGACCAGAACAAAAATAATTTCATTTACTTAATTAGTTTTCCCGTAATTAATGAAAAACTGCTAAAATAATTGTTTAACGGCTTGTGCAAATAATTGCGAGCCCGAAGGGCGAAGCTAATAATCGCATACGCAGGAAAAAAAAAGCCATGTCACTTTGTATGTCTGTCTGTATGTCCCGCTCCATAGCTCGGGTGTTTCACGACAGATTTCGGACTTTTTGGTCTTAAAAATTAGACAAAAAATATGCGGTGCGACCAGAACAAAAATAATTTCATTTACTTAATTAGTTTTCCCGTAATTAATGAAAAACTGCTAAAATAATTGTTTAACGGCTTGTGCAAATAATTGCGAGCCCGAAGGGCGAAGCTAATAATCGCATACGCAGGAAAAAAAAAGCCATGTCACTTTGTATGTCTGTCTGTATGTCCCGCTCCATAGCTCGGGTGTTTCACGACAGATTTCGGACTTTTTGGTCTTAAAAATTAGACAAAAAATATGCGGTGCGACCAGAACAAAAATAATTTCATTTACTTAATTAGTTTTCCCGTAATTAATGAAAAACTGCTAAAATAATTGTTTAACGGCTTGTGACATCTTGCGGTGGCGACTACAACTTTTTCACTTAATGACTAGTGACATCTTGCGGTGGCGACTACAACTTTTTCACCTTAGGTTTAAATTCCACTTTCCATTCTTAACGTGCTTTTCATTTATTTTAGTTGTTAAGTTAAAAAAAACGTGTTAAATTTAAAATTAATTCTTTCTTGTCGAATATTTTTTATTGAAATATATTCGTTATGGATGGTTAAACATGATTAAAAACCACCAGATGTCCATAGCATCGCCGTGATGACGCAATCTTTGATGACCCAACCATGACGCAATAACCAGATTTGTATTTAAGTTTTGCAGTTATTAAACTTAAAGATGGTTATTTTTAAATTCAATTATTGAACTTTAAGTGTAAAAATTTGAAAATATGAGTTGAGCAAACTAAACGTAAATAACTTGCAAGGATATTGGACTGTGACAGAAAAAACCCGTTTTAAAACCAAAAAGTCTGTGAAGAACAGTGTGAATTGTGAATAAGTCCGACTTAACAATAGGCCCAAAATTTGTTAATTAAGACAGTTTTCAACTGGCTTACGACTATCCCTTCGCGGCGAGCTGATAAGCTTGCTTTTCTATCTTATTTTTAACTTAAGCTACGAGTTTGAAATTTGAACCTTATGTCTATTATGTTATCCTTATGACAACATGTTCTGATAGATAAATGAGCCAATAAACGCATTTCAATATGCAAAAAAAAAAAATTTATGATTATATGGTCAAGCGGACTTTTAAAAATTCAAACGTTCGCGCCAGGCGAACGCGCCATTTTTTTTCAAAATCTTTCGAGGAAAATTTTTTTTTTATTGATATGAATCGAAAAAGCCTAGTGGTGATCAAATCCGTGAGATGGTCGCCACAGGTTTTGGTCGTTTTCTTATGGAATCACCCTCATTAAAAATTACTTTGCTTACCCCTTGTAGAAGGTTGTTCCAGCACTTGTGCGATGTATCCGTTAGTGTTGAATCAACGAAATGAACTGATTAGATGCCAATGAATTTTGTCAATTTTATCACGAAGGGCCCCCTCCAAGGGCAGGATAAGGGAGATCCTCCCATATTATTCCATCTGATAGCTCATTTTTGATTTCTTGTTTTTGTTCGTCAGTTGATTCCGTCATGCTCGGCGTCAGCCACCTATTATCCCCCAATATAATCTCTTTTAAATTCATGGGTTTCGTGTGCAGTTTAAAGATCCATTTGATGATACGGAAACAGCATTGCACCGAAATAGCCAGTGCCAGCATATTACGTATGTGTGTCAATAATTGCGAGCCCGAAGGGCGAAGCTAATAATCGCATACGCAGAAAAAAAAAAGCCATGTCACTTTGTCTGTCTGTCTGTCTGCCTGTCTGTCTGTGTCTATGTAACGCTCCATAGCTCGGGTGTTTCATGACAGATTTCGGACTTTATGGTCTTAAAAATTAGACAAAAAATATGCGGTGCGACCAGAACATAAATAATTTCATTTACTTGATTAGTTCTCCCGTAATTAATGATAAAACTGTTAAAATAATTGATTAACGACTAGTGACATCTTGCGGTGGCGACTACAACTTTTTCAATTTGGGTCAAAATAAATCACCACCAGATGTCCATAGCATCGCTGTGATGACGCAATCTTTGATGTCCCAACCATGACGCAACAACCAGATTTGCATTTATGTTTTGCAGTTATTTGACTAAAAGATGGTTATTTTTAAATTCAATTATTGAACTTTATTTGTATAAATGGGAACATATGAGTTGAGCAAACTAAACGTAAATAACTTGCAATGATATTGAACTGTGACAGAAAAATCCTGTTTTATAAGACCGAAAAGTCTGTGAAGAAAAGTGTGAATAGGGTCTTTGCATGAAATTTCGATTTGTTTTTAACATACTTCATGAGAATCAGTTTTTCACGCTGATTCTCATGAAATTTTTTATTTTTTTTTAAATCAATCGAAGTGTGTGTTTTTCTAGTTCAAAGTTCGAATAAGCGCCTCCCATTTCAAAACGGGGTCTCAGCCATTTTTGATGGGCGGTGCTTAATTTGTGATGAATTTGTAGACGACGCTCACCAAAATCACCCTTTTCGTACTGCCTACGGCTGAATACAACCCTCTTTCGCCCTTAGGGCCTTAAGGCGAAATACGAAAAGGGTGATTTTGGTGAGCGTCGTCTACAAATTCATCACAAATTAAGCACCGGCCATCAAAAATGGCTGAGACCCCGTTTTGAAATGGGAGGCGCTTATTCGAACTTTGAACTAGAAAAACACACACTTCGATTGATTTAAAAAAAAAATAAAAAATACCATGAGAATCAGCGTGAAAAACTGATTCTCATGAAGTATGTTAAAAACAAATCGAAATTTCATGCAAAGACCCTATTGTGAATAAGTCCGACTTAACAATAGGCCCTAAATTTTTCATTTAAGACAGTTTTCAACTGGCTTACGTATCCCTTCGGCGAGCTGATAAGCTTGCTTTTCTATCTTATTTAGCCTTAGGCTGCAGCAGGCATCAGAATCTTAGTTCTGACATCTTTTTTTTTAAAGAGCATGCCGATTAGAGAATAATCAAGTACTCGCGACTGCCAAGTAACCTGATGATCTAAAATCGGAAATGTGATCATAGAAATTAAAAAAGCGACTTATTTGAAAAGGTTCTTTTACTAGGGCTTACTAATCACTGTGTTTGTGTCAGCAGGATGACGATTTATTTCTACGTGGGCGATAATACTATTTCTGAGCTTTACAGTTTACAAAATTATGAGAAACCTTATAGACAGATGGAACGTGAATAACCTTTTTAATGTAACTAGCTACCGCCATTTGGATGATTGGATATATGGCCGTCTATATGGTCGTCTTTTGCTGCTGCATCGTGGGGTAGGGACGAAGCGAGCGAATTTCAATATCGAACAACGTTCACTCGTTTTTTGTTTTTGTTTTGTATTGTCCCGTTGAACGCCACAAGTCGTTCCAGCATTTTCCTGTTTTTCTCGTCTCGTGTGATGTATATTTACCGAAATACCGTAGTTGCTTTTGTATAACATCGCCCCATTTGCACACATGTTTATTCCCTCATCTTTCAGTTTTGATTAGAGATATAATCTCGGGTTGTGTGGACGAAGAGAGGGGAAAATTTCAAGATGGACTCTTTCGAACCCTTTCCTCCCGTTTCTCTCTTTGTTACAGTAATGAAGAGTTCCTGGCATTCATTCCCCATTTTCGATGAAAAAAGTAATGCAATTCTCGTATACCATTTCACCATTTTTCGAAAGCCTTAACCCGCCATTTATTGTATTGCTTGGTAAATTTGAATTTTAATGTCTGCAGCAAATGGACTGATTTCAATTGCGTTTCCGCATGCTTCAATCTGCCCATCTCTTTATCGGAAAACTGCGAGGATTTCCATTGTAACAGCAATTTGCTTGACCTTTTTGAGACCGTTTTCGATGTTTTCCTCCTATTTCAATCTAGTATCGCTTGGGAAGCGGAGTGATTCCATTTGATCTGCAACGTTGGATCGGCTCCCACAGCAGCAGACTAGCGGACTAATCAAAAGAGTTTTCAAGTCCATTTGCGCCGTATATCCAATGCAACTGGGCAATTTGACTTTTCGGCTATGGTTTACGCAACGCTAAATGATAACGACTCCAACGTTTTTATGCTTTGATGTAACGTAAATAACTAATTTGGTTGAATTCATCTTCAATGTTCACATATTTGCACGTTAAAAATTAAATTTCTCGATTGTATTAGTTTATTTGAATTTATCCTCCGAATGTCCAACAGCAAAGCCCCCTTTAGTTCACCACTGTTTTTAATATGGTGATTTTTTAAAATGGGATTGATTAATCTTTGAACATGGTGTCGTCAGTATTTAAACGCAGCCTACACAGAAGGGTAATGTCAGGCGCTCGTCTTATCAGCAGACAGCGGTTATCTCCTGCATTGTGTTTCTTTGTTTGTTGTGGGCAAATAGGAGTTGGGGAAAAAAGATGTTTGTAGGGGAGAACGGGGCAAGTAGGGTAGTGTATATGTTGGCACTATCGATATTGAGATATGTTTTAATGAAACCTAAGTGTAGGAAAAATTCACGCTTATGCAACCCGAAAATCTCCATCGTTTAAAAAAAAAATCATTAAAAAAGTCCTAAGGGTTCAGTAATAAATGAAACAATAATTTTGGCGCCTTAAAATCGTGTCATCAGCTTTGACAGATTTTTTCAATTTACGGGTTTCAGAAATAGAATAAAACTTTCAACAAATAATATTCTTGAAGGAAATTCTTTCCTCTTTCAATCTGATATTTTAGTTTATTATTTCTCATTAGAGGAGTTACTGAAAAATCAATTTGATTAACGACACCTATTCTTGAGGCAAAATGGCCTGACAACGTTGGGGCAGTTTGACGGTATAAAATCTCTGTCGTCTAATGTCAAAATGGTGAGTCTTAAAAAGTCTGTCAATTTTTGCTAAATGTAAGATGGTTAGGCATTACATTAGAAAAACTGAACGTTGTATGTATCCAGATGGTTACATTTTGAAAGCTGTTAAGAAAGTTGTTGCTGAGAAACAAAAAGTATGTGATGTTTCCAAAGCAACCTCCATCCCAAAAAGATCTCTACTGAGATATGTCAAAAATTTCTTGGCTGCTGGAATTCAAGATGAAGCTGAAGCAACTACAAGCATTGGGGGTTACCAAAAACATCGTAAGGTAAATCTACTTATAATTTTTCTGTGTATGTGTTGCAATGTTAATTCTTTCTTGTTCGCTCTAGGTTTTCAGCAGCGAACAAGAAAGCAATCTTAGCAGTTACGTCAAAAGGGCCAGTGACATTTATCATGGAATCACTACCAAAGACATGAGAAGATTGGCTTATCAGTACGCTACCCAAGAAAAATGTATTGTCCCTCTTTCTTGGTCGGTCAAGAAGGAAGCTGGAAGAGACTGGCTATCTGGTTTCATGCGAAGACATCAAGACCTTTCAATCAGAAAACCACAGGCAACATCTCTAAGCAGAGCTACCAGCTTCAACAAGCATAATGTTGATTCCTTCTTTGACAATGTTGAGGTCATAAGGTCTAGAGGCATTCCACCTTCTCGTTGGTTTAATGCTGACGAGTCTGGCTTTACCACAGTTCATGCACCTGATGGAATTATTGCTCGAAAAGGAAGAAAACAAATTGGTTCCATAACTTCAGGTGAGAGAGGCACACTGGTTACAGTCTGCCTTGCAGTATCTGCCACAGGAACGTCTATTCCACCATATTTTGTCTTTCCACGGTAACATTCCTTTTAACTGAAATGTCGTCTTTTGCTAACATATTTGTCTCTTTATTTCAGAGTTCATTTTAAGGAATATTTCCTCAACGGTGCCCCTCTTGGTTCTGTTGGATCAGCCAATAAGTCTGGCTGGATGTCAGACAAAGATTTTGTTTTGTTCATGAAACATTTCATACAAAACGTTCGGCCTTCGAAAGAGAACGAAGTTGTTTTATTTCTCGACAACCACTCCTCTCATCTGTCGATCGAGGTAAGCCTATTGCTTCTATTCAAATTCTACCCTTTTCATTATTTCTTATCTTATTGTATGTTCAATCTATCTAGGTATTAAATTTGGCGAAAGACAACGGAGTGGTCATGATAACTTTCCCTCCGCATTGTTCTCATAAGCTTCAACCCCTTGACAGAAGTGTGTTTGGTCCATTTAAAAGATACTACAATTCGTATTGCAGTTCATGGATGAAGGACCATCCAGGAAAACCTATGAGCATACACAACATCGCAGAGCTGGTTGGATTAGCCTTCCCGCTTGCAACAACACCAGCAAACATCACGTCTGGGTTTAGAGTGGCCGGGCTAGTCCCATTTAATAGATTTATCTTCGATGGTGACGTCGACTTTGCTCCATCTTTCGTCACGGATCGTCCTTTGAATTCATCACCAGTCCCTCCTATTGATGACTTCATAGAAATCCCAGCATCCAACGATAACATCGTCGTAGAAGGCCAAACTCCCGTTCTAGTCCAAAAAGACCAAACTCCCGTTCCAGAGAACCACATCGAGGCCAATGTTTCAACTACAATTCTACCCGACTTGGACAACATTGTGGTTATTTTCGAAGAAGATCCTTTGGCGACAGTTGAAAACGTTAATATTTCACTAGATGTTCAAAACGGAGAGGTAACTATATTTCAATATATTTGCTGCAGCCATTAAATTCAATTATTTTATAGACATTTGACCTGAGAGGTGTTCTCGAGGAGGATTCCAATAGAAATCCAGTGGAAATTATGAGACCCTACCCTAAAGCTGGACCGAGGAAAGGAAGCAGCACTGGCCGAAAACGAAGCACTGCCATCCTAACTGACACACCTGTTAAGGCCCAGCTTGAGAAGGAGAAGATGGCCACTGATGCTAAGAAAAAGAAACTTGGCAAAGTCAGAAGAAAGTTAAATCCCCAGTCCCCAAAACCAGTGAAAAAAACTGCCAGAAAGTCAAGAGCAAACCAAGAAAACAACAACCCAACCATTCCAGTGCAAAATTTACCCAGACCCTCTTCCAGTGCTCAAAATGGATTAACTGATTCTTGTTTCTGTATCATGTGTCAAGAGAGTTTCTCTGAAAGCAGGCCCGGTGAAAAATGGGTGCAATGTGTGAAATGTTTGTTGTGGGCCCACGAAAACTGTGTGACCAAGAGTAAGCGGTTTTTATGTTTCGATTGTTCTTAGTTGTATTGATGAATGGCCATTTTAATTTGTGATTTTTAATTTACTGATGTATCGTTAACATTTCCACCAAGAATATACTTTTGAATCTTAACTTTATTTATTTATTTATACGTTTTACTGATGTACCGTCCCTTGGACTGTTAGTCCATAAGAATAACATGGGCTTTCATGCCCCCATACATGGAGCGAAGTGCCCCTTCAACGGGGCATCTCGTCTTTTAATTTTTATGTTTTCACATCTATTTTTTGGTCTAATAAAGGTGAGTTTCTGTAAATTAAAAATACGAGGCATATAGCTCATTCTCCCCTCTTTCTTTTAAGATAATCGGGAGTATCGAAAGTTTATTTTTAAAAGTATGGTGGCCAAAAAACAAAAAATCGCGTCAACTAGTACAGCTCTCCCCTATTTGTTGATTTAATTCATGATTCGTCCTACGTGTCAAGCGCAAAGTCCTTTCATAGAGGGCAAAGTATAGGGGGTCCAGGCGATCTAGCCTACGGAATACTTCAGTTTCTCAGGTAGTTGAAATATATAATTGCGAGCCCGAAGGGCGAAGCTAATAATCGCATACGCAGAAAAAAAAAAGCCATGTCACTTTGTATGTCTGTCTGTAACGCTCCATAACTCGGATGTTTCACGACAGATTTCATACTTTTTGGTCTTAAAAATTACACAAAAAATATGCGGTGCGACCAGAACAAAAATAATTCCATTTACTTAATTAGTTTTCCCGTAATTAATGGAAAACTGCTAAAATATTTGTTTCACGACTGGTGACATCTGGCGGTTGCGACTACAACTTTTTTATTTTAGATCAAAATAAATCACCACTAGATGTCTATAGCATCGCCGAGATGGCGCAATCTTTGATGACCCAACCATGACGCAACAACCAGATTTGCATTTATGTTTTACAGTTATTTGACTAAAAGATGGTTATTTTTAAATTCAATTATTGAACTTTGTTGGTAAAAATTGGAAAATATGAGTTGAGCAAACTAAAAGTAAATAACTTGCAAGGATATTGAACTGTGACAGAAAAATCCCGTTTTTAGACAAAAAATTCTGTGAAGAAAAGTGTGAATCGTGAATAAGTCCGACTTAACATTAGGCCCTGATTTTGTCATTTAAGACAGTTTTCAACTGGCTTACGACTATCCCTTCGCGGCGAGCTGATAAGCTTGCTTTTCTATCTTATTATCTTGGTCATTGGACCTTTTCAAAGCTATCACGAAAGTATTGCTTAAGATTGTTTTTGATTCAATTGCTGGTCGGCCAAAAGGCGTACGCAGTTGCGTTCAAAGTTTGTTTACTGGGCGTTGCGAACGTTTCGATTAAGTTATGAGAAAACTGATCTGATCTGATCAAGTTTCAACCGCAATTCTAAAAGTGTCAATCATTATTACAGTAGTTATCTATTTGTTTCACTTGTTTTATTGGCTTTTTTCACCAGTTCCCGGCTGCACCGTTTTTATTCGCGGTTTTGACCATGGTTGTAGATATAATGGTTCCCACTGTCTGTGTTATAAGGTCCCATAAGGCAGCTGATTTTTTTGTGATCTTTGGTTACTGCGACAGCCCCGCGACCTGGTGTTGGAAGGGTGGAAGCTTACACTGAAACAACACAGAAATTTTCTAAGTCCCTCGTAAACAAATCAGAGCTATGCGTACTTTGCGGCTTTGCGCATCCGTTAAACAGATTGATTGACGATTTTCTAATTAAGATTAATTTCAGATGATTACAATAGATTTCATTGGTTCAATTTATAACTTGTAATGTGTATTAACATACATACAATTTACATTTAGAAAAAAAAATTAAGCAAGTTTTGCCATCTTGAAATTTCGTTTGGTTCAAATTCTACTCTCAATTGAGATTCAGATTCAGATTGTAGTTCTTTTTCAGGTGGAATGTGTAGGAGTGTATCAGAAGTAGGTTCCTGGAACATGTCTTCTGTTGTTACACATGGTAATGCCACAGGTTCAGCTGCTTCTATATCGTTTGGTTCAAATTCTACTCTCAATTGAGATTCAGATTCAGATTGTAGTTCTTTTTCAGGTGGAATGTGTAGGAGTGTTTCAGTAGTAGGTTCCTGGAACATGTCTTCTGTTGTTACACATGGTAATGCCACAGGTTCAGCTGCTTCCATATCATTTACTTTTCCTTTTTCAGCGTCAAGTTGGTGTATAGCTGTAACATAACATGTCATGTTTTTAAAAAATATCTTATTACACTTAGTTTTTAATTTACCTATGCTATTTGACGTTGACTTCTTTGCATGTGATGGGATCAATACATTGGTGTTGTTATTCGACAAAAATGATTGATTGTCCAACTGCAGCTTAGGATTAGCAGCTTTAGACTTTGCTGTTATATTTCGATATGGTGACTTAAACCTATCACTGTGAACATACTTCTTTGCAGCAGGTCTTTCGAGTACGCTGACATCATTTCCTGTTAGAAACATACAGAATTAGCAGTATTAGTATAACTTAACATTGTCATGGATAATTAAAATTTGAGAATACCTAGCAATTTACTGGGCCGAGCACCTGATTTTAATTTCCATTTCGGATAACTGTAAAACACGCCTTGAATTTCTCTCCCTTTGAGTATGTCGTTCTCTTCAAAATGAATACTGCAAATTCTGGACTGGCAAGTGAGTCCTGGCTTTTTAATAATTTCCTGCCAGGAATTTAGACACAACTTCGGTGGATGGAAAAACGCAAGACTTTCATTTTCTTTGTTATAAGAAGATTTACAATTAAAAACGAAACATGGTTTGCGTGTCATTTTACATTAATCTGCATTTCCGCCATTAAAACGTGAATTCTTCGTTTCTGCACTAAGCCATTCAGTTAGAGATTGTGTGGGCAGATGGCAGCACTTTCGTAGTAACCATGCCCTGAGGAAAGATCATTGACGGAGAACTTTCAATTTTTTTCTTATGGGACCTTATAACACAGACAGTGGGAACCATTATATCTACAACCATGGTTTTGACCTTGACTGCAAGAATCAGAGCGGCGTGGCGCTGCCACCCTGGTCCAGCTAAAATAAGAACGATCGACTTCTCACCATTTCCTAACGTGGCTACACCGGACCTGTCCTGGAGAGCAACCACGTCTCGCAGCAGCTGCTGTAGCATCACGAGTGAATCAAAAACTCTGGCCAGCTATAGGTGACCATGCAAGGGCTTCCCCTTTATTTCTGGGCTGGCTTCCATTCCGACGGAGCGAGCGGTGGAGCGGGCGCGGTGGCCGAGTCCTTTTCCCACCACTTCAATCATCACAATCCGTCGCTGCAGGCCGTCAAGGAGCTAAAGCGGCCCCCGGTGGCCGTCGAAGAAAACAAGTGCCTCCTACCTCCAACTACACGTGATACGCCTACAGGTATAACATTATCCAAGTTCAATTTCATTTTTGGCTCGTGGTTTTTCCAATGTTTTTGTTTGGAGCTCGTTTATTCGGGATTATTATTGTTTTCATTATATTATTATGATTGTTTTCAGTTTTGATTGCTCTTTAATTCGATTTGATTTGTCTCAAGAGCAGGTTGAGAGGGGTCCAGCATTTGGTTTCCTGGCGAAGTGCCTAGTGATGAGATCCTGGTGTCGGGCGACGGGAGGGACCGGATCGTCTGAATTTCGCGTTTGACTTTTATCCTCCAGTTGACGGGGCACAACGCGCCGCTGGTGGCCATCGACATCAACGACCTGACGGGCGACATCGCCAGCCCCTGCTCCGGCACTTTGCTCCACATCTGGTCCATCAACAGTGACCCGCTGCTGGCCAGCGTACACAGCCTTGGTCGGCCAGATCGGCCGCTCGCAGCAGGCAGTTGACGAGTGAGTCGAGAGGAGACTTTCTCTGGAATTTCTTTTTAGATTGTTTGAAATTGTTGCCCAGGTTCCCAACGAGGAAAGACCGGTACAAGTGAGAACGAAAAAACCGGCCGAGGCTCCTAAACTCGTCAAGGAATCGGAAGGAGATTCCCTCGACGAAGCTGAGCTACTCTGCAGAGAGAGGCGCGGTCCGTCAGCAGTCTGCCCATCAACTGCCAACACCAAGCAAGGACCCGACAGCAGTAAACTATTCCAGTTATCTTTTTAAAATCAAATTCTTAATACATTTTTTTACAAGTGGAGTTGACAGACCATTGACTTGGGATCGAGGCCTTTTCTTTTTATGGGAATAACCCTTAATTGCATTCTTCAAATAAAGAATAAAGACTGATCCTTAGGCTTAAGTGAATTAATGTTTGGGGGTCGATCAACTTTGAAAGAGAAAGGCAACAAGTGTCGATTGGCGCAATAATATTTCTTTTTAGTAATTTGATCTTGATGTGATTTTTGAGAAAAAACAGGAAAATTGCAGACTGACACATTTGTTTGAGTCAAGCGACGATACATGACGATACAACTAGAAACAGAAATAATCTTGATAATTATACATACATGAAACATTTAGACAGAATCAACAAGTTACCACATACCATGTGTACAAGTCTGAGGGTGTTGTTTGCTTTTCCTAAATACTCTGTTTCCCCTGATACACTTAGAGATAGCAGTGGAAATAGGGCGCGACTCAATGCCAGCGTGGACCAGTCCATGTTGTAAATCTACAACAAAGTAGCGAAAATAGGAATATTTATATATTTCGAGGTAAAATCGGTAGTGAAAGAGTCAAAGGAAGGTGAAGGAGTTGCAGTGGACCTCTGGGTCGATGGGGTTTAGTAAAAAAAGAAAAACGCCTCACTCTTACTCAGCCCACAACGTTAGATAAAGTGAATTGATGAGAGGGGGTCGATCAACTTTGAAAGAGAAAGGCAACAAGTGCCGATTGGCGCATTAGCATTTATTTTTAGTAATCTGATCTTGATGTGATTTTTGAGAGGTCGGACCTATTGCCATGCCGGTCTGACATGGCAATAGCCATAGAAGGCTATTGCCCTGTCAGTGCAAAAAACCCCATCTAGCGACGGCCATCGCATTTTACATTACGTACTGTACATACATTTTCACTGTGGTCTATGCCTCAGTATGCCTACAATATTCCACCCCGGAGTCCTTTTATTAAATTCTCTCGGTCACGACTCACGGATCCTGTTTTATCATGTATGTGTAATGTAGCCTATGTCCCCGTCACAAACTAATTGATGGATGTGAATTCTTAAATATCTATGATTTTTACTGAATTCTCAAGTTAGATAACCAAAATATAATAGTAAGCATCTTTTCCATCTCATTCAGTGCAAATAAGTGCAAACAAATAATCTTGCAATTAAATAGACATAATGAAGGTTAAAGGGACGCGCGTAGTTAAAGTTATAACCTAGTTAGAGCGCTATACATCACACGGTGCACTTTAGTGTGATAAGAAATCATCGCGGAAATGTGAAGACGATCGCCATGAGATTGGGATTATTCACGATCATTGTAAGAAGATTCAACGTGGAGAATACATGGCCTAGAGATTTAAAAATCAGGGATGGAAGAGAGGGTGATCTTATTTTACACAAGATAAAACATTTCCGGTGGCTCTTATATTGTAAAAATGGAATAGAGAGAGAGATAGCAGGCCTACACAGCCACGAGTGACGGTAAACACACTCTTGGGTTAAATTAGAAGCCATGTAGGACGGCAGTACTCAATTTAAATTCAAATTCTATAATTCAAACTGCAATTAAATTTTTTAGTTTATATATAAACTAAAAAATTTAATTGCTGGCACAGGTTACAAACTTACAAAGGTAGATTTCAATGTCACGGTATCAGGTCGATCTTTAAAAATTCAGTGAGCTTTCCGTCTTATTGGTTAAAAATATAACTTAACGTTGCTTGTTTATCATTAGGGGGTGATTAAAATGTTTCAAAAATAATCGACCCGGTGGTAGAAATGAATTAAAAAAGTGAAACGATTCAGTGCCACGCAACAATTTTTTAAGTAGCAGGATGGCGATATTTCATGTGGTCATGATTTGTTTAATTAGAATAAACTGAATAATGAATTTCCGTAAATTCTCTCAGTCGTAAGAGAGTGAACGGTGAACCATACGCAGCCAGTTCTGCATAAAACGGGATTCCCGTCGGTTTATTAGTTGAAATCTTTCGTATGTATTTCTTGTTTGATTCACACGTAACGTGGGAATCAATTAGCAGAAAAGGCGGATATGGTGAGTCACGTTGTTGGTCGATGTTTATTACAAGGTCGTACAACAACCCCTCGCACCCCATTCTGACTTCTGAGAACTCCGGCTCAACCTTCAGCCAATCAAGGTCAAGGGGGGTGACTGAGGGTGACTCACTTTGTTGTTGTAAATAAACCATGTAAACACAACAAATGCGTTGCGTTTTTCAAAAATATGTTTAACTATGAACAATTGTTAAAAACTATTCATCCATATTTATACGCAATTTCATAAAATATCCACAATTAATATACCCTAGCTAACTTAATTTAACGCTAGTTTTTTGGGATCAAAACATGGTCAAATAAAAAGACCGATAAACTATTTTCTTGTAAACCAATTCCAAATTGAGGTTGATATTATCGTAAAACAAATTAAATGAAAATACAATAACGTTCCACACAGCCGCGTTAAACTGCTTATTTTAACGATATCCAGTACCTACACACCCCTAACAGTTTCAGTACCCTTCAATTTGGTCGAATATGCTACTGAAACGCAATTCAGTATTTTACTGTACTTGCTTAACTACAAATTCTCTACTAACAATTCATTTGCCTACTTTTTATGTTATTCCTAGTGAAACTGTTAGTAGGCATAGTTGTGTTCAGTAGGTTGGTCCAGCAGTTTATAAAGATTTAGTTAGTAGTCTGAAAAATTCAGTATGTTCGGGTAGGGTTAGTAGTTTGATTTTGAAAAGTAATCAATAATAAAAGCAATGTAGGTTATAGCTAGTAGTTTACAAAAATTTAGTACTTTTGTTATAAGTAGGATGAACAATTCAGTACCTTTGATCACTAGTTCAAAAAGTTCAGTAGGAAGGGTTAGCAGTTTGACGGAAAAAAGTAATCAGTTGTACGTTAGTCACATACAAAACTGTAAGTATGTTTCACATCGTCATTGCGGTTTAGTAGGTTACAACTTACAAGAAATAAGTGGTATTCGTTAGGATAGTAACTTTTGTATATATCACTGTGGCGTGCCTGTAAGGCACTAGACTGCCACACAGAAGGTCCGGGTTCAATTCCCGAATAAATCAAGTCTTCTATCCAAGTTAAATAAAATCGAAATGGTTGGTAAGTAGGATTCATAATTGGTTAGTAGCTTGGTTCCGAATGATATCAGTAGATTTCCTACAACCAATGCCGTAAATGAAGTGGCCAAAACTTTTTAAGTAAGGGGTGGGGTAGTAAAAGCAGGAAAGAATTTAAAGTGGTTTAGTTTATTCTTAGTAAGCTGAACACCGGATAGGGGTTTCTAATAAAATTAGTAGGGCGAGTAAGAAAAGGTAGAAGAATTGAGAAGTAGTTTCAATCAATTGGTTAGTAGGCTGTCACCGAGTAGCAGTTACATGAAAGTAGGATACCGCCACTGTGCATATTATATTACAACTTACAATGCCGTTAATTCTACATAGCATTCATACATGGATTTAGAAAGGCTTCAATTTTCAGGTACCTTGCTAATAACGCAGGTAGCTCACTATTTTACATATGTTTTCGTAAATAAAAGCTTTGCTCATTAAAATTTAAAATATTTGGAATTTTTTACCCTATGCTATATTTTATACCCAATCCTATTAAAGTTAGTTCTGGATTCAGAAAGGCTACCAATAGCCGTCGCCAGATGGGGGTTTTAACACTGACAGGGCAATAGCCCTCTATGGCTATTGCCCTGTCGGACCGGCATGGCAATAGATTTCACGTTTTTGAGACGAGACAAGAATTTTGCAGACGACATCGACATTTGTCATTTGTGTCAAGCGCGTAGTATCAAGTGCAATGTTTGTTGATAGATGGCGTTTTTATTGTTGCGGGTTTGAATTCAAACGAAACCTGGGTCTGAACTCATTTTTTATTTAATCCTTTACAATTTAGTGGTACACACAAATCAAGGTTGGTTCAAACTTCAGCAACTGTATTTAATTTCTTAGATTGCCATCAATAAATTGCGCCAGATGGCAACAATATGATCAGAAATCATGCGGATTGCGGGCTTGTGTCGTCTGGTCTGCTGTCTCGTGTAAAGCATTTGTCTGAAAACGTTTGGGTCAATTGGGTGCGTAGTCTGGACTTTTGCTCCTCGTTGGATGAGATTTGGTAAATAATTTCAAATTGAGAAAGATTCATATTTTCCCATTGATGTTCCATGGCGATACCGACCACAAAACAATTTGAGTGACAACCGAATTATTCTGGTGAATTCTGATTCATTCCACTGTGGTCATTTTTCAAGACATATTCAATCGTCGTCTCGTAGCCGACTGATGATTTACCCGTGAAACAGGTAAGTCTTTTTATTATTATCTAGCTCGTCCTCTCGGCTGTTAAAAGGTTGTTTACATACTCTTATATCCTCTGCGTTTTGACTTCTGACGTTACCTAATATCAATCATATCATATATAGCCCCCTTTGCCAAGCTATTAGGATGGGTGGGTCAGTTTTCCAGGCAAACATGTGAAGGGATTGTCGGAGCAATTCCAAGTAATACGACCGGGACAATTTTATGCCAAATTCATTACAGTGTCC
Source organism: Daphnia pulicaria (assembly GCF_021234035.1). Lineage (NCBI taxonomy): Eukaryota > Metazoa > Arthropoda > Branchiopoda > Diplostraca > Daphniidae > Daphnia > Daphnia pulicaria. The sequence continues at coordinate 28,871,992 of NC_060913.1, forward strand.
TCTCGAAGTAAGGCCCAAACCAACACTTTAACGGTGTAAGGCGATTGATTGGGATTTTTTAAAGACATAAACTTATAGAATGGTTGATTCAATCCAGGAAGCGTTCTGTTGACGTCCCTCTCACCTTCGAACTATGCCAGTGATTGTGCTGTCGGACGAGGCTCCAATGAGGAGGTGTCTATGCGGAAGAAAATGAATTCTGTGATTGATCCTTCCACACACACCACAACTTCCTTTGTTCGGGTCAGTTTATTAGTCTATACAGTAGTAAACACACTAGGAAATATTCTACGACGTCATTCGCGCGTCACAAGTTTATTGACAAGCTTCTATACACTGAAAGACAATTGTTGATACCCCAGCTCGTCTAAAGAACATTGGCATACAGAGAGAGAAGTTAATAATGATGCAAATGGATAACGTTTAGCACAATCGTTACACTTCACTTAGTTATTCAAGCCGTAAGGGATTGCCACAAGGGATACATGTGACGAAACAAAAAAGTCATTTATTGTTATTTTCAGAAACTCGAGAAACTCTTGCTTCTGCCACCGTTTTTTGGCGAGGTTACCTTTTACAATGAGTCATGAGAAACTAGAAAGAAAAAGAGGATGTTATTTTCTTGCTATTCCTTTGCGCAATATTCCTTCAGACGATCGATAATTATCTGGCCTAGTCCGTGTTTGTTGTCTAGAGCACAATCGAGGGGAGTACGGCCTTTTATGTCGACACAATTCACGTCCACGGCTTCAGTATTGAGGAGTAGGGGAGAGGGGGGCTAGTTGGCAGGTGGGGTAAGTTGGCATTTTGCTATTTAGACCCCTTACAGACCAAAACAAATCAAGCCTTTTACACCAAATACGAAAGACAACACCCAGATTGCTCACACAAAATTTCAAAAGTATACTACTTCCCCAACAGGAGTTATAGCAAAAAGAAAAAAAAAACGGCAAAAAGTTTTTTTTGGGCCTCTCAGCACTTTTCATTTTTCTCATAGTATAAAACTCTAAGAGTGTCAGAAAACCCAAGCAAAAAAGAATTAATGTTTGTCTTATTTTTAAAAGAAACCCCACATTTCTACATTAAAAAGTTATTTAGTTATCAATTTATTTGTTCGAAAAGCACCCTGTGGGGTTAGTTGGCAGAAATTTGGTGGGGCATGTTGGCATACAGATTTCTCACGAGATGCTGAGTTGCAAGTTTTCAAAATTTGACCTAGAAATTTTGGAGCAATGGAGAATCGTCACTTGCCAACTTACCCCGTAGGTGGGGCAAGTTGGCAGACTTTTTTTTTTTTGCAGTTTTTCTCAATTTCACAATTTCGTGTAAATGAACATTGTAAACAAATTCGATCAATTCATAGAGAATTGAAATCTGAATCTGATTCATTCATTCAATTTGCAAAACGTGTGGTCAAATAATTCAAATAAATTCACAAAAAGTGACCCTGCCAACTAGCCCCCCTCTCCCCTAGCTCGATGAGGTCCATTGACTCTGCATTTCTCGCCGCCATGTGAAGAGGGGTGACTCCGTTCTTGTCAGCGATGCCTGGGTCGGCTCCCATTTTTATCAGACGACGAGCATTGATTGTATTAACAGGGTCGGGTCTCTCAATTGCGTAACGGAGTGGCGTCCTTCCATCGTCGTCGACTCCGTTGATGTTGCATTGTCCAGTTTCTAGAATGGCGTCGATGACATCCGTTGTCTTTGCATTTTTGGTCGCTAAATGCAGTGGAGTGACTTTGGTTTTATTGGCAATGTTGGGATCGGCTCCCAATTGAATCAGGTGAGGGGCATTTTTTGCAGAATTATATCCCATGATTGCATAATGGAGAGGAGTGTCTCCATCGTTGTCAACCCCGTTGATGTCGAATTTTTCCGTTTCAAGAATGATGTCGATGACATCCGTCGTCTCTGCATGAAATGATGCCAATTGAACCGCATTCTCTCCCATTTCTCCACAGCATGCGCTGATGTCTGCTCCATTTTTCAATAGGCGACAAAGTGTTTCTACGTCCGAATCTATAATTATTGAAATCAAATATTCCTCCGAAAATTTAGAGATTTTTTCCTCCATTGTCTTTGTATTGTCGCTTAACAAGTTTTCAATTTCGTCGGCCTTTTGATTGCCGAAAGTCCGCATGAGTTTTTTTAAGGATTCATTGTTTCCTTTGGGCAGTAAGTTTTCTCTTTTCACGGCGCATTTCTCTTTCAAAAGGTTGGCAATTGCTTCGCCTAGTCCGTGCTTGTTAATTATTACGTTATGTAGCGCAGTTCGTCCTTCGTTGTCCAAGCGGTTGACATCCACGTCTTTGTGATTGACGAGTAATTTGACAATGTCCATGTCTTTTGCATATATGGCCGCCAAATGAAGTGGAGTCCATCCACCTGTATTAGCGAAGTTGGGATCGGCTCCATTCGATAACAGGAAGCGAGCGGCAGTCACGTTGGAATTGTAAATTGCCAGATGGAGGGCAGTCCATCCATGTTCAGTTTCATTGATGTCAACTTTTTCGTTTGCCAGAAGTAAATTAAGAATATCGCAATCTGTATGGTTGACAACTGCCACATGAAATGGAGTTTCGCCTTTGGTGTTGCGTATGGTGGGATCGGCTCCTCTTTTCAGCAAACGCCTAACAGCATTCACGTTGTTGGCGCGTACTGCAACAAAAAGTGGAGTTTCCTCATCTTGATCGCGGCCGTTGATATCGAAATTTCCACCTTTCAGAATTTCATCGATTTCCAGTGATTTCTTAACTCGCGCTATTAAGAAATCAAGTCCATCGAATCCCGTCAAGTCAATTGAAGGATCGGCGCCTTTGTCTACGAAACGGTGATTATTAACGCCTGTTGCCTCGTCAGATTCTCCAGTAATACAATCGTCAGTTTCGGTACACGGAGGTTTGATGTTCTTTTCCACCAATCGATCAAGAATTGTATTGCCTAGTCCGTGCAAGTTATGCCTAGCGAACAAGAAAAGTCTTTCATCGTTTCTATACTGTTGAATATCTCCTTCGTTAATGTTCTGCAATAACAAGTCGATGATTTTTATGTCCTCAGCACCAAGTGCAGCAAAGTGAAGTGGAGTAGGCTTATCACTAACATTGTCTCGACAATTGACATCTGCGCCCTTATTGATCAAATGCTCGGCCGTGATTTCATTGGAAAAGGCGGCGGCGTAATGAAGTGCAGTCACTCCTTGTTCATTTTGATCGTTGACATCGCCCATGCCTTTGACTTTTTTAGCTTCTAGGAGTAGATCAATGATAGGATTGCCGTCTCTTTTCTGTGATGCCACATGAAGAGGAGACGTACCTTGTTTGTCGAAAATGTTGGGATTGGCTCCGTTTTCTAATAATTTTGCAACAGAGATGGCGTTGGAGACAGACACGGCCAAATGAAGAGCCGTGTCTCCGTTTTCATCTGCATGGTCAACCTTGATTTTGCGATGAGCTAAAAGTAAATCGACGATCTCGTTATTATCATCTCTTTGCAGTGCTGCCAAATGAAGAGGAGACGCTCCCCATTTGTTGAAAATATTGGGATTGGCTCCGCTTTCTATTAATTTTCGAACAGTGACGACGTTGGATACTCCAGCGGCCAAATGGAGAGCCGTTTGTCCGTTTTCGTCTGCAACGTCAAGATTGACTTTGGTCATGTGCTAGGAGCAAATCGAAGATCTCTGCTTCCCTTCCGTGCAATGCTGCCACATGAAGAGGAGACGTACCTTCTTTGTCGAAAATATTGGGATCGGCTCTTTTTTCTAATAGTTTTTGAACAGCGATGACGTTAGATACACGAGCGGCCAAATGGAGGGCCGTTTGTCCATTTTCGTCCACATCGTCAACGTTGACTTTGTCATGTTCCAGTAGCAAATCGATTATCTCTTCTTTCATTGCGAACATGCTGGCAGCCAATAGAAGGGCGCTCTTCCCGGATGCGTCACGTTTTGTGGGATCCCCATTCATTGGAGGTTGTAGAAGATGTTGAACCATTTTGGTTTTCGATAACATAATCGCAGAGTGGAGTGGAGTTTGTCCTTTGTAGAAGGCGTTGATGTCATAGGCCTACTTACCACTCGCTACTGTTTTATCAACAAGATCGGTATTTCCCATTTTAATTAGATGGAATAAAGGGGACCAATCAGAATAACCTCTTATGACGTTGATTAAATCCAACATTTGTTTGTCCCGGCCACTTTCACGAGGAGGAGAATACTTGAAATTCCCCTTGTATTTGTATCCTATTTCGGTAATTTGTTTGCTGACGAAAGTGACGAAAGACTGGCAGTTTGAGTTCAAGATGTTGTACTTTTTTTCAATGATTTGATGGGACCAAAGAATTGCAAAAAGATCTTTAATCGTACCTTTTCCTTTCAAATCTTCTTTGATGAGTTTCACTTGATTTCGTTCTTCGCCTTTAAACTTTTCCTTGACGTTTTCTTTGTTGCGGCATCGTTGCAAGACGATGTATTCCGTGTTCTTTTCCAGGGACCACCAGTGGATTCCATCGTCTGCTGTTTCACTTGTCGATTTGAAGACGATGAAAACGTGATAAGCTTTGAAAGCATCTGTCATTTTCCCCATGCTGCTTCGGTAGGCTTCGATTTGAGTGATTTTCGATTGCTTGTCGATGTCTTTTAAAACGTCCAACATTTTGGCGATTTCAACTTCAGCAGCTTCAATGAATTTTTCTAGAGTTTATTCGTTGAGTAAAAAACGAAAAGTCGCAGGTTCCGAGATTTCGTGACCCACTTTCGGTTCGTTATCAGCACAGGGCACGAAATATAACTTTTGCTTGTACTCGCCACCAGTTAAGTTTCGCGTACTTTCAAAGGATTTCGCCATGACAATAAGTTCTTGATTCAGCATCAAATTCGAGCTGTTTTGTTTTTTCCAGCCTCACTGTGGCTCAAAGCCTCAAATAATACGTGGCAGTTTGGATTGTGCAACAGATGCAGAGTTGCAAGTTTAGAGGAATTTGTCCTCAAAAAAGAAAAAGATTCACACATGGGGGAGCCAATGTGAGAGAAATGTTTTTAAAAAATGTGTCTTGGTCTCAATAGTCACACATGTTTTACAGAAAGTGACAGGTTAATTTGACGCTTGATTTTATTGATCTGACTAATTATATTTCAATTAGGAATAGTTTTGTCGGATTAAAGCGGCACACGACGCGGTCGTGGAATCTCAAGAGGCTCAGAGGAATTTGATTTTTAACTGGTTTCATCGTTGAGTACGTGCTGATTCCACTAAGTCCGTCCCCATCGCCTATTTCGGCCGGATTTTTTTCAGTTGCCAAACTTTAGACAGCCCCATACTCCGCTGGGCAAAGGTATCCAATCGTGACATCATTTTCATTTGATTTTTTCGTGTTTGCTTCTACATTTTTTAAAATTTATTCCAGGGTCGAGCGTGTGAGGAATATCCCGGCGTTTCAGGTCTTCTGCGTCCACTACGTCTTCGACTTTTCGTCGTCCAGCTCATCACGAAAGTCAAGAAGCGAACATCGAGCGCCGGCGGCAACAGCACCAGCAGCGGTTCGGGCTCTTCCGGCCTGGCCTCTCTCAGTTGCTGGACAATATTTACTGCCCGTCTCAATCGCTGCATTCCTGTTCCTCCTCTCTCGGCTGGCCGACTCGGATCAGCGAGCTAATGTCGTGGATGCTGGAAGTCCTTCGCCAATTGCCTAATCACAGGCGTGCCATTTGTTTCATTTAAATGATTTTATATAGAAGATAATCGAAATTCTTTATACCCGTTTGTTAGGATTTTGATTTTAGGTCGCGATGGATATGGAGCCGGCCATTGAGCAGGTCTTATTTAAGATCAGCCTCGGCGACAACATCCAGCATCTGGGCCCTGCAGCACGTCAACTCATTCAATCGGCTCAGCTGGATGCGGGTGGACGAGAAGACGTCGTCACAAGAGTTTCCAGTCCTGACCAAGTGAATGCTGGACATGACGTCTGGGCCGCGTCGAATGCGCAAGAAATTGACGCTCAGTACACGTAACGGCTGGAAATTGAGAGCTCCCAGCTTAGTTTCAATCATTCACAATTCTTCTCTATTGGCCGTGCTCCTATATCTTTCCCTATCTGCGTCCCGTCAACGTCGTCGTGTTTTGCTGGACCACCAGCAACGTTAAATTCAGTAATTGGTTTGCGTTGAATACTCGTGGACGTTTTACTCTCTGACTGTTCCTGAAGAACAGCATGAGAACAGCATCAATTCCAACCCAAAACATTGTGTCGTCCTGTTCGCCGAATGTAATTCACTAGCAATTACCGGTCGTGATAATATTTCTTGTTTTTTTTTTCTTCCCCATTCTAACATTCTAGAAACCAGTCCTCCCTTTCCTTCCTTTGAACTTTCAGTGAACAGAATTTTAAAAAATTTCATCAATTTCTATTTTAAATTTTTTTTTGTCGTTTTAAATTCAGTTGAGCGCGTGGCTGGGACCGACGGCAACGACGACATTTCGGGGTGAGAAAGGATCATTACTTCCATGGGCGACACTGAATGAATTTGTCCCTCACACTGCACGATGGTGTTTAAACCTCTCTCGCTCCCATGCCGAAATTGATCTGCGAGTGAGTTACAAATGACAGACAATCAAATCTGCTGGTTATTGTTTAAGGAATAACTCTAATTTGATTGAGGTAGGAGTCAGCACCAATGCCAAAGACTTGCTTGAATGAAATGGGACAGAGTTCTCTATTCATTCGATTTTTCGTTCCACCTGAAGTCCTGAACGTGTTTCAAAAAGGAGCTGGATCTCATTCAAGTGGTCCAACAGTTCCAGTGGAAACGGAACTCACAGACCCAAGTGTTGGCCATAAACTTCGTGCAAGAATCGTCACTTGACGTTTTCGACATACGGGTAATTTACATTTTCATGTCTGGGCTTCTTTAATTTCACATCAGGTCATAACTTCTCAGGTTACCGACAGACCAACGCATTTATTGTCCGGGATTCGTCGCAGGGGTTGCCTATCCGTCGGAAATTCCGGGAAATTCATTGGAAATCCAGGTGAATAAATTTTTTTATTTATTCGTGGTAGAGTGTACCAATCTGTAGACGTCGTGGCCAAGTGATAAAGTCGACAGACTGCTAATCTGTTATCCTCCGACCGCATCAGTCCCAATCTTATCCACTTCGAAGCCAATGCCTTTAATTTAATTTATTCGACACAATTGTGTTAAACGTAAAGTTTTATTTTTGGATATCCTCCTGTCCGTCTTGTGTGATTTGAATGAGGGAAGAGTGACCAAATCGAATAAAAGGCCACCTTCCCTTCATCGATTGGCGTTATTATCCGTGGGGCGTGGTCTGACCTCGATTGAATTTTTCCTTTTCTGCGCTGAAACGTTTCACAAAATCCTCCGGCCGTTTTTTTTTTTCAATTTCACGGCGAATAATTGTGTCACCATTTCATTCAATGACGGACCATTTGCGTACCAGTCCTCCTTTTCTTACCTTCAGTGAATAGATTTCGTTAACTAAGTATCAGTCAGACTTCAGTTGGGTATTTTGTCTGACGCCATGAAGTGATGAGGACGGGCGTTTGTTTTTCTGTTATTTTGGGCTTTTGGCGAGCGAGTTGAGTTGTGGTGTGATTCAGTAAAGCATCTTCCCGAGCCTTCAATGGTCCGATTTATTGTGTTCCTTTGATGGTTTGCTGTTTTCATTAGCGGTTGCATTATAGTTTCGTGTCCGAACTGGCAATGATTTAGAACCCAGTATAGAAGAGTTAAGGTTGAAGTGATTTATGGTATTATTATACGACCCAGTGCATGCACGCAAATGCATTTAACATAAACTGCCCAGCCGAAATGATTATTAGTTATTAGCCTATGTATACGACTCTAATGGTTCGGTGAGCGACTCTTTCTCTATTTTGGCCCATACAAATTGTGTGATTCATAGCATAAGGTAAAACTTATTTTTAATTGTATGATCAAGACATTAAAATTATTGGTAATAATTCAAATCTATTTAGTTTTGTGACCAGTTTAGTTAGTTTTCCCGTAATTAATGAAAAACTGCTAAAATATTTGTTTCACGACTGGTGACATCTGGCGGTTGCGACTACAACTTTTTTATTTTAGATCAAAATAAATCACCACTAGATGTCTATAGCATCGCCGAGATGGCGCAATCTTTGATGACCCAACCATGACGCAACAACCAGATTTGCATTTATGTTTTACAGTTATTTGACTAAAAGATGGTTATTTTTAAATTCAATTATTGAACTTTATTGGTAAAAATTGGAAAATATGAGTTGAGCAAACTAAAAGTAAATAACTTGCAAGGATATTGAACTGTGACAGAAAAATCCCGTTTTTAGACAAAAAATTCTGTGAAGAAAAGTGTGAATCGTGAATAAGTCCGACTTAACATTAGGCCCTGATTTTGTCATTTAAGACAGTTTTCAACTGGCTTACGACTATCCCTTCGCGGCGAGCTGATAAGCTTGCTTTTCTATCTTATAATGCTGTGTCAAAAGCGCCATCGAGCTCTCGAGAGGTCGTCCAAGAAACTGTCAGCTAACAATCCGGATACTGAGATCCTGCATTTTAAAAAAATATGGTTATACTGGTGTCTTTAAATCTAGAAATTAAATTACCTACACAAAAATATTCGCAGGGCACATCAAAAGATTCAAAACGAGTCGTTTTGAATCTTTTGATTATTATTTGATTAGATTGAAGTCGTTTTAAACGACTTCAATCTCTGTAAATAAATGATACTTCAAAGTGATTAGTTTTAACTATATACAGCATTAATTATAGATCAAGTTAAACAGCGATGGATGTTCAAACTAACACCTTCGTCTTCGTTTTACATTTAACAATTACATGTGTAGTAACTTACTCTATGTACCTCTGTTCGAAATTTATTTAAAAAAATTCAAACTCGATTTTATTTAACGTGACAACTGTTATATGTTAATCCCAAATTTTAATTAATCGTTATTATCAATTCCGCACAACCTTCGCACAGCATCCTGTCACGATTCCCGAAAATACAACGCTTTTTTTAAAATTCAGTCATCTATTATCAGCAGGCTTCATCTTGCAAACGAATCACTGAATGAAATACTAACCACTGTGTAGGGTCCTCGTATCGTATGCACATTCAATTTTGTAACGTCGTTATGGCAACGCTAAATGGACCAAGACAACAGACTGAAATCCCTAGCAATAATAATATGCTTTTAAAGCATAACTTATCAAGTATTGCAACACAAAAAAAGGAAAAGAAATTCTTTTTTACATGAACGTTTCAACATTATTACGTTAAATGCGAGTTGTGGAAACACAACGAAAAAGTGACATTTTCAAGCGCCTATTCAACATTTAAAAAAATTATGTAATGCTGTGAATCTAGAGCGACATAGTTACAGTCGTTATCATCGTCTCAATCAAATTTAAGTAAATTCGTCTTTAACGTTTAAATCGTGATCCGAATTTACAAAAAACCCACATTTCAACACTTGCAGCGAAAACCGATAATTCGATTTACTGGGTATAAGCTTTACAATCTATTCAAGGAAGGGATTTCAATTGATGTTACAAAAACTAACCGCAAAGCAGCTTTTCATCGATAAGGCTGCCTGGGTGGAAATTAGTAGCTGCGAATACAAAAATTTCGGCGTTTCGTTTATCATCCGCGAAGCGCAGCTGTTCACACAATACCTTCAAGGCAAATTGTCGTATTAATAACAAGGTCGTTAGGCATATTACACACTAGTGTATGCCCAGAGTATTGACACACAATTGGTTTTAACACCTGGTCGCTTCGTCCAAATCTGAATAATAAGGGATTAACAGGTACTAACTACTGATTGGTTTCTATAAAAAAAAACAAGGTTGTTAGGCATATAGTAGTGCATGCCCAGAGTATTGACACACAATTTGTTTTAACATCTGCACTCCGCAGGTGTTACGCCTGGTCACTTGGCCCAAATCTGAATAATAAGGGGTTACTGTCGATTGGTCTCTATAAAAAAACAAGGTAACGTTAATAATTGCGACAGATCTACTCGAGGATTCTCAGCAGGTACGTTACTTTTTTGCTACAACATGGCTTGCCTCTCCGCAATCCGTTTAGGAATTTTCGTATTGGCTGTGTCGAACTACGCTCTTGCTGTCCTCACCGTAGAGCAACAACTGGTAGAGATGCAACAACATTTCGTAAGATAATCATTGAACTGTACGCGTTGCCATCAACCTATAAAATTGTACTGAAAAATGTGTTCTTTATTATGCAAGGCGGAATTGAAGAGCGTTTTGACAGCGAAAGATATTCAGTTAGAAGAATTTAAGCAACAGCATGTAAGCCACTCAAATTTCAATATTCTACTTTTATACTTAGTGTATAGGCCTATTTGTATATTGCATTCTAATACGTTTTAGAAAAAAAGTGTGGAAAAATTAGGAGACCAACTAACTCATTTGGAAGCAGAAGCGTCACAAATGAAAGCTCAGCTTGCTGAAATGGATGCTCAAACGAGACAACAAAAATCACTTCCAACTGCTCAACAGAGCCGAAGTGAAAGCAACAATAAACATAGCTTTGAATTAGAAGAAGAGAACGCTAGTGTTCTCAGGCAGGGAAAACTGAAAATTCCACGATCATGTGCGGATTTAAAGACAATAGGACAGCCTTCCAGCGGAATCAACTTGATTATCGGAGCTAAATATATCGAAACTGTTTTATGCGACTTCCGTAAACAGCCAAACGATCCTAGTAAGCTTCATTTCATCTACACTATGTTCGGTCTAAATAATTTCTACTTGTTACTACGTTTGTTTTGTTTTGTGGTGGATCTACCAAGGTTTCCAGACGTTTATTGGCTATGCTGAAATTAAGTCATCGCCTACCTATTTCTACGTCCAGAAAAACCGATCTTTCGATAAGAAAAACACTCCCCTTCCATTCGAAGTTGCTCAGGTCAATATCGGAGGAGCTATGGATTTACCATCAGGGAAATTCACGGCTCCTCGCGCGGGAATTTACTTTTTCTCCTTCTCTGGACTTGTGCAATTCCCGGAATCGTCAACGCTCGTCTTCAGTTACGGGGCACGTCTGCTGTTGAACGGCAAAGAAGTCGGGAGAGGATGGGTTGAAGAGGCCAATACCAAAGCAACTCAAAACAGTCCGCTAACACTGCAATCTACATTGAATTTACAAGCGGGAGATAAAGTTTGGGTAGAGCTCACGGCGTGGGAATCGTATGGAGAGTATCTCTATGACGACCCTTCCCATTACACTCACTTTTCGGGATTGCTTCTATCTGAAGAAATTTCACGCTCGATTAAGACGGCTTAATCAAAATGGAAAGGGCGTGAATTCAAAAACGCAAAAAGTTTCGATTTTAAGAAAGGGTAATGGTTATTTGGGGAGTTTTGAGAATTTTAAAATACACTGCATGATTAATCAATTTTTTGCTTAAGCCACTTGGAATTTCTTGAATTTCTTGGATTTTCTTGGAATTTCTTGGATTTAAGCCAGTTGAAAACTGTCTTAAATGAAAAATTCAGAGCCTATTGGTAAGTCGGACTTTTTGCTAAATGCCTTCCTAATTTTTCAGAACTTTTCTGTAAATTCTTTGTTTTTTCTCTGAAATTTTCTGGAAAAAAATTCTATCGCAAAATTTTGATTTGTCTGAGTCATGGTTCACAAAGTTCATGGGTCAAAACAATATTTTTATTCTAAAAAAAAGTAAATCTATAATGAGACTTGAACCATGGCCCTCTTCATTATCATTCCAGCGCTATAACCAAAAATCTATTTTTCGTCTTTCTAAAATTCGTTTTTCGTCTTGACCTAAAGTAAAAAGTGGTAGTCGCAACCGCCAGATGTCACTAGTCGTAAAACAATTATTTTAGCAGTTTTTCATTAATTACGGGAAAACTAATTAAATAAATGAAATTATTTTTGTTCTGGTCGCACCGCATATTTTTTGTTTAATTTTCAAGACCAAAAAGTCCGAAATCTGTTGTAAAACGCCCGAGCTATGGAGCGTTACAGACAGACATACAAAGTGACATGGCTTTTTTTTTCCTGCGTATGCGATTATTAGCTTCGCCCTTCGGGCTCGCAATAAAAAAAATACCATGAGAATCAGCGTGAAAAACTTATTCTAATGGTTTTTTTTCAAACAAATCCCTTATTCATGCACCAAGCCTATTGAGTATAAATACTCGCAGATTTGGCACTTGAAATCAGAGTTCTTTCAGCTCTCCTTCATCAAGCTCGAGAGTAAGACCCTCTTTTGTACTCTTCTTTACCTACTTGTGTATGTACGTATGTGTGCTGTGAAGGTAATACATAGAATAAGCATTGAGATCTCTACAAAAGCTGAGCTGCTAATAATCGCATAAATGCGAAGCTGCTAATAATCGCATACGCAGAAAAAAAAAAGCCATGTCACTTTGTATGTCTGTCTGTAACGCTCCATAGCTCGGACGTTTCACGATAGATTTCGGACTTTTTGGTCTTAAAAATTACACAAAAAATATGCGGTGCGACCAGAAAAAAAATAATTCCATTTACTTAATTAGTTTTCCCGTAATTAATGAAAAACTGCTAAAATATTTGTTTCACGACTGGTGACATCTGGCGGTTGCGACTACAACTTTTTTATTTTAGATCAAAATAAATCACCACTAGATGTCTATAGCATCGCCGAGATGGCGCAATCTTTGATGACCCAACCATGACGCAACAACCAGATTTGCATTTATGTTTTACAGTTATTTGACTAAAAGATGGTTATTTTTAAATTCAATTATTGAACTTTGTTGGTAAAAATTGGAAAATATGAGTTGAGCAAACTAAAAGTAAATAACTTGCAAGGATATTGAACTGTGACAGAAAAATCCCGTTTTTAGACAAAAAATTCTGTGAAGAAAAGTGTGAATCGTGAATAAGTCCGACTTAACATTAGGCCCTGATTTTGTGAAAAATCCAATCTTGCTAAATCTATCTTGGTTTGCGTTGAATACTCGTGGACGTTTTACTCTCTGACTGTTCCTGAAGAACAGCATGAGAACAGCATCAATTCCAACCCAAAACATTGTGTCGTCCTGTTCGCCGAATGTAATTCACTAGCAATTACCGGTCGTGATAATATTTCTTGTTTTTTTTTTCTTCCCCATTCTAACATTCTAGAAACCAGTCCTCCCTTTCCTTCCTTTGAACTTTCAGTGAACAGAATTTTAAAAAATTTCATCAATTTCTATTTTAAATTTTTTTTTGTCGTTTTAAATTCAGTTGAGCGCGTGGCTGGGACCGACGGCAACGACGACATTTCGGGGTGAGAAAGGATCATTACTTCCATGGGCGACACTGAATGAATTTGTCCCTCACACTGCACGATGGTGTTTAAACCTCTCTCGCTCCCATGCCGAAATTGATCTGCGAGTGAGTTACAAATGACAGACAATCAAATCTGCTGGTTATTGTTTAAGGAATAACTCTAATTTGATTGAGGTAGGAGTCAGCACCAATGCCAAAGACTTGCTTGAATGAAATGGGACAGAGTTCTCTATTCATTCGATTTTTCGTTCCACCTGAAGTCCTGAACGTGTTTCAAAAAGGAGCTGGATCTCATTCAAGTGGTCCAACAGTTCCAGTGGAAACGGAACTCACAGACCCAAGTGTTGGCCATAAACTTCGTGCAAGAATCGTCACTTGACGTTTTCGACATACGGGTAATTTACATTTTCATGTCTGGGCTTCTTTAATTTCACATCAGGTCATAACTTCTCAGGTTACCGACAGACCAACGCATTTATTGTCCGGGATTCGTCGCAGGGGTTGCCTATCCGTCGGAAATTCCGGGAAATTCATTGGAAATCCAGGTGAATAAATTTTTTTATTTATTCGTGGTAGAGTGTACCAATCTGTAGACGTCGTGGCCAAGTGATAAAGTCGACAGACTGCTAATCTGTTATCCTCCGACCGCATCAGTCCCAATCTTATCCACTTCGAAGCCAATGCCTTTAATTTAATTTATTCGACACAATTGTGTTAAACGTAAAGTTTTATTTTTGGATATCCTCCTGTCCGTCTTGTGTGATTTGAATGAGGGAAGAGTGACCAAATCGAATAAAAGGCCACCTTCCCTTCATCGATTGGCGTTATTATCCGTGGGGCGTGGTCTGACCTCGATTGAATTTTTCCTTTTCTGCGCTGAAACGTTTCACAAAATCCTCCGGCCGTTTTTTTTTTTCAATTTCACGGCGAATAATTGTGTCACCATTTCATTCAATGACGGACCATTTGCGTACCAGTCCTCCTTTTCTTACCTTCAGTGAATAGATTTCGTTAACTAAGTATCAGTCAGACTTCAGTTGGGTATTTTGTCTGACGCCATGAAGTGATGAGGACGGGCGTTTGTTTTTCTGTTATTTTGGGCTTTTGGCGAGCGAGTTGAGTTGTGGTGTGATTCAGTAAAGCATCTTCCCGAGCCTTCAATGGTCCGATTTATTGTGTTCCTTTGATGGTTTGCTGTTTTCATTAGCGGTTGCATTATAGTTTCGTGTCCGAACTGGCAATGATTTAGAACCCAGTATAGAAGAGTTAAGGTTGAAGTGATTTATGGTATTATTATACGACCCAGTGCATGCACGCAAATGCATTTAACATAAACTGCCCAGCCGAAATGATTATTAGTTATTAGCCTATGTATACGACTCTAATGGTTCGGTGAGCGACTCTTTCTCTATTTTGGCCCATACAAATTGTGTGATTCATAGCATAAGGTAAAACTTATTTTTAATTGTATGATCAAGACATTAAAATTATTGGTAATAATTCAAATCTATTTAGTTTTGTGACCAGTTTAGTTAGTTTTCCCGTAATTAATGAAAAACTGCTAAAATATTTGTTTCACGACTGGTGACATCTGGCGGTTGCGACTACAACTTTTTTATTTTAGATCAAAATAAATCACCACTAGATGTCTATAGCATCGCCGAGATGGCGCAATCTTTGATGACCCAACCATGACGCAACAACCAGATTTGCATTTATGTTTTACAGTTATTTGACTAAAAGATGGTTATTTTTAAATTCAATTATTGAACTTTATTGGTAAAAATTGGAAAATATGAGTTGAGCAAACTAAAAGTAAATAACTTGCAAGGATATTGAACTGTGACAGAAAAATCCCGTTTTTAGACAAAAAATTCTGTGAAGAAAAGTGTGAATCGTGAATAAGTCCGACTTAACATTAGGCCCTGATTTTGTCATTTAAGACAGTTTTCAACTGGCTTACGACTATCCCTTCGCGGCGAGCTGATAAGCTTGCTTTTCTATCTTATAATGCTGTGTCAAAAGCGCCATCGAGCTCTCGAGAGGTCGTCCAAGAAACTGTCAGCTAACAATCCGGATACTGAGATCCTGCATTTTAAAAAAATATGGTTATACTGGTGTCTTTAAATCTAGAAATTAAATTACCTACACAAAAATATTCGCAGGGCACATCAAAAGATTCAAAACGAGTCGTTTTGAATCTTTTGATTATTATTTGATTAGATTGAAGTCGTTTTAAACGACTTCAATCTCTGTAAATAAATGATACTTCAAAGTGATTAGTTTTAACTATATACAGCATTAATTATAGATCAAGTTAAACAGCGATGGATGTTCAAACTAACACCTTCGTCTTCGTTTTACATTTAACAATTACATGTGTAGTAACTTACTCTATGTACCTCTGTTCGAAATTTATTTAAAAAAATTCAAACTCGATTTTATTTAACGTGACAACTGTTATATGTTAATCCCAAATTTTAATTAATCGTTATTATCAATTCCGCACAACCTTCGCACAGCATCCTGTCACGATTCCCGAAAATACAACGCTTTTTTTAAAATTCAGTCATCTATTATCAGCAGGCTTCATCTTGCAAACGAATCACTGAATGAAATACTAACCACTGTGTAGGGTCCTCGTATCGTATGCACATTCAATTTTGTAACGTCGTTATGGCAACGCTAAATGGACCAAGACAACAGACTGAAATCCCTAGCAATAATAATATGCTTTTAAAGCATAACTTATCAAGTATTGCAACACAAAAAAAGGAAAAGAAATTCTTTTTTACATGAACGTTTCAACATTATTACGTTAAATGCGAGTTGTGGAAACACAACGAAAAAGTGACATTTTCAAGCGCCTATTCAACATTTAAAAAAATTATGTAATGCTGTGAATCTAGAGCGACATAGTTACAGTCGTTATCATCGTCTCAATCAAATTTAAGTAAATTCGTCTTTAACGTTTAAATCGTGATCCGAATTTACAAAAAACCCACATTTCAACACTTGCAGCGAAAACCGATAATTCGATTTACTGGGTATAAGCTTTACAATCTATTCAAGGAAGGGATTTCAATTGATGTTACAAAAACTAACCGCAAAGCAGCTTTTCATCGATAAGGCTGCCTGGGTGGAAATTAGTAGCTGCGAATACAAAAATTTCGGCGTTTCGTTTATCATCCGCGAAGCGCAGCTGTTCACACAATACCTTCAAGGCAAATTGTCGTATTAATAACAAGGTCGTTAGGCATATTACACACTAGTGTATGCCCAGAGTATTGACACACAATTGGTTTTAACACCTGGTCGCTTCGTCCAAATCTGAATAATAAGGGATTAACAGGTACTAACTACTGATTGGTTTCTATAAAAAAAAACAAGGTTGTTAGGCATATAGTAGTGCATGCCCAGAGTATTGACACACAATTTGTTTTAACATCTGCACTCCGCAGGTGTTACGCCTGGTCACTTGGCCCAAATCTGAATAATAAGGGGTTACTGTCGATTGGTCTCTATAAAAAAACAAGGTAACGTTAATAATTGCGACAGATCTACTCGAGGATTCTCAGCAGGTACGTTACTTTTTTGCTACAACATGGCTTGCCTCTCCGCAATCCGTTTAGGAATTTTCGTATTGGCTGTGTCGAACTACGCTCTTGCTGTCCTCACCGTAGAGCAACAACTGGTAGAGATGCAACAACATTTCGTAAGATAATCATTGAACTGTACGCGTTGCCATCAACCTATAAAATTGTACTGAAAAATGTGTTCTTTATTATGCAAGGCGGAATTGAAGAGCGTTTTGACAGCGAAAGATATTCAGTTAGAAGAATTTAAGCAACAGCATGTAAGCCACTCAAATTTCAATATTCTACTTTTATACTTAGTGTATAGGCCTATTTGTATATTGCATTCTAATACGTTTTAGAAAAAAAGTGTGGAAAAATTAGGAGACCAACTAACTCATTTGGAAGCAGAAGCGTCACAAATGAAAGCTCAGCTTGCTGAAATGGATGCTCAAACGAGACAACAAAAATCACTTCCAACTGCTCAACAGAGCCGAAGTGAAAGCAACAATAAACATAGCTTTGAATTAGAAGAAGAGAACGCTAGTGTTCTCAGGCAGGGAAAACTGAAAATTCCACGATCATGTGCGGATTTAAAGACAATAGGACAGCCTTCCAGCGGAATCAACTTGATTATCGGAGCTAAATATATCGAAACTGTTTTATGCGACTTCCGTAAACAGCCAAACGATCCTAGTAAGCTTCATTTCATCTACACTATGTTCGGTCTAAATAATTTCTACTTGTTACTACGTTTGTTTTGTTTTGTGGTGGATCTACCAAGGTTTCCAGACGTTTATTGGCTATGCTGAAATTAAGTCATCGCCTACCTATTTCTACGTCCAGAAAAACCGATCTTTCGATAAGAAAAACACTCCCCTTCCATTCGAAGTTGCTCAGGTCAATATCGGAGGAGCTATGGATTTACCATCAGGGAAATTCACGGCTCCTCGCGCGGGAATTTACTTTTTCTCCTTCTCTGGACTTGTGCAATTCCCGGAATCGTCAACGCTCGTCTTCAGTTACGGGGCACGTCTGCTGTTGAACGGCAAAGAAGTCGGGAGAGGATGGGTTGAAGAGGCCAATACCAAAGCAACTCAAAACAGTCCGCTAACACTGCAATCTACATTGAATTTACAAGCGGGAGATAAAGTTTGGGTAGAGCTCACGGCGTGGGAATCGTATGGAGAGTATCTCTATGACGACCCTTCCCATTACACTCACTTTTCGGGATTGCTTCTATCTGAAGAAATTTCACGCTCGATTAAGACGGCTTAATCAAAATGGAAAGGGCGTGAATTCAAAAACGCAAAAAGTTTCGATTTTAAGAAAGGGTAATGGTTATTTGGGGAGTTTTGAGAATTTTAAAATACACTGCATGATTAATCAATTTTTTGCTTAATGCATTTGGTAAGAAAAGATGGACTGAATGACGTACGTTGAAAATTTCGAATATTTCTAAATTAAGGCCAGCTCTGTTAAATGCGTGTTAACACGTGTGCCACGTGTTAAATTTAAAATTAATTCTTTCTTGTCGAATATTTTTTATTGAAATATATTCGTTATGGATGGTTAAACATGATTAAAAACCACCAGATGTCCATAGCATCGCCGTGATGACGCAATCTTTGATGACCCAACCATGACGCAATAACCAGATTTGTATTTAAGTTTTGCAGTTATTAAACTTAAAGATGGTTATTTTTAAATTCAATTATTGAACTTTAAGTGTAAAAATTTGAAAATATGAGTTGAGCAAACTAAACGTAAATAACTTGCAAGGATATTGGACTGTGACAGAAAAAACCCGTTTTAAAACCAAAAAGTCTGTGAAGAACAGTGTGAATTGTGAATAAGTCCGACTTAACAATAGGCCCAAAATTTGTTAATTAAGACAGTTTTCAACTGGCTTACGACTATCCCTTCGCGGCGAGCTGATAAGCTTGCTTTTCTATCTTACTGGATCAGAAGAATCCTAGGTTTATAGAGGATCCTAGGATCCTATAATGGTTTATAGAGTAATTTTAAATGTATAATTCAGCTTAGTTTACCCATTAAAATGAAAGAAAGTCCAAGCCTGGGATGCTGTTTAGTCTTTTCTTGTGTTTTTTGACAGATCTGCTGACAAGTGACAAGCTCAATTATACATTTAAAATTACTCTATAAACCATTATAGGATCCTAGGATCCTCTATAAACCTAGGATTCTTCTGATCCAGTAAGATAGAAAAGCAAGCTTATCAGCTCGCCGCGAAGGGATAGTCGTAAGCCAGTTGAAAACTGTCTTAAATGACAAATTCAGGGGTTATTGTTAAGTCGGACTTATTCACAATTCACACTGTTCTTCACAGACTTTTTGGTTTTAAAACGGGTTTTTTCTGTCACAGTCCAATATCCTTGCAAGTTATTTACGTTTAGTTTGCTCAACTCATATTTTCAAATTTTTACACTTAAAGTTCAATAATTGAATTTAAAAATAACCATCTTTAAGTTTAATAACTGCAAAACTTAAATACAAATCTGGTTATTGCGTCATGGTTGGGTCATCAAAGATTGCGTCATCACGGCGATGCTATGGACATCTGGTGGTTTTTAATCATGTTTAACCATCCATAACGAATATATTTCAATAAAAAATATTCGACAAGAAAGAATTAATTTTAAATTTAACACGTTTTTTTTAACTTAACAACTAAAATAAATGAAAAGCACGTTAAGAATGGAAAGTGGAATTTAAACCTAAGGTGAAAAAGTTGTAGTCGCCACCGCAAGATGTCACTAGTCATTAAGTGAAAAAGTTGTAGTCGCCACCGCAAGATGTCACAAGCCGTTAAACAATTATTTTAGCAGTTTTTCATTATTTACGGGAGAACTAATTAAGTTAATGAAATTATTTTTGTTCTGGTCGCACCGCATATTTTTTGTGTAATTTTTAAGACCAAAAAGTCCGAAATCTGTCGTAAAACGCCCGAGCTATGGAGCGGGACATACAGACAGACATACAAAGTGACATGGCCTTTTTTTTTCTGCGTATACGATTATTAGCTTCGCCCTTCGGGCTCGCAATTATACGACCCAGTGCATGCACGCAAATGCATTTAACATAAACTGCCCAGCCGAAATGATTATTAGTTATTAGCCTATGTATACGACTCTAATGGTTCGGTGAGCGACTCTTTCTCTATTTTGGCCCATACAAATTGTGTGATTCATAGCATAAGGTAAAACTTATTTTTAATTGTATGATCAAGACATTAAAATTATTGGTAATAATTCAAATCTATTTAGTTTTGTGTTGGTAACTTCCTGACTCATCTCAAGCTAAAGTAAATATAATTCATATGAAATGTAATGGGTCTTCTTTAATTCATTGGTCAACAGGTTTACTTGACGCTGCGATTACGACATCTGACGGAGTCCTGGATTGAGAAAAGGATTGGCCAATTTTCCCAGCACCTCTTTGCCGAGGCCTCGTGATGGGAAGATGACACGAGATACACCACAGGTAGGAAACGAAATCAAAATATTTGTTGACATAGCCTGTTTCTATTTATTAAGTATATCAAGTGGTTCAATTTATTCGACAAATTTAAGTAAAGTGCTGGGTCTGTCGTTTTGTTTAACTTTTTCGATGCCCTATAGCTTGAGAGTCGATTTCGTTTCACTTAATTTTGCCTTTCAATACGCACTCGCAACTTAAACGATCTCCGTGTATCTACTATTTCATTTTGCCGTGATGTGAGCGGATGATATTCAATTTTTCTTATTCTACTCGTATCAAAGACTCTATCGCTGCCTCTCTCGTATTAGCTGTATTTCTGTTAGGCCTACTTTACTATAGCCATGCCTCGAATTCATTTGGCTTTCATTATTTGGTGCAATTGTCGGAGTGGACTTAAGAACCTATGCCAAGTCATGACTTTAAGCAACTCAAGAATCTTATTTACTCTTATTTAGATTTTAGGTAAATCGGCGATTGGCGTTTCGTGATTTCGGCAACCAAGTCACTGCAATGTCTAACCCCCTGAAGATCCATCTTAATACTTGTATTCATTACAAGGCGTCCTAGACGACATCCGTCATCCTAAACGTCGAAAAGACGTCCTAGACGTCGTCGTCGTTCGCTGGACCTTCACAGTCAATATTAGAGCCCTCTTCGAGCCTGCCCGCAAGCAGGCTGAAAACCAAGCAACTGTTCTGTGGAAATCACTGACCTCATGGATAGCGTGTAATTTTCTCGCTGCCGTCAGGACTAGTAGGAAAACTTCGCGGTAAGCTTTTCTCTTATTTTTGCTTTATGTTATTAGACTTCCGAAAAACGTCGCCGGTCATTTTTTCGCCTACCCCGGCCTACCCTAAACAACAACATGAGACATCAGCCATGCGAGACACTTTTCCCCCTTCGATGCAGTAAGAGAAGAAGCCGAAATATTTTAATTTTGACTTTGACCCCAAAGAAAAATGATATAACACTGGAGAACAGTCTTTCTTGTGCTCACCGCCCTTGAAAATCAGCCCAGAAGGGTGACGCCGCTTGAATGTTTATAGACAGTTTTGTCATCAACGCACACATTCGCTTGAATTTTGTTAAAAGCAGTTGAAATAACTGTAACTGTGTAGCTGTGGGCACTTTGTTTTGTATCGTCAATAGCACGGTTTTTATTATTTTTTTTATTTGTAGTAAAAACATTTTCTGTAGCCCATTGAGGTCCTTGCATTTTTCGCTTCCATATCAAGAACATTATATGGAAAATATTTCCGCTGTTTACTTGACTTCTTGTTTTTGTTTGACGCAACAATTACGTCATCCAAATGCATTTTGCGAAGCCAAGCGAGTAATTGGGTCAAATAAGAGCAACAAGGTCCATTTTTATTTTCGATCGATTTCAGTTCATTCGACATATTTAATGTTGTGCGCATGTTATTCTTCCCTGATGTGCACGGTCGATATGGGACGAATTATTTCAAAGTATTTAGGTTTGGTAGGCAGGGTGAGGAAATGAAGTTCATGATGGCCGCTTTCAAACCCTTGGTGACTTAATTTTCCCCCGCGGTTCTCCTTGTTCGTTTCATTGAGGCGTTGTTTACTTATGTGAGTTTGTGACCATTACCATTCCTCAGCTTGAGCGCAACACCTACTGTATCTGTCAAATGTAGTCAAAATATTTTTCCATTTTTAATTATTATCTTCAATTTTATTTGCTCTTTAATTATATTTTTTTTCGATTTTTGTTTACCCAACAGCAATTTGAAAGGGGCCCAGCATTTGGTTTGCGTCGGAGAGGATTTGTACGTCAGGAAGAAGACGGCCGTCGAGGAGGCCTTCAAGGAACTTGTGCGCACTGTTAAAAAAGAATATCGTTTTTCGATTTTTTAAATCTCTAAAACCGATTTCCGCCAGAAAGACATTTTTTAATAACTGTTTTTAAAAAACGATAGTTATGCCTAAAAGTGTATTATATAATTATTAAAAAATGATATTTTAATTATCTTTCTTTAAAACATTTTAAATTCCCTGTTACCGTGAATATAGATGCATGTAACCCATAACAAAAAAAAATTTATTACGCATATTTATTACAGAAATATCCGGTTATTGAGTATACCGTTGGCGGCGCTCAGTTATATGAAAGCTTTAAATGTGACAATTGATTTATTTTAGATACATTTTACAGTAGAGAAGTTGAAGATGGGAATCGAACCAACCAATAGATCTTTGATTTACCAGACCACTGCTCTACCACTGAGATACTTTAACAATATATAGCAATATGGTTCTGGTGTAATTGTTCAGGTGATTTGGGGGCAGCTCTATAGGGCAGGTTATTAAACTACTCGCGATTCTCGATAAGATAATACGGTTATTAATTTATGTCCCAGTTAAAGTAATATTTGATTGTTGTAAAATAGTACTTAATAAATGTTTTATTTCATTAAAAAGAAGTATCAATATCTGTTTTTTGAAAATCAGTAATAAAGATTTCATTTTAACGAATATGATTTTATTTTTAAATATCGGAAAATAGTACATTTTAATAACAAATTTGACTATAAAAAATTGTTTTTAATACGCATATTGATTTCGACATAAAAAAGTATCACATTTTGTAATATATTATATCATTTTTCGGCCATAAAATATATATTTCTCGTAAATGTCTTATTACGTAATTTATTATTACAGTTTTAGCAATACTTATATCAGAAAATTTTGAAAACGATATATGCTATCGTTTTTCGTTACCATGTCTCTATTTTAGACATATACATAATGTCGAAAAAAAAATTCATTTTTAACAGTGCGGGGCCTCTAGGGTCCAATCCAATCCGTCGCAAGAGTCTCCATCAGTCCTGACCAAGTGACTGCTGGACCTGACGTCTGCGGGCTGAGTCGATTGCGGGAGAAGTTGACGCCCAACCCGCACTTTTTACGCCCTGTACCTGTACAACCCGAAATTGGAGCTGGACGAGAATAACTCGATCCGGTACAAGTTGGCCACCAGCCTGGACGACAAGTGACACTTCAAACTCAACTCGAAATGGAGGTAGAGTCTCCCTGTAGGAGGATCAGGTGGACCGAGCCCAGGAGGCGGAAGCCAAAATCCAAGTCGGCCCGCGTCCAGATCCTAGAAACGGTGGACGGACTCCTCCTCTTTGGCATTTACTTACTTGCACTTATCCAAATTGCTGGCCGGGATTTTTCATTTATTAATTCAACCAAATAGGAAATAATTGGAAATAATCACTTGTACGTGGTGGACACATTCGCTCCGACTCCGTCGTGGGATATCTAAGACGTTTTAAATATCCCATCTGGGACTCTCAAACTCAGCAGGCGCAGGCCCGGCAGCGTGAGGTGCAACAGCAGCACCATTAGCAGGGGTTGAATTCGGTGCACCAGTGATCCCGGCCGGGCTGCGAAGACGGCGAAGACATCGGCGAGGTGCACAGGCGCCGCTACCTCCTCCAGCCCATAGTTGGAGATGAACTCCAACGATGGCTGCATCTGCATCCACCAGCTGGCTTTCCCGCATAACGTCTGCTAAGAGATCTACCATATAGCCATTGCTGTCCAAGGCCCGGGACCCGCGGACTCGGCCAGAAGCGGGAGGCCAATGTGGGGTAGTCGGCCGTCTTGATGGGCGAAACTTCGCTAAAACGACCTGATGCAGTACCCGGTGAGATTCTGGTGTCGGTGTCGAGCGACCGGCCATCGTCTGGGATTTGCGCGTTCAACTTTTATCCGCCAGTCGACGGGCCAAAACGCCCCGCTGACAACCATCGACTTCAACGACCTGACGGTTAATATTTTTCCTACCTATAACCGTAACCATTTGAATGCTTAAATATTTGAAGTTTTCAAGGTTCCATGTTAGGCACTCATAAATATATGACTGGCAAATTAATTCCATTCCATTTTACAGTTTACCAAAGGGCCTTGTGATAAAGCCTTGATTTTTGCCAGGTTATCGGAAAGGGTTGTTCAGTTTTGCATGCAAATTAGTTGGAGGTAGTGTGCTGGAAGGGCAATTCCAAGGAATGCAACATTCAGGAAAATTCTATGTTGAATATATTACAGTGTTCTATGGAAATAAGGCCCAAACCAACACTATAACGGATAGATAAGACGATAAATTTAAACCAGTTTAATTCAAAGATTATATTAAATTGTACACGCGAATGCTGTTGATTCTTGATGGATATTGCATATATTTAAAGCTGTTGAAATTGAGAAAATTAAAATAACAGTTATGAAGTCTCACACCAAGTACATCAGGATTTTATATACTATATCTAAAGCTATCCATTTCACTACTATTAACGAAAACAATGGGATCCAGGAAATGTTCTGCCGGCGTTCCTCTCGTCTCCGGATTGTGCCCTGTACTCCTGCTGTTGAATGAGGCGCCGATAAGGAGGCGTGTCTGCGTGCGGAAGAAAAGTAAAATGTGAGATTGATTCTCGCACAGCAAACTGCTTGCAACTGCAGTTCACGTCAGTCTTTTTTTAGCCTATATACAGTAGTGCTACACACTAGGGAATATTCTGGGACGCCATTAGCGCGTCAAAAGTTTATTGAGAAGTTTCTATTCACTGAAAGACATTGTTGATACCCCAGTTCGTCTAAAGAACATTGGCCAACAGGGACGGAGAAGCCAATAATAACGAATTAACGATTGAAAATGTAACGTTTGCATTTAAAGGCGTTTAAAGGTGCTCAAACCGTAAGGACCATATCAGTAGGAATGAGATAATCAAGTCATTTTATTGTAGGCTTATTATTTTTACTGCTGTTACTACTGGCATCATTGTTTTGCAAGATTTTCTTTTAGGGGTTGGGAGAAGGTAGAATGAAAAATGGATATTATATTACTATTCTTTTGCGCCAGATTCCTTTAGTCGGGCGATAATCTTCTCGCCTAGTCCGTGTTTGTTGTCCCTAGCACAAGCGAGAGGAGTACGGCCTTGATTGTCGACACAATTCACGTCCACCGCTCCGGTATTGAGGAGGATCTCAATGAGATCCATTGACTCTGCATTTTCATTTCTCGCTGCCATGTGAAGAGGGGTGACTCTGTTCTTGTCAGCGATGCCTGGGTCGGCTCCCATTTTAATCAGACGACGAGCATTGATTGTAACCGGGTCGAGTCTCTCAATTGCGTAATGGAGTGGAGTCCTTCCGTCGTTGTCAACTGGGTTCACAGCCGCGGTAGCCTATATAAAAATCAATTAGTATTAGTAAAATTAATTCAATGAATTATTAGTAGCGTGGGCCCCTGTTTGTCGGCTAGTTTAGTAGGCTACCTCGGCTGTGTTGATGTTGCATTGCCCGGTTTCCAGTATGATGTCGATGAGTTCCGCCGTCTCTTCATTTTTGGCCGCCAAATGCAGTGGAGTGACTCTGGTTTTATTGGCAACGTTGGGATCGGCTCCCAATCGAATCAGGTGAGGGGCATTTCTTGCAGAATTAGATCCCATTATTGCATAATGGAGAGGAGTGTCTCCACCGCTGTCGACTCCGTTGATGTCGAATTTTGCAGTTTCTAGAATGACGTCGATGAGATCCGTCGTCTTTCCTTTAAGTGATGCCACATGAAGCGCATTCATTCCATATTTTCCCCGTGCGCTGCTGATATCTGCTCCATTTTTCAATAGAAGACGAAGTGTTTCTACGTCCGAATCTATAATTACTGAAATCAAATGTTCCTCGTTAATTCTAGCGATTTTGTCCTCAATTGGTACTGTGGCGTCGCTTAAAACGCTTTCAATTTCGTCGGCAGCATTGCTGGAAGTATAATTCACAAGTTTTTCTAAGGATATATCAGGATTTTTCGTTTCGATGTTTCCTTTGGGCAGTCTGTTTTCTCTTCCCACGGCACCTTTCTCTTTCAACAGATTGGCAATTCTTTCACCAAACCCGTGCTTGTTGGATTCTGCGTAATCTAGCGCACTATATAGCCCATGGCGCAAGTTGACATCAACGTCTTTGTGATTGACAAGTAGTTGGACGGTCATGCTGTCTTTTGCATATCCGGCCGCCACGTGAAGTGGAGTGCGTCCATATATATCAGTGACGTTTGGGTCAGCTCCTCTTGTTAACAGAAAATCTGCTGCAGCTGTGTTGGATTCCTTGACTGCCATGTGTAGGGCAGTCATTCCATATCCACATCTATTATGGTCATAGTAAATTATACTAGGTGCTGTTTCATTGATGTCAACTTTTCCACTTTCCAGAAGTATGTTGAGAATCTCGGGATCTGTATGGTTGATCACTGCTACATAAAATGGAGTGAAGCCATCTTTGTTTCGTATGGTGGGATCGGCTCCTCTTTCCAGCAAATTTCTAACCCAATCCACGTTGTTGGCGCGTATTGCAACTAAAAGAAGAGTTTCCCCATTTTGATCGCGGCCGTTGATATTGTCATAGATTCCCAGTGATATCTTGACTCGCGCTATTAAGAAATGAAGGCCATCAAATCCCGTCAAGTCAACTGAAGGATCGGCGCCTTTGTCTACGGAACGGCGAGTATTGACGCCTGTTGCCTCGTCGGATTCTCCAGTACAATCGTCAGTTTTAGTACTACACGGAGGTTTGATGCTCTTTTCCATTAATCGATCAAGAATTATATTGCCTAGTCCGTGCAAGTTATGCCTGGCGAAAAAGAAAAGTCTTTCATCGTTTCTATACTGTTTAATATATCTTTTTTTAAGATTCTTGAGTAATACATCGATGATTTTCATGTTTTTTGCACCAAGTGCAGCATAGTGAAGTGGAGTATCGCCAATATTGGTTCGACAATTGACATTTGCGCCCTTTTTGATTAAATACTCGGCCGTGATTTCATTGGAATAGGCGGCGGCGTAATGAAGTGCAGTCCTTCCTTGTTTATTTTGATCGTTGACATTGCATATGCCTTTGACTTTTTTAGCTTCCAGCAGTAGATCAATGATAGGATTACCTTCTCTCTGCTGTGCTGCCAAATAAAGAGGAGACACACCTTTTTTGTCGAAAAGGTTGGGATTGGCTCCTTTGTTTATCAAGTGTTTGACAACAAAGACGTTGGATACATAAGCGGCGTAATGAAGCGCAGTTATTCCGAATTCGTTTACATCGTCAACTTTGACTTTGGGATGAGCTAGGAGCAAATCGATGACAGTGATACCGTATCTATCATGTGCTGCCACATGAAGAGGAGACCTACCGATTTTGTCGAAAATGTTGGGATTGGCTTTTCTTTCTAATAATTTTTTAACAGTGAGGAAGTTGGATTCAGAAGCGGCCAAATGGAGAGCCGTTTCTCCGTTTTCGTCCACATCATCCACATTGACTTTGTCATGTGCCAGTAGCAAATCAATAATCTTTGTTTTCATTCCGAACATGCTGGCAGCAAAAAAAAGGGCGCTCTTCCCTGCGTCGCGTTTTGTAGGATCTGCATTCATTGGAGGTTTGAGAAGATGTTTAACCATTTTGGTTTTCCTCAAACTAATGGCTAAGTGAAGTGGAGTCGTTTTTATAGACGAATGACCACTGTTTTGGTAGACGAAGGCGTTGATGTCGTACTTGCCACTCGCTACTATTTTATCAACAAGGTCGGTATTTCCCATTTCAATGAGATGGAATAAAAGGGACCGATCAGAACAACCTCTTCGGTCTATGACGTTGATTAATTTCAACATTTTTTTGTTCCGGCCTTGAGAATACTTGAAATTCCCCTTGTATTTGTATCCGATGTTGGTAATTTGCTGACCGACGAATCTGACCAACGACTGGCAGTTGGATTTCTTTATGTGATATTTTTCTGCAATCACCTGTTGGGCCCAAAGAATTGCAAATAGATCTTTAATCGTACCTTTTCCTTTCAAATCTTCTTTGATGGGCTCAACTTTTTTCCGCCGTTTGCCTTCAAACTTGTTCTTAACGTTTTCTTCCTTGCGTGATCGTTGCAAGGCGATGTATTCCGTGTTCTTTTCCAACGACCACCAATAATAGACTCCAGCATCGTCTGCTGCTGTTTCACTTGTTGATTTGAAGACGATGAAAACGTGAAATGCTTTGATTAAATCTGTCGTTGAGTGCATGCTGCTTTGGTAGATTTCGACTTGAGTTATTTTCGATTGTTTGTCGATGTCTTTTAAAACGTCCAGCATTTCATGTATTTCAACTTTAGCTTCATCGAATTTTTCCATTTTTTCTTCGTTGAGTAAGAATCGAAAAATCGCAGGTTCCGAGATTTCGTGACCCACTTTTGGTTCCTTATCAGCGTTGGGCACGAAACGTAACTTTTGCTTGTATTCGTCGCCATTTAAATTTCGCGTACTTTTAAAGAATTTCGCCATGACAATAAGTTCTTGATTCAGCAGCAAGTTCAACAAAACCAAACTGACGTGTTTAATCCGGTGTAATCGAGCTGTTTTTTTTCCAGCTTCACTCTGGCTCAAATAATACGTGGCAGTATTGGATTGTGCAACGGATGCAGAGTTTCACGTTTAGAGGAATTCGTTCTCAAAAAAGAAAAAGATTCGCACATGGGGGAGCCAACAGTGTTAGACCTCGGGAATAATAATTAGTAAATAATCAAATGAGTTTTCCTTGTTCGTTGTTTGACGCTACTCGTTTTCCTTTTGTTTAAGCACTTTGTGATGTGTATAACCGTTAGTCTTGGGTTTACGAAATAAACTGATTAGATGCCAATCGACTTTCACCTACTTGCTCATGGAGGCCGCCCCTTCCACATTGCAATACGTATCTGAGATATTGTCTTTTTCATATCTTGTGCGTCAATTCATTCCGTCATCCTTGGCGTCAATCACCCATTTTAATCACTTACCTTACGGGATAACCTATTTGAAGTCAACAGGCTTGAACAATTGCGCCTGATTTCTGTCTAGAAAAGGGGCGATCCAGGCAAAGTCCCTTTTTATTTTTTCGACTGAGGCGATAAGGGCGACTAGCGATGGGGAATGGATGGACATTATCGCCGTGTTTTTGACGGACTAATGTATCCCCTATAGCCTATACGTAGCCTACATTGGCGATTCAACTGGTCGGCCAAACGGCGGACGCATGCAGTTGCGTTCCATGTTTGTCTGTTGGGCGTTGCCAACGTTTTGTATTTTTGATTCAAGTTCTGATAAAAACTGATCTTGGCCTTTCTTCAACTTTCAACCGCAATTCTAAAAGTGTCAATCATTATTACGTCATCTGTTTGTTTGTTTTTTTCACTTGTTTTATTTGTTTTTCACTTGTTTTATTTGCTTTTCACCAGTCCCCGGCTGCACTGTTGTTACCCAAGATTCGACATCGGCTGGAAGCAGAGGGGCGTGGCCCTGGGCCAGCTAAAATAAGAACGACTTCTCGCCATTTCCTATTGCGTGGCTGCAACGAGCCGCCCTGGAGAGTGACTACGTCTCGCAGCACCTGTAACATCACGAATGGATCAAAAACCCTGACCGGCTATAGGTGGCCATCATGCAAGGCCTCCCCTTTATACTTCGGGCTTCCATTCCGGCGGAGCGAGTGGTGGAGCGGGCGCGGTGGCCGAGGCCTTTTCCAACCCCCTTCAATCACCACAGCCCGTCGCTGCAGGCCGTCAAGGAGCTGAAGCGACTCTTGGTCCGTATATGACCGGGACCGAGCGGTCGGCAGCACGTCGACCAATTCGATGGGCTCAGCCGGAAGCGGGTGGACGAGGAGACGGAATTTCTGCGGGTGCCGGGCCTTTATCAATTCAATAAAACAAGAAATTAGCACTTTTGTACGTGGTGGACGGATTCGCTCAGAAATCTGTCTAGGAATTCATCAAGCGTGTAGTATCTAGTGTAATGTTTGTTGATAGATGGCGTTTTTTGTTGCGGGTAAGAATTCAAACGCAACCTGGGTCTAATATTTTATTTAGTCATTTTACTCATTTACAATTCAATGGCACACACAACTCAAGGTTGGTTCAATCTTCAGAAAATCTCTTTAGCTCGATTCTTAATTTCTTAGATTGCCATCAATAAATTGCGCCAGATGGCAACAATATGATCAGAAATCATGCAGATTTCGTACATTACATTTCGTACATATATTTCGTCTGTACCTGTACTTCATGCCTCGTGTGTAAAACATTTTTTTGAAAACTTTTGGGTGTGCAGTTTGGACTTTTGGTCCTCGTTGGATTTGATCTGTTAAACTTTTGTTAATTGAAAAAGATTCATATTTTTCATTGATGTTCCATGGGAGTTAACGACCAAAAACAATGGGAGTGACAACCGAATTTTTCTGGCAAATTCTGATTCCTTCCATGTGTGGTCATTTGTCGAAACAAAATCACTAAATCAGTCGTCATTCCGTAGCCGACTGACGACTTTCTCGTGAAACAGGTAATATTTTTTTTATTATTATCAAGATCGCCCACTCAGCTGTTAAAAGATTGTTCAAATACTATTATATCATGCTCGTTTTGACTTCTGACGTTTTCTAATTTCGATTCCCACTTCAAACGTTGCTCGCTAGCCAGTTATTAAACCTGTTCAACTTCGTTTGTATTGACTGTTCGAATATGACTCTGATGCATAGAACAAAAAAAACATGTGCTTCTTTTTATTCTACCAGGATTGAAAGTCTTTATCAAGACACCTGTGTTGATAAACAAAGGAGAAACTGGATCACGAAGAAACTATTTTTATTCCAAAGTTTGCAAGGTTTTCTGTTTTGGTGTTTCCATGTTAGGTATTCACATGAGATAACTGACTGTCAAATTAATTTCATTCCATTTTACAGTATCTACCAAAGATGCAAAGGGCATTCAGATAAAGCCTTGATTTCTGCCAAGTTATCGGGATGGGTTGTTGGTGTTGAGTTATTCGTTTTCCAGGTACACTAGAACCAGGACAGTTTTATGTAGCATATAAGAGTTTTTGTAAAACTAGACCCCAACCAACGCTGTAGCTCAGTAGGAAATGTTTTGTTTTTTTTTGGTGCTGGTAACCGACTGCCTTCTCAATTTTTTCCCTCTACCTTTTCCCTACTTTTTGTGGTAGGGGTTGAATAGTAGTTGAATGGTAGGGCATTCTTAGGTTGGAAATGACGATTTGATACGATATGTTTTAATATATATTTTAAAATCTGTGGATGTTCATTTTGTGTACAGGAAATGAGGCGTACTGAGGAGAATGTTGAGTTGCGGAAATCCAAGAAGGAAGACGACCTGCTGCTGAATCGACCTCCAAGCTCCATCACCAACAACGTTGTTCGTCCGTTGGTGGACGTGCTGGGCAACGGCGATTTCAATAGCCAGAAAGAAGCAGCTTGAGCCATCACCAACATCACACAGTCCCACCAACATCCTACTTTCATGTAACTGCTAAACGGTACCCAGTCTACTAACAAAAAGATTAAAACTACTTCTAAATTCTTCTACCTTTTTTTTACTCGCCTTACTAATTCTATAAGACACCACTATCCGGTGAATAGCTTACTTCAAATAAACTTAACCACTAACAATTCTTTTCTGCTTTTATTACCCCCACCCTACTTAAAAATTTTTGACCCCTTAACAGACGGCATTCATTTCAGGAGTTTCTCCATACTTACCGTAAGGGAGTGGATCCTACTGAAATGGTTTGGCACCTTCGTAGCAGTAGCTGCTTACTAATTTCCAACCTACTAAAACATTTTAAACCCACTAAAATGTCGTGAACTTGCTTCTTGTTATTGTTTATTCAGGTTGTCAGCACGTATTCAAGAAAACTTTTCTAAGTGCAAGTTTAAAACCAATAGTAAACATGCATGAATATGCGTGGATAATATCGAAGTATCCAACAGTTACTTTAAAGTAACTGTTGGATAAACAAAAAACTGAACGACATAAACATAACACTTACATTCCGTCTACAAAACGGTTGTACGATTTCAAAAATTTTGCCATAGCTTGTGGCTCTTGTTTCTTTGATCTCTTTCTTGTGGTAGCATTGGTGTCGGCAGTCAAGCAACAGCGATCGATAACATCCAGAACTCCATACATGGCGGGATATTGCATGTTGATGACATAATAAACCCCCAACAATTTGGCAATGACTTCGAAAACGACTATAACCGAAATGTTTGTGTAGTTCAGAATACCGCCTCCTAATATCACCATGGTCGTCAACACATCTTTCTTCCAAATGAGCAGGGCATAGGGATTCTGTCCGTTTTTGGCTGGCTCAATCAATGATTTTTCCTATTAAAAAATCATTTAAAAAATAGTGCTACCTATTAATCTTAAATGTAAGATTAATTATTACCTCGAAATTAATGAATAGAGGAGCTGATGCTGAAACACCCCTTTTGCTGGAACAAAAGTTGATTGATCGTAAGAAGTAAGTCGATACTTTCTCTTGGCTCTGACTTTCTGAGACCCTCTGCCAATAGGGGATGGTTTGTAAGTAAATACTTCTTCAACGTTGAAAGCAATTTTTCAAAGTTGCTTTTGAACTTATCGACACCTAACGAGCAAAGTGGTTCCATTCTTAAAAATTCTTGGGAAACCTGTTTGAAAATGAAATTCATATAATTTGCAAAACATAACATTTACAACATTATTATTACCCCTTCAATTGTTCTGTAAATCGGGGCAATGTCAAAACATTCTTTTGTTGATTTAGCTTTGTGAATTTTATCTCTCCTTTGACGAAAAGCGTTTTGTTCTTCGACATCAGTGGGAGACATATCAGGAATCACGGCAGTAACTTTTTCATTCTCTTTGCCTTCCTTTTTTGAAAGCCGCTTCTTTTTATGTTGGTCTCCATGAGCTAAAGCATTCTGGTAGTTTCCAATCATTTTGGTCAACTTATCCTTGAAAACAACCTAAAAATGAATTCAAGAAATTGAAATTAAATTGAAGCCTTGAACATAAAACCATTTCGACTTACCCAGTTCCCATTATCGGAGCACTCGTGTTGAAAATGTGGAAATCTATCCACAATCATTTTGCTGTACATGTTGTACTCTGATTAAGTCCTTTTTTTCTGGTCGCAACATTAACAGGTGTCTTCCACACACACGCGTAAAGCGACTTTCATGATGTG
The DNA here is from genome assembly GCF_021234035.1 of Daphnia pulicaria. NCBI lineage: Eukaryota > Metazoa > Arthropoda > Branchiopoda > Diplostraca > Daphniidae > Daphnia > Daphnia pulicaria. The sequence goes on from NC_060913.1 coordinate 28,905,451, forward strand.
CAAGGGTGTCGGTCTCGATTGCCCGCACCAAAATTTCGTTGAATTGCCATGGTGCCATGCCATAACTTGGGATAGTTAGTGGAGGAAATGGATTGTCTGAAAAAATCAATAAAAATTGCATTTCTACATTAGTAATACATGTATTCATTATTATTGAAAATTAAAGAAATTAGTCGTTCACTATTACCTTTCGATTTTTGGCCAGAAGCTTCATCATTTTCGCTTGATGTTGTGATCCCTGATTTATCACCAGCCTTTTCTTGGTCACAGCTTTCTTCTCCTGATGATGAGTCACAGATTCGTTCTTGGTTGCCTGAGCTTGATGGTGATGAATCATAAGTGCTGGGCTCGCTTTGTTTTTCAAATGGCACACCTGTAGTACACAATTTCGTTGTGAAGTGAAAAGTGTGAAACTGTTGAGAGACACCCGGGTCGGTCTGAGTACTTGTAGCGAACCCTCCTCGCAATGGAATGCTTTCACTGTTATCCAGAACACTAGAATTGGGAGACCTCTGACTGTCATCGTAGAGTGGTTGTGAATATACTTGCTGAGAATCCATTGTGGGACAATATATATTCTGACCTATATAGATATAATGAAAATTAAGTATGAAGTTACAGACAATAGCAATTAAAACTACTTACTTTCTAAAAGATTAGGTGTGGTTTGAAATTGGTCTTCATCTTTCGCAGTCATATTGTGATGTTCTCTGTGTTGGTCTAATAGCAAACTTTGTTCTGGACATACTTGCGATTCAGTACATTGGGATTGGCCTGAATATAAAAAAAAGAGTTTTAGTATCTACAATGTAAAGCGATTAGTTTTTAACAACCCTTAGTTTTCCAACATTGACTGCGTCCCATTTTCAGCTTCAACTAAATTCAACATCACCACTTTGGAATTAAATTTTTGGCCCTGTCTGGAATTACATAGGTTTCTGTCATAAGAAACTCGTCGTCGAAATCTTCATCGAATATATATATTTCTACTTGATCAACTGGCACAACATCCAGTCCCAGTAAATGAATTTTACTCTCTGACGCAAGTTTTTGGAAGAAACATATGTTTAACCACCCACAAATCAGGCTCTGTCAATGAGTGTCTACTTGGAATATCTACGATTGCTTTCATTCTCGCACCATTTTCAACATTGTATGAAACAATAAATTTTCTACTTTCGTCCATCATGAAATATTTGAAAACGACAGAGCTGTAGACTTCACATTTATTTCAAGCATGACAAAATTTCAGGCACGGAATTGCGAAGTCACATCAAAATTTTCGGTCATTCCCTTAACACATTGCAACCCTGGTAGCACGCCTCTATCTATAGGATATACGTCGCCCATCTTTTCAGCCGAGTGAGGTATCTTAACTCGACGTCCATAGGATTGCCTATGTCTATACTAATGTCACGCTTTAAGACATCCAAATGGGTACGGCTTACAGCCGTCTTCAAAAAACTTAAATTTTAGCAAAAAGAAAAAAGAAACGTTCCTCGATGGGCGCGAAACCACGTTCTTTGGAGAGGTACTCCAGTGCTCTACTCACTACACCACTCTATATTATTTTCATCTGTATTTGGTTCAAAGGCTCTAAACTAATACTAGCAGTTAAAATTATGAAAATTTAAAGTCCTTGTCTTCCGCATCTATCCTGTGGACAGATAATTTGGACATCTCACAGACGTCATGTTACGTCTGTCTGTTAAACGTCTAATTTGTAGACACAAATGGATGTCCGTGATCGTATGAGAAACGTAGATCTATAGGACATCTATACGAAGATAGCATAAGGCCGTAGTAAATTGAGTATCCATGTGATATCCAATTTAGGTTGTAGATAGATCAGATTTGATTTTGACATTAAGACATCTATATGATAGACGATGGATGTAAGTGTGCTACCAGGGAATACATTCAATATAATGATTGGTTATTGTTTCATAAAAATTAACTTATTTCATTCAAAACAGAAATTTATGCATATATTTCAATTATGCAAAATGTAATATCAAATGAGACTTCCCATTTATATTTTAAAATAAATGTGTTAAAGTGAACTGCTTACTGGCAACTCAGCCCAGAGATTCTCAGCGTAAGACGCCATTGTTTTGTTTAGGACTCTGAAAACACTCCTCTCCGATTTCTTCTAAGATTGTGGTCATTTTGAATAAGAATGGTTAAATTACGATAACGAGACTGAAACGAAACGAAGGTAACCTTACTTATTATTATTATTTTTAAGAGCTATACTCATAACTTTATTCTTTGCCATCTCTAGATTAATTTGACTATTTTCTTTTTGTGGTTGGTGAGTACATGACAACAGTCATGTTCGTGTCACTTGAACCAGCACTTCCCGTTCTATTCATTACATAAAGTGCTTCGTCGAAAGTAAAGTTTAAATTGATTAATGGCCTGAAGATGTTTGGTTCCATGTTGACAAGCTATATCATCAGACCATGTTTACACACAACTACACAAGGTAAAGTTTGTAATTGAATAAAATAACACCATTTTAAATACAGATTTGTTGCTATTCTGATTTCTAGGGTCAAGTAATTGATGATATTACAGCAGCAACTTTGGAAGATGCAGCACAGTATTGTAAAGCAAACAGCATCCAAGTGAATAATACGAACAACATTGATGTTTTTTCACCCTGTGGTCTAATTAGATAAAGACTCCTGGTATGTAAGTTGGACAAGTTGGATTATCCACTTTGCTAACAATCATGTTGCTATAGGTTCGCAAGATTAGGGTGGAGAAAAGAATTACTGAAATTGTAAACCGTCTCAACATAACCAAAGTGGATTCAATGTTTGAAAGACAACAGAGAGACTATGCAGAAAGAGACGACAAGAAGACTCCTTAAATAACGAAAAGAAAGGGAGAGAAGTAGAAGAGCGAAAACAGGATAAAGCTGAACTAAGGTGACCTTGATTTAGTATACAAATTATATTTTTTAATACACAGAAATGTTACATTTTACATGTTTAGGAGCTACGACCGTTTGCTGAAGCATAGAAACATGAAGACCAACACAGATGATGATGGAAACGATTCCGATGACTTCATGTATAGAGAGTAGCTTATACGTTAACAACCAGCCGAGGGAATGCAAACTCGATTACAAAATGATCAGCCTTTTCGTATTAAGTATATGTGCTATTAAAATATCCATCGCACTTGACTCGAGTTTTCTCCGGTTTTCTCTTTGTCAATAAAAATGTGAAAATCAAACATAATTTCTTAATATCTGTTAATGTAGGGAGATGTAACTATAGGTATGATTAATTCCAGATGACCAATTTTCAGACCTTGACATTTTATTTACATTAGCCAAAGGTTATGATGAGGTGCAGATCTCTTTAAGTCCGACGTGTGCTATGTGGGTTACAGCATATGGTAATAATTGGGAATTACATGGTGATTTTCATTAATAAAAAACGAATGAAGCGGTGCAGGAAAAGGTAAAGAATTACTTTTCAGGACAGAGTTGGGTTTACAAATAAAAGAAAATGAATTGGAATCAAAGAATGTGTGACATGAAACGCCCTCCATAATAAAAAAATCCCGTCATCTGAAACTATAATATCTGCAATGCGGAAAAACTGCCCAGGTGGCACACAGACTATGTTTCAGACCTGTAACAGGGTTGTTTTATCGGCCTGTTTTGGGTCGGTAATGAGCGCATATAAGTTAGCTGTTACAGCCTTGTAATACAGACTATGTAAAACATGTCTGTTACAAATATGTTTTTCAAATTATAATTGAGAAATAAATAAGCTGGTCTGGGGTTTGGACCGTCGACCTCAGAATCTACGATCCAGTTCGCTATCCACTACACCATGCTTGTAATGTCACAGATGTATAATATCATGAATACCGTTCATGTTCTAGTTAAATTGATAGTTTGACTTAGGATTTCTTTCTAAAACTGCTGATTATTATTCTAAGTCGCATAGTTTAGTATTATAACAATTATTTTAGAAAAATGTAAATATATATTAGTAAATATAAATAAGCCATGTAGTTCAGGTTTGTTCCAGCTCTGTGAATCAGTTTCTTGAAATTAAGAAAATTCCAAATGTATCTCAATATAGCCCTTTGAATCTTGGAATAACTGTAGATAACCCATAATAAAAGGAAGAAAGCTAGTATTATGCCGATTTGAGATTATGGAACGATAACTTCAAAAACATTATTTACATGGCTGTTTACAATACAAAACCAGACTTTGATCAAAGTCACCATACCTGGGGTACAGAATCAGAAAAGATGATTACTGACTTATGTCTTACAAAGGAAATACAGACCCGTACCAGACCTGGAGTACAGACACAGAACAGAAAAATATTGTACTTGGTAATACAGAGTAAAAACATGCATGTGACATACCTGTAATACAGAAGAAAAACAGAATGTCTTTCTACAGAGTAAAAACAGACTAGTGACAAACATGGGAAACAGAGCTAAATCAGAAACAATTTTCTCAAGTAAAAAACAGATCCGGAACATATATGTAGTACAGTTTAAAACCAGAATTATGAATTACAGAAAGATAACAGATCTGTCCCAGATCTGTAAAACAAACTATTACCAAATCCTGTAAAACATAGGAATTCCAGACAAATTTCCTGTAAAACATAGCTGTAACAAACCTGATACGGATCTGTTTCACAAGTGTGTGAAACAGATCGGTTACAGGAGTCTGTAACAGCTCTGTGTGCTACCTGGGTGTGCTGGAGATTCGAAATGAGGCAACTTGAGCAAGAAAAAGGTGCCTATTTTACAAACACGACCACTAATTTTAATTTTTTGCACTGTTCTTATCAAAGAATGCCTCAGCAAGGAAGTGTTATCACATAAGATCCCCAACCAGCGAGTGTGTTTTACAGCAAATATAGTACTTGATTTTCCCAAAACACAATTTTGAATATCAAAATAATTACTTTCTCCTTCCATTTTTGCGTTTAACCCAACGAGTTTTTGATGATGAGAACACATAGTCCAAGGGACGTTAAAAAAATTGCAAATCCGTCTCATTACTTTTTTAAACGGAGCGTTTTTGGACTCATAACGAAAACACCAGCAGTAGCGAGGAGCACCAAATTGTCGAATCTGATTAGGAAAATGCAATAGGGAATGCAGCTTAGGGGTGATCGTCGCACCTGTTGTTTGATACAATTCAAGAAATATTGAGTTGTGAATTTCAATATTTCTTTCCCAGATAGGAATTGGTGTCCCGGGGTAGTTCCAAAGCCGTACCAATGGCACGACTGCGACGAGTTCATCCAAAAGATGTCTAAACCCGAGCCCTTGAAAAAATAATACTTTCCTTTTTACTCCTGTATATCATTGGTGCCCCGTTGATGTCCCTAGCCCGTCCCATTTCTTTTCTTTTGGCTCTCGGTCAAGACTTAGAAAATTTTTTGATCACATGTCTTTGTTTTAACGCGGCGAAATTTTCTTATTCCCTTTTATGACGGTGTTAACGTTCTGCTCACTAGATGGCCAGTTCAATAAATTTTCTATGGAATTTTTTTAAAATAATATATTTTGATTTTCTTTATTTAATGAAAATAATCCTTCAAGCTTTAGATTTCTTATTGTTTATTCATAAATAATGGAACAAACTCTTTTTACTGGAGTGTTCAGTCAGTTTGGCAACGTTCACACTCACTCGGACTTGAAGAACGTCGTCTGTGTTCTGCCTCGTGTGAGAAAACTGGAAAAGACTATCTCTGTGTGTTGCTTCAGTTAATGGATTGTTTTCCTCAACAAGGTATTATTATTACTAAATATCCAAAGCTCTGTTTGTTGATTTAGCTTACAACATTATATTAGAAACAAATTGTGTCTGTATACATGAGTCGCGTGAGTAAAGCAATAACTTAGACTCCAATCTTCAGCGCTAGATGGCGGACGGATGTTTTTAAATTGTGGATGGATGTTTTGACGTTTTACAACTTCAATTTACGCCATAATACGGTATATTACGAAGTAATACGGCCATACGTTTTATTTTGTTCCAATTAATTTTTATTTCTATTTATGAACGGTTTTCGGTAGGGACTTGTAAGATTCAGTGTTGACAATAATGGCTGCCAGTGTTTCTTCAAGACAAAAACGCAGACGCATTCAGCAAATATTGGTTAACGGAAGTGCGTGTTACCAGGAAGATGCCGAGCAATGTTCCTCTGCTAACCAAAGTGTGACTGGTGCCAGTGAATCAAACAGTGATCAAAGTGATATATTACATAACAACTCATTACAAGATTATTGCATTGCAGAAGTTGTCGACAGTGACATGAATCATAGTGATACAGAACCTGACAGTGACAGCGATGATGAAATTTATGTAGACTGTGAAGAAGAAACTGAAACGTGTTGTGAAGTGGAGGAAGATGACACATTTTTCGACTGTGAGGAACACAATATTAACACATGTGAGTTTCGTGAAAGTCTTGCCTCTTGGGCTGTTCAGTGCCAGATTCCGCAATCGCATGTAGACAAATTACTTGTGCTCCTGAAATCATTCTCAGACTTTGACACATCCAACCTTCCTAAAAGTTGTCGAACACTTCTGAAAACTATTCGTCGCACTGCAACAAAAGTAGTTGGCCCAGGACACTACTATCACTGTGGTGTTGAAAAAGGAATCTTGTCAACTTTTCAAAGAATGCAAGTGAAACGCATTCCTTCCAAACGTATCAAATTGCTGATAAATGTTGACGGTGTGCCCATAGCTAAAAGTTTCGGTAGCCAATTTTGGCCGATTCTGGGTAGACTTAGTGGCTTTCCACATTCCAAACCTTTCTTGATAGGTATCTATCATGGGCCTTCCAAGCCATCTGATGCAAATGTTTTCCTTTCTGATTTCACAACAGAAATGTTAGATTTGCTTGAAAAAGGCATATTGTATAACGGTGAGGTCTTGACACTCGTTATATTTGGATTTGTTTGCGATGCGCCGGCAAGGGCTTTCATTGCTTACACAAAAACACACAGCGGTTATTTCAGTTGCTCAAAGTGTACAGAGGAAGGGGATTTTGAAGGTAGAATCGTATTTTTGAACGAGAAAGCCCCATTGCGTACCGATGCAACTTTCCGAAGTCAACGACAAGACGAGCATCACACAGGTCGGTCAATTTTAGAGCAGTTGCCAATTGATATGGTGGCCACCTTTCCCCTAGATTACATGCACCTTTGCTGTTTGGGGGTCATGCGTAAATTGTTGTGGCAATGGATAAAAGGTCCTCTTTCGTGTAGATTAAGCCAAACTCAGAAAAACACAATCTCGAGCTTTTTAATTTTTTTGGCAAGTTACATTCCTTCAGAATTCAGTCGTAAATCGCGGTCGTTAGCGGAATTAGCAAGGTGGAAAGCCACCGAACTAAGAGAATTTTTATTGTATACTGGTCCGATTGTATTGAAAAATGTGCTACCAAAACGCCTTTACGAACATTTCCTTCTTTTTCATGTTGCGGTCAAACTTTTGGTAGCACAACATTTCTGCAAAGAGTTTAACGACTACGCCAAACAGTTGCTTGTGCTGTTCGTGACGGAGGCAAAAGAAATTTACGGCAAAGAATTTCTCAGCTACAACGTTCATAATTTAATTCACTTGGCAGACGATGTACGTCACTTTGGCAATCTTGATTCTTTCAGCGCTTTTGCTTTCGAAAATTATCTGCAGGACATTAAACATCTTTTGCGAAAACATAATCAACCCTTAGCCCAAGTTATCCGAAGACTTGATGAGATCCAGTTAAATCTAGTACCACGGATAAATTGTGCTGTCTCACCTTTCGTATTGAAAAAGAAACACACTCAAGGGCCGATGATAAATGGCTGTCGTGGCGTTCAGTTCAAGTTTCTCCAATGTCACTCATGGACTTTTCGTACAGATAACGACGCAGATTGTTGCGCAATTCTTCAGGACCAAACGATTGTAAAAATTGCCAATTTATTGAAGAGTGAAGAAGGAATTTTCTTGGTCGGGCATAGTTTTCTTCACAAAACTAGCCACTACTCTTCCCCCTTACCATCTTCCAGACTCGGAATAGTTTGTGCAAGACGACTTTCTCAATTACAACGTTGGCCTATAAAGTCCTTGAAATGCAAAGCAATGCTGCTGCCAACAGCAGTTCATAGTCTTTATGACTTCGCTGTTTTTCCATTACATATGCAAAGCAACGCATAGCTTCAATCTTGCAAGTCGATGTAACTGAAGATTCCATTATTAACATCTCTCGGCTCTTGAAAGGTTATTTACGGATGTTTACAGTTAATTGGCTTGCAAAAAGAGTATCTAATTTTTTTTTTCAGGATTTCCAAATTTTTTTCCATTAAAAGAAATGCAGCGATTATTTTTTTATTTCCTCTACGATGTTTCCCATTCTCGATTCTTCTTCAAGGGTATTTAAAAGTCAGTACATAACGTAATCCTAATATTTATATTTTTTCGGTTAATTCCAGGTGGTCTTTTAAGAAATCTGACAACTCCATTTTGTAGCGTCTGTCTTCTGCTCTGTCGTCTCACCAAGCGTCGTGTCTCGTGTGTCTTGTCTCGTGTGTCTCGTCTCGTGTGTCTCGTCTCGTGTGTCTCGTCTCGTGTGTCCTGGAATTTATTTGCTTTCAATAAAGGGATATTAACATATGCCAGAACGGGGTAAATATTACAACAAAACGTATATAACTTTTAAAAATTTACGATCTTCTTGTTCATGTGAGTTAGTAAAACACTAAAACGTATGCGGTTTCCTTTCAAGATGTAGCTACAAATTAGCCTTTTCAATCATCTAATTGCATTCTTTCGCAGGTGAAATGTTTCTTATAGTGGAGTATATCATAGGTGAACATGAGACCGAAGTAGAAGTTGTCCCCAGTTCATGGTACTCATCAGGTCAGTGTTGGTGGCCTCCAGGTGCATTTGCTCGTTCAACATTGGAAAAAAAAGTAGCGAAGTCAGTGGATTGTGATAAAGCTACATGGGACTGTTATGATGCTCGCCTCATTGCTACTTTCAGTAAGTATTTCATGTACTTTTCTACCGAGGTTAATTTTTAAAGTAATACTGATTTCTTTCTGCAGAAACGTATGCAGAAGCCAAGGCTAAGTTGCCTCTTGCTATTGCCGGAGAATCAGTTGCTCCCAGCTCGACTGACGTTGATGGACATAAAAAAGGAAAAGGAAAGCGAGAAAAACAGAAAACAAGAAGGTATCTAAGTGAAGATACGAGTGAATCTAGCGACGACGGAAATAGAAAGAACAAGGAGAACTCGTCAAGAAAGAAGAAGAAACGTAGTAAGCACTTTAATTTATTTTTCTCGAAGTTACTTTTTACAGAATTGATGTTTCTAGGTCCAGCAAGACCTTCCCAGAATGCTTCGGTATCAGCAAATTTATCAGACACACATATGACATTGCCACCTGTTCCGAACGGTCTCAACATCAACACGTTTTTTTCTTCTCAATCTTCAAATGAAGTTAGCCACACCAGGCCAAGAATTGAATCTACTGAGAACGGTAAGTACGAGTACAAAAATAAGTGGAAAATTTTGAGTATAACATTTATCTTTTCTATCCATTTAGAAAGATCCAATTCCTTTGACGACAGGAATGGTGTTACGGATGAGATTATGTCCTCTCCTGTTATACCACGACAGCAGCTAGCCGTAGCTAGAAAATCAACTCCATCACCATCAGCTACCATAGCTAGGAAATCAACTCCATCACCATCAGCTCCCACCAACCCGGAAGTGGATGCAAGTAAGATTTTCATGTAGTGTTGATTCCAGGGAATCTATTTTTTTACATGCATTTTCTTTATCTCAGGAAAAATAGGTGTTATCTTGCAACGGGTGGAGGCGTTAGCTAGAGGCATTGAAGTTGTGAAGGCTAATCAGCGGGAGGTGCTAGACCTACTGACGTTGCTGTTGAAAAACAGTGCTCCACCCCAACCGGATTTACCTTCCATTACGGAATTGTTTCAGCTGCCTATGAAGACTATACAGGATGCGAGGAACTTGACAAAGCTACTGAAAGTTCAACATAATGCATCTAAAATGGTAAATTTCAAACATTCCTCTTATAATAATGATCTAAATTTTATATTCATCTTGGTTATTGCAGAAGACGTTCGTCATTGGGATAGGAGGGACTACGAATTCCATGGTTGGAAGGGTCATGAAGTCAATCATGACCTACCGGTGTGGCAGTTGTTTCTGTTATCTAGGCCTGAATGAAGATAAAGTGGCTTTCAAGTCAACCACTATTTGCGAGATTGTAATTGGTGAGTGCTTAGTATTTAGAATACATTTTTATTTTAACATTTCTTCCGTCAATTTTTTAACGTTTTTCATACTTTTACCATTTCAGATGGAGTTCGTGAAGCACACAATTCTTTGACAAGAGATGCAGTTGAAGCGAAGATAAAGAACTGGCTACGTCACTGCCCAAGATATGCGTCGAAACAAACTGACGATGGAAGCCAGAGTGGAGAAGACGAGGAACAAGAAGAAACCTCCTAAACTAAAGACTAATTTTTCATTGTCTCTGCGAAGTAATTTGACTATTTTATGTTTCTGTTGTATATGAAGAATTAAAATAAATTTGAGTTTGTTTCCAAAATATTACTGAGTCTCTTGATTTTATAATAAATTGAGCGTGGTTCATTCCTATTCAGCCATGTATGCATCCGCGATGAAATTTAAAAAGAACGAGGATATTATTCGTATAAAAGACGTTTAAAATGCATCTCAATGGTTCCATTTACATCTAAATCCCGTCCAAATCCCGTCCAAGGTCCATCCAATGGGACCGGATAGGAACCGCTATCGGATCTCGTCGAAGCGGACATTGGCCATACGTAAAAGACGTCCAAGGCATGTAAACTTGGGAATCTGCTATGTTCCAAGTACATCTCAGACGTCTCAAAGTGACGTGTTTGGGACGTCTTTGGGACTGCACTGTGCTATCTGGGTTCAAGTTCGGAAAGCTCGCGTTCGGTGAAAGAGTAGCATTGCAGGGATGCCAAAATTTCGAGAAGCAGAATGAAGTTCGCTTAATGAGGACTGCTTTCCACATTCACATATTTGGACAAAACAAGTGGAAGGATCGATGCAAGGGATGCCATTTCGGAAGATGAAAATGATAATTTTTCTAGCCCCTCAATTTCTGTTAATCTGAGTGGAGGGGGGACAGTAAATTCTCGTCAACTTTTCAATTGGGAAATATCATAATTAACGGTCTCAATATTCAATTTAATGATTGGGTCACATATCAAGTGTTTCAGGAGCCGACAACATTCATCGTTGAGAATACCTTCGTATGCGACATGCATTAAATCTATCATGAAACATTTTGTGGGATCGAAATTACGTAAACTTGAGAGGGGACAACGACAATTAACTCCATAATCCCGTGAAAAAGCATCACGCTCAGCCTGTGTCCTGGCGTTTTCTATTTCAATAACTTCCATGTCATGCGAGGTTTTGTCTCGCATCGTACACATAGTCTCTCGATGAACGCAATGTAAATTGATTCGACGATCAATCTTGCAAGTACGGCATGGCAAATTCGCAAAACCAACACCCTCTTTAAAACCACCAACGAAATTAGAAGCCGGCATATCCCCAGAAAAGTTCAACAATATACCATACCACATTTTTTTTACGTTTCTCACCTCCAATTCAACACCTTCTTCTAACAGCTTCATGTCTTTTAAAAAAGGTTGAAGGAATATTTCTACACCACGTTCCTTCAACAGAGAGGAATTTACGACGCCCAACAACATAATGCTTTTTAAAGAAGAACGGAAAATAGGGGGTAAGTTGACATAGGGGGTAAGCATAAGTACATAAGTTGCTTTTGAAAGAACTGAAAAGAACATGTATCGCATACTTTTCAAAATAATAGATAAATAATTAATTCTACCTTTTCCCCGTTTGTTACCAGGAATGCAGGAAAGATGAACAGGACCCTTGCATTCCACACACGAAACATACTGAATGATTCTACCAGTAAATCCATCATTGCAAATAACGCAAATTTTGTCATCACCCATTTCAGAACTATAATTTTCCTTAATAAGAATCACAATCAACTTCACTTGACGTTAGAATAAGGTAGACTAAGTAGTAGGCTTACCCCCTATTTCGATTTCATTCCATATTCCATCTCTTATAAGTTTTGGTGTAACAGACTGGAATTGAACCGGAAGAGATTCTCTTTCCTGCAATATCCTTGACTCGACTCGTTCATGATTCCCGCAAAATAAAAAACTCGGATAAGTTAATTTTGTTTTCAACTCAACTTTGAACTTTATTAATTTTATCAAAATTTTATTTATTTTTTTTGTTTTCGTATTTGCGCTCTCTACTCTATTTTGTGTGTGGTTTACGATGTAGCCGGCGCTCGTTTGTTATTTTGTCGTTGATGGATATATATTCCAGCTCTCTCTATCCCACCCTCAAAGCCCAAACTGTTTGTCCCTTCAACTCTCGAAATGAAAGAAAAATTGCACAATTGGCATATAGTGACATTTATAATAAATTTTATATTTTATCCGTCACCAATTTTTCATTCGAAGCCAAATGTCACTCGATTAAATAATTTTAATGTGGCTGTTGCTAACGGTAACAGATGGCGTATAGTTGCGGACGACGTGAATTTCTGTTGCTCCTGTCTTCTCGGAACAAAACTCGTCCCGAATCGATCCCTGTTCAAATAAAAATATAAGAATAGAATAAATAGGCCATGAAATAAAAACAAATTGTATTTTCATATTGTGAAAGACACAAAAATATGAAACGTAACCTTTAAATACAAATTTGAATTGAAAAAAGTTCCAATGCATTTGCAAGGATTTGAACCACATCCACATGCGATAGCTTGACTCGATAAAGGATTCTCCCATTTAATTAAACAATAGGAAATACAAATAAATAGACAACTAATTAAATAAATCTACTTTTTTGCCTTTATTCTCTTTTCCTACTTATACAAAAACTCATTTTTCATCATATGCAACAAATATAAATAGTACCATTACCACACCTTACATATATAATAAGGTGCTGTGTGGCTCAGTGGGTTAAGGCACCATTTCTGAGTGTGTATAATCAATTGCTGAGTGGGTTTACGCAAAAAATAAAAGAGCTTGCCTCGATTAGTGAACATAATACGGGATATATATACGGTCCATATATATAGCTTTGACGCTGTAAGTCTAGCCCTTTAATGGAATTCCTTCGACATAGGTAGGTTCCGTGCCTTCGTTAAATTAAAGCCATTCCGGGATTGGGTATCGGATAATTACGATATCACAAAAACTTAGACGTAATTGTATAACGGCTGGTTGCGGGCTTGCGGCTTAGGAGGAATAGGGTTGGTGCATGAATAAGGGATTCGATTGAAAAAACTATCATAAGAATCAGTTTTTTACGCTGATTCTCATGGTAATTTTTTTTTATATTTTAAAAATAATTTCTTCAGAGCGTTATCTGTGTTCAAAGTTCAGTTAGGCTCCTCCCACTTCAAAAAGGACCCCCAGCCATTTTTGGTGGGCGGTCCTTAAAATGGGATAAATTTTGCTCTTTTTCCCCCCTTTTCACCCTTTTTCGTGCTGCCTATACCCCTATACCTATACCCTTTTGCCCTTAGGGCCGAAAGGCGAAAGACGAAAAGGGTGAAAAGGGGTAAAATTTATCCCATTTTAAGGACCGCCCACCATAATGGCGTGGGGTCCGTTTTAAAATGGGGGGAGCTAATCTCAACTTTTAAGTGAGATTACGGGGGGAAATTATTATTTTAAAAATATATTAAAAAAACCATGAGAATCAGCGTGAAAAACTGATGCTAATGATATTTTTTTCAAACGAATCCCTTATTCATGCACCAACCCTATTCCGAGTAAACTCAGTTTAAATATTATTGGGAGTGCAATTTCAGATGTGTTGCATGTTCATTCGAGCCCAGTCCGTGGTTCCAGTATTCTTATACTACTGGTTGACTTTTATCAATTGATTACGAAAAAATCAACGAGACAGCAAATCTAGTTTGATTTATTAGGCATTTAGGCATTCCCGCGCTCAGAAGAGTATGACGTTTACACCGCTAGGTGACGACTGCTACTTCCTTTCTGTATTTACGTGCATGTTTGAAAAATCGTCTACTGTTGTCCCTTTGGCCCTTTGCCTTTTGGTTAACAGTTAACTGATTAGTGTGGTCTGTGGGACTGTGGGATGTTGGTTAGTCTAGGTCAGGCTATTCAATTCAATTCCTTAAATTTATAAATTTCATTATAGGTTAATTCAATTCAAATTTTGATGTCCAAATCTCTGCAAGTAGAAATTGTGAGTTCATGTTTGGAAGTCAGAACTAAAGAAACAGTGAATTAAGATGGAGCTAACTGATAGGCCTAGTTTGCTCTTTCGAAGACACAATTTATGTCTGAGTAGACATTAGACTTAAAATTGTGCCTTCTTTTAATTAATTAATTGGATCAATTTTCTCCTGCAGTTCTACCTCAAACAATGAAATGCTGTTGCTGCTGAATTCAATGCGAAAGTGCAAAAGACTTGAAATGTTGTGCAACTGTCGTCAACAACTTTTTTTGCGGGGCAACACAACCTGGGTAAGCAAAAACTTTGTGATACTATTATTCTTTTCAATCTTGTGTCTGACATGGAGAAGGCTATTATAACAATTAATTTTCATAATAATTCGACATACAATTGATGTGCAAACTAAACCCAATTTCTCTTTCTCCCACAGTAAGATGTATTAGATGTACCGTAGCCAAAACATGTTTCGTGTAGAACTGCTGCGGAAGCTGGTATTCAAGATCTAATCAAATCATCAAAATATTTTCTTAGCATGGTGGCATGTATTGTATTTCATTTCATAAATGTGGTGGTGAATGGTAAAATTTGTTTGCTGTTATATTTCTGAATATTGACAATGATGATTTCTCTGTTTTGTTTGACTTTGCAGGTGAACAGCAACCCTTTGGATTGAATTCCATTAATCCACTAACCTTAATCCATTATCCACAGGAAACTTGCCCTTAATCCTCCAAGGTAGGACACAATCACTTTTTATCATTTTTCACTATTTCTCCACGAAGTGGAAGCAAAGCAGTTTCATAGCTCCTGGTTTAATCAAGCTCCTTGTCATTGCCGTCTTAGTTGGTCCCATTGGACGTTGGGTCTCATCCATTTTATTCGGTGTAATTTAAGTGTATTGTTACGCGGATTTCCCCTCAAAAACACGTTCATTTCCACGTTTGGAGACTCTTTTGTGGGTGATACGTAACGACACTGCTGAATGGAATCTAATTTCCACTACACGACAATTGCGATGCCATACTTGTTCCATTTTTTAAGGGAGACCGAGAGGGAAACATTGCGACATTTGTGGGGTGTACAACCATGCGGGCGGAAGGTACCCCCCACAGGCGATATTGAGTTGTTTCTAATTTTTTTTAGTGAAGGTCGCAGTTTGAACCTCCCAAATGGCCTCAGCTTGGGGTTTCTATTGAGTTGCTCCAATCTCAGAAGCCAGTGACAACGCCCTAATAGAAGAAGACCTATTGACCTGTGAAGAAGGAGAACAGGTTGACTAATTTGGAATTATTTTCTCTAGAAGAGCTGTGGTGCCGGGTAAATAGCAAATCAGGCCGCTTCCTATCAAGCCTATCCTCCTTTTATAATAGCATTTGAGACCAAATCAGATCTTTCTTCTTTTGTCAGTTTCTCAGTTGGTGGAGTGAATTGAATGAACCCCAATTCCTAATCAATGTGATCAAGTGAAACTAATTTTTCTCTTAATAGTTGGATCCGCCGAAGATCGTCGCTATCGTGACGTCGACACGGAAATGAACGGCCGTTTCATCACCTCCAAAACGACATCCGAATGGCGGAATGCAGAAAATCCAAGGCCAGCCCGGAATGGAACGCAACTTGAACTATATAGGCGAGATTGGATCTGCGTCCAATCCAGTGTCCAATCCAGCGTCCGGTTGTCTCGATGACGATCGCTGATATCCAATTCATTCACGGTATGAAATCATTTCATTTCATTTGCCGCTATATAGAATATTGCGCAGCTCAGTTTGGAATTCGTTGGCGATGGTCGAATCGATTGATGCCTGAAGCCCAGCTGATCTACAGCTATGATAGGCCTACCCTGTATTTTTCCTTCAAGTTTGTCATTGGCCACCGTGTTTATTTTTAGGCTTGTTGACTTAATGAATCATTTGCATTTGATTTAGACTTGTGCTTTTCTTATTGTCGTACTGCCGAAGTTTTTTTTTAAGTTTGTTTTCATATTTTTATTTGAAATTTGAAGCACATTTTCAGCTATAGGTCTCGGTGAGTCAAAAGAATTTGGATGGATTATGATGGGGAGTTTTCTTCATTCGAGGGTGCAGGTAGCCTATAAGGGAAAGATAAGGGAATGGAGAGTAGGGATTAAAATTGGTTAAAATTTGAAGTTTCCAAGCTAGAAAAGAGAATGAAGGTGGAGAATAGAAAAGAAATCTGGTCGAAATACTGACACGTTCACCCCAACAAAACTTAATAATTCGACACCTATTATTCGACGCATCTTCAACAAGCAAAGCAACTACATTTCCACAATGGTCTGAAAATAGTTCGACAACAGATGTAGCGTACAAATACTTTGACCTATAACCTAACTTAAACTTACCTTAACTAACTTATCCTAATCTTAAAAAACTAATTGTCCAAGTACTTTTGCTACACTGTGTCGACGTATTTTGAGACCAGTCGAAATACAGTTGCCTTATAATATTGAAGATAACATCAAATGGAAGGTGTCGAATTAAAGTTTGGTCGATTGAAACTTGCAATATCCGACCCAATTATGAAAGAAGAAAAAAGATAACGAAAAAGATAGAAAAGAAATTATGAAGTTAAAGAATTAATGGTTAGAAAAAGAAAAAGAAAGAAATAATACTCGGGTCATCAATTTTCTCATCTTCCGGTCATCCACCTGTCCTGTCTACTTCCGGTTTCCACCTTCCTGATGGTCGTCGTCGTCATCTCTCGGATCCTCAACTCTCTTTTCTCTAAGTTCCTTTCCATCCACTCTCAAAACAAAATCTCAAAAGAGGAATAATCGCAAATCAATTCCGTGCCGGGAATTTTGACGTTGCTCCCCAAGGTTTACTGTTGATGGCGTTCCATATCACAAGTTGTAAATTGTCGACAGCTCCATATCGCCATTCTCAGCAATAGTCTTATTGCCAAAATTGACCGAAATTAGCCTTCCACATTGTCGTGTAATAGCCGAACACAAGACGAAGACCTTTTTTTGTTCGTTGTTATTAATCAAAAGTAAATCGTTCCATCTTTTCGTCAAGATCTAGTGACTGCTTGTTGACGTCTTTTTTTCTCTCATCAATATTGGCCCTGATGGCAAAACAGTTTAGACATTTCGAATACGGCAACCTCTTGCTGACGAATTCCCTTTTTTTACCATTTTCGTTTTATATTCAACGAAAAATCAGGCCAAGAATTTTTTAAATTTTTCTTCGGCTTGGCCGAGAAAAATGATTGACAAAACGAAAGTAAAAGATTTGAAATTTAAAATGAAATTTTATTTGAATCGAAAAAGACAGAAAAAACAAAATCAAAGGAAAAAACAAAAGAAACTGGACCAGCTTCTACCATCAAAATAGTCGCCCACTTGCTCGGCTTCCTCCACCCGCAACGCACGTCAGAAATCGACGGACTCGTTTGAGGGTACTGAAACCCCCCGTCAAGGTGTTAGTCAACTGTACACTGGCGTGCGAGTGAAGACGATCTAATTCCTTGCACCGTAGGCCTATATAGGAGCCATGATAACTCAACTTATATACAAGTGCCAGGAATTTCGAAAGTCTTCACTTACATCACACCAGCGACCAGCGAACCAACTCCGTCGACGGGTTCATCCGCCAATCCCTTTGGATTGTCACGAGGAGGCAACGTCATCGCAAGACGACAACTATTCCGATAGGCAAAACTGACGTCCAGCTTCAATAACTTAACTTTAAAATTTAAGAAAAAAAAAATAGAAAACTAGCGAGAACCGGACTTGAGTATTTCGAAAACTGTACGACAATTGGCTAGCGTACCCCAGATGCTGACGTATCTGTTTTCTAGCGAGGGGGGATTGATGCATACAAAGTTGTCGAAGGACAATTTTCTCAACAAATATTTGTTGGAATACTTGTTATATCTCAAATCCAGGTTGGTGCACTCCAATGTCACTGTCAATTTTTCGCAGACGTCAGAGCAAGCGGCCAGTCGACGTTCAGCATCTCCTCCGGTGATAAAAAGTTCGCCCTCGACAAAACTTAGCCCCACCCCATACTCTTCTTCTATCCTTTCGGCATTGCAACCATTTCGTCCAATAACTTTCCCGCAATCACTTTTCGATATCCCAAACACGACGATTTGATCGACGTCAACTTCTTTTTCTACGGTTGATTTAATGTAAAATTCAGGTAGTACAGCCGACGGTTGCTTAGTAGGTACCTTGACGGCTTTCTTCTCAACTGAGGTGCGTGCAGGAGAATTTTTCAATACGTCAGTGGTGAGAGGCCGATGTGCCTGCTGTGGTACGGTGACCGGCGATTTCGCTTGAGACTTTGTGCAACCCGAAGCTAAAAAGGCCGTTACGACATCAGTTATTTTATCCGATGGACGGATGGGTTCTTCAATTTGGCGATGGTGGAATACTGAGGGTAAACTTTCAGACAAGTTCACGGGTTGTGGCTCGGTGATCGATGAGTCTACTTGAGGTTTTAATCCAGATGCTAAAAATGCAGTTACAATTTCGGTAATTTCAGTTACTGCAGGGATAGGCTCTTCAACTTGGTGGAATACTTCACCACACCCGACGTCCGTTGTCATTTTAGGTTGGATTTGTTTCTGTTGCAATTCGGTCAACTTCCGAACCGCTTCGTCTTTTTCCTGGTCTAGGGTTCTCATTTGATCCACCAGCTGATTGACCCTTTCGGTCTGTTTGTTAAGGGACAGCTGGAGTTCTTCTATTGTCACCTTACTGGATAGAACAAAACGATCGGCGTCTTCCATTTTACGCCTCAACTGTGAATCGTTTTCGGCCAAACTGAGATTTTTCGCTTCGAGTTCTGCAATGATTCTAGTTTTTGACTCAAGCTCTCGTGTAGCCATGGCCAACTGCAGCGTGTCCAATTTTTGTTCATCAAGGGAAGTCCGGAGTTGCTCCAATTCCACTCGACTTTCTCGATTTTGCTCTTGAAGTTTTGTTATGGTTCTATTTTTGGATACCAGAACACGTTGACTCGAAGCCAGTTCTTCGTGCACCTTGTGCAATTTTTTTTCTTCAAGGCTGTTATGTAGTTTCTCCAAATTCGCTCGATTATATGCAATAACTCTATCCTTGGCTTCAATTTTTCGCCATAGCCCCGAATTCTCTTTTGTCAACTGGAGATTTTCCCCTATAATGTCAGTCATTTCACGTTTCTTTTCTTCCAGTTCGCATTTGGTAGTTTCCAACTCGTCGTGTATATTCTGAAACATTTGCAGCTTTGATGAGGAGTCTGTCAGTTGTGATTGAATCAGACTCAACTCATTCGCCAAACTTTCTTTTTCCAACACAATCAGTGTGATCATTCTATCCCTGTTTTCAATTTTTCGCCTTAGACGCGAATCGTCATTTGCCAAGCGAAGATTTTTCTCTGTCATGTCAGTCATTAAACGTTTGTTGTTTTCCAGTTCGCTTTTGGTAGTTGCCAACTCGTCGTCTACGTTTTGGTACTGTCGCAGCTTTGATGAGGAGTCTGTCAGTTGTGATTGAACTAGACTCAACTCATTCTCCAAGCGTTCTTTATCCAATAAAATCAGGTTTTTCTCAATCGTACTAGATGCGATAATTTTATCCCGGTCTTCGATTTTTCGCCTTAGTTGCGAATCGTTGTCGGCTAAACGGAGATTTTCCGTTTCAAGTTCAGAAATGGTTGTATTCTTTGTCTCTAGCTCACGTGCAGCCACGGCAAACTCGCGAGTGTCCAATTGTTGTTCAGCAAGGGAAGTCCGGAGACGTTCCGATTCCGCTCTACTGGATTCAAGAAAATGATTTGTACTTTCCAGTTTTCGCCTTAGTCGCGAATCCTCATTTGTCAAGCGAATATTTTTCACTGTAATGTCAGTAATAAAACGTTTCTGTTTTTCGAGTTTGCTTTTGGTAGTAGCTGACTCGATGCGGAATTCTCGTAACTTTGAATGGGAGTCTGTCAGTTGGGATTGAACTAGACTCAACTCATTCGCCAAACGTTGGTTTTCCAATACAATCAGGTTCGTTTCGTCGACTTTTGCCTTCTGACGAAGAAAACTTTGGTTGTTCAAGTCTTCTCCTCTGGCAGTCGAAAATCCATCGTTAATTTCAGGTCGGGGAAGTGCATGCTGTTTGGTGTATGCAACGTCAGGTTTAATTTTATTCAGGTTAGCAGCCGAACGCCGAGTTTGTGATTCGGTCATTCGACTGAAGAATTCCATGATCCAAAGAAAAAGGCAAGCAAATATAGTTACTTCCAAAGTTCCGATCATTTTCAAACTGTGTGATAGTTCGTGATAGTTTGTTTGCAATTCAAAACTGCGATACCTGCTTATGCCGTTGGGGTAGCTTATATAGACTTGCCAGGGGAATCCCGTTTTGCACTGTCAATTTTCTCTGTTTTAATCAGATTTCTAATTATGTTTATGGTATTTAACTTTTTGTATTGATTTGAAATCATACTTTAAGGTCTAACGAACATTGTTCATTTAGTTTTGAATTAATTGCAATTCATTTTAATTATTTAATTGCATTTTGAAATACAGGTTTTCCGAATTCCGGTTGGGATTTCAATATTCCCGGTCTGGACATGTCTGGAAAACGACAGGGCGCCCATAGCGGCGAATCGACCAACTAAAGAAGTATTACGTAATAGTATTACAGAATTTTTTAATTCTTATCACTTTTGTATTTTTATGCGTTCGGTTGTAGGCCTACCGTTAATATTTTAATATGTTTTGAAATACGTGGGAAGAATACGTTTGTATATTTTTTTTAAATTGTTTTAGATGTGGTGCTCTCTATTTAGTTCGTGTGGTACTATCTTGATAGCGGCGTTCAAACCAAAACAATAATTTTTCAAACAAGTTAAAGTTTAGTATGGTTTTCGTAACCAATTTTTTATTTATTTTTTATTTAGATAAACAGCATCCCGACTGGAGAAACTACCGATGTTGGCCGAGTTACGTCCCACTTGATTCTTCCCCTTTCTTTAATGTCCAAGTGTACACCCATGTGAGTGTGGGTGTATTCACGAGGACCTCCTTTTTCCTATCCCGCCTGGTGGATTCCACTTTTCAACGGATGGAGCACCTGTGGATGGATGCCTGACCGTATACTTCCCAGGCTTAAAGGTAGGAGAAATACATGTCTATTCTTCCTTTTGGACTGTTTTGTAGCGTTGATTGTGAATCGTTACGGAGTACGATTATTCCGGAGATAGGCGGTTGACTATAGAACTGTTTTCTCTTGTCGTTTTTAATGACTCAGTAAGTAACCAATGGAAGGGGGAAACTTAAAATGGAAAATTTTGTAGAACGACTGCAGATCAGGTCCGGTTTTGTACTCACAACTTTGTCTGTGGGTTAAACAATCAAATTAAAAACACTTGAAGCAAAGTGCTGGAACTAAAACATTTTCTAACCATAAGCTCTACCTGCCGTCGCACCTCCTCGTTAGCCAATTTTTCATGAGCTAGAGTCACAAACTCTTAAAATAATTAATTGCGATTCGTTTCATTGTGGACGTTTTTAGACGTGCACGATCAAGTACAATTGCAGCCTAGACTCGTCTCCCCATGCTTCTCAAGTGGTCATTTCTAAAATTTTATTGCTTAAGGATTGATTTTGTCAGGATTTTGTCGTCCAAAAAGTGATCTTGGACATTTTGGGAGAACAATAATGGTTAAATGTTGATTTTTAGATGCAGCTAAATATGTCAGGCTATTAAACTGTCTTCAATTGGCCTTTGTCTTTTAGAATATAGGGTGCCAATCCTGGTTAATTCAGTTCAAACTGCAAATTTATTATTATTCACATCAAATCTTTCCATCTCATCAAAAATTTTCTGTTTGATTTCGTAATTTTTCGATGTAGTCGACGACATCCGACGATGATATTCTGTTTTCGGGTTCATCCGCCAGCATTTTCAGGATCAGTTCTTGACTGTACTGCGGTTCAATTTCTGTCATCACAAAAGACACATTTTCATTATTCAAACTATCTCGTTAGCGGAAAAATTAAATATTGCCTTACTTTCGACATTGACAGGATTTTGATTGATAATGTTTGATTGAATTTCCGAATGTTCAGATCCAAATGGATGTTTGCCATACGATAGGAAATATCCAAAAACTAGACCTTCCCCAAAGACGTCGCTCTTCAGGGTTGCCTTTTGCAGCTCTGGGACATTTCTTTGGCCGTTGTCCTTGAGAATTTTCAACTTTAATATTTCCGGTGCCAAGTAGTTCAAGGTCCCCTTGATTTCGGTCACGTCGTAACTTCCCGACTCGTCCACCGGTTCGCATAGGCCAAATCCCGACCATTTCATCAAAATTTTATTATCGACTTTCGAATCCACCCAGATGAGAACATTTTCCGGCTTGAGATCGCGATGGACCAGTTTCATTTTGTGAATGTAGTCGAGTCCAGTGGCCAACTGGTAGAGAACTTGGGCAGGGGGAGGCATTGGGCCGCAGTATTTCCTGGGATCTCCTTCTTTCAAAAATAGTCTTTCCAGCGAGGCTTGGCACAACTCCAGAGCGAACAATCTGTTACAAAATAATTCATTCTAATTTAATAATAAGGAACTTTTTTGGGTACGACATTTACCTCAATACTATGCCGCTCTCTGCGTGAAACAATTTGACTACATTGGGGTGGTCAAGTTTCCTTAAAGCTTCTTCTTCTTGTCTGGTACCTTCGGCGTGTAGGAAAACTCTTTTGACGGCCACCGGTCGACGATTGACACCCCAAACGCCTTCAAAGACGGTCGCGTAGCCTCCCTTTCCCAGCACTTTATTCCCGCAATCGATTTCCATGTTGCTGCACCAAGAGTGTAGCCCAACACTTGTATTCCGTCTGCTGCTGCTGTCCAGGGAGACAAAGTTCTATAATGAGAGGGCGCCGGGTGACGCAACCGAGAACATTAAAACTCGTGACACAAAGTCTCGTCTTGTCTGTAACTTGAAACGTTTGTTAATTGAATAGCCATTTTTGAGGCTCACAAAGGACTGGTTCGATTCATCACGGTCTATCGGGACTAAAATGTCGTGACGGTTATGACGGAGGGAAATCACTAACTTTAGTGCTGTGCGTTATTCCTTGGCAAAGTTGACCGAAAGTAGAACACCGAAAATAAAAGGAAAAATCGCTGCAATATCAGCCGTTCGGAAGTCATCCTATATTTTGCTAGAGATAAAAATTCGAGTATGCCCACCGTCACGTGAATGCTGCAGCGCTTTTTTGGCAGGACGCCCGATACTCCAATTGTGTATGGGTGTAAAAATAGGAAGGAATGGCATTTGAAGTAGTCTTTTTTATTAGTACCCAACGGCGGCGTAGAAAACAAACAATCGTTCTCGAATGCTGCTGCTGATAGCCTCAATGGACTGTGAAAGCCATGTCCCCAATGCAGATTAATATCAAGATAAGAGCTATAGCTCTTTCTTGTTTACGTCGCGACTTCAGACTAAATTGAAGGCTGTAAAATGACTTGATGATTTTTTCCCTTTATTTTCTTGGTTATTGCCAGCTGTTATTTTTTTGTCCTTGACGGCTTATCCTGACGGTTATCAACACTATGGTTTTAATCTGCGGGCTATAGCTGACCTTTCTATTTCACCTGTTGTTACGAGTTTGAAACATGACTAGCTGAAAAGGACTTGAATCTTTTGTTAACGTAATGCCAAATATTGATGACTATAAGAAATTTAAATGCCAAAATAATATTTATTTTCTTTATTATTTCGAATTAAGCTAAATTTTTTAACCCAATTAAAACATTACATTTCATTCACAGAAAAATTCATTTGAAATAGAGAAGATGAAGGTTAGATAAAAAAATTGTTCATGCTGTATAACATCAAATCATCCCAATGGCACTCATAAGCATTCTAAAAATGAAAAGAGTTATATAAATATTGTGTACAATTATTGAAACAAAAAAATCATTAGACAAATTTGGCAATTATATAATTATATCTCTGTTAATATTCCGCTTGTACTATTTGTTTTTTGTTCATTTTATTGCAAACGTTAATTTTATTGGTATTATTGATCTTGGCATTAGCATTGGTCACGAATATTTCAAATTTTAGATAGTGATATGAATGTGTTATAAAATTCTTCACATCCTTATGATATGTGAATCTTCTCTTTAGGTGATGTCATGGACATGGAGCGCTCTCCGTCAATTTCCACACGTCTCGTGAACGCGACTTCCTGATCCGCCGCATGTCAGGTAGGAGACCATGTCGTTCTTTCTTTGCTCTTCGATTGCGCCTGTTTGATGAAGTTGAAGTAGGCTATTGCGTACATCAAGGAAGCGCACTTCCAGAATTTCCGGAAGTCATCAATCGTTGAACATTTTAATTTTCAGTGAAGACACACGACAGAGGACTTTGTTTATTCAAAATGTGTGAGTTTGAAGAACCATAGCACTCGAACTTAGATTTTTGGGTCATTTGACATCCTATTGGTCATCTGAGTATTTTCTCAAACAAATAATCTTCATCCAATATTGTTAGAGAAATGAAGTCTTGTTGTTGGCAGATGGATGTCTGTATCTACTCGCTGCTTTCGAAAAGAACAACAGCACAGATACTTTTTTCCCATTTATTGTTTCGTTCTTGGGAAAGTTTTGGCCTTGCTGGGGAATGGCCAAATTTGCGTCTTGTTTTACGTCTTGCGTATCTTCAAAAGACGGTATATATCTTGAATTCACTTCCGTATCTGGAATTACAGCGCAATATTATTGCGCCAAGTTCCATGACATTCTCTCTTTGGCAACTCTGAGTATCACCATCTGACGCAAAACACACTCAAATATGTTGACTCTACAAGGAGATGTCCAATCCGCGATGGCTGGCAACAGATGCTGGCTTTTTCTTCAACGCCCATTTCGGTTTTAAAATTCTTTTCGGGTTGTCGTGAAAAGAAACATAAAGATTACTGCTTTTCGTCGTCATTTTTAACTTTGTTGTTGTCGTAAGATCCTCTTAGGGTTTTTTTTTTCTTTTCTTATTAGACTTTCCAATTTACAACACCCGCAAGTTTTTTTATGGATTTTGCATTTTTTTCATCTTCGCTCTTTTCTTATAGCCATTAGCGGGTTAGTTAATAGAATTTGTAAAATTAACAACGTCATTTCAAACTTAAATGAATTATTGAATTATTAAAATGTCTACCGTGCCCCATAACACAATTGCCTAACGCCTGTCAAATATTATTTTCACCTGTACAAAATTCATTATCTTTCTAACAAACTGTTAAGTCTCTGACGTATTCACTAAATTCGAATACCGAGGCACTTTTCACGTTTTTTTTTAATGATTTTAAAGTAAGGCAATCTAATGGCAATTTTTTGTGTATCCTGTCGATTTTAAGAAACTCTCTTGACCCGATTCCAGTTCAGCAATTTCTTTCAAGTTACTGCCGAAATGTTCGTCTTGTTGTGAATGTTTCAAATCGAAAAAAGTCTCGTCCCATTTCACGTTTGGTTTAGAACGCGTTCCGATTCGATTGCTGCGTTCGAACGGTTTCAGGTACATTTTGATGTCGCCAATCAGTTGCGCGTCGGCTTGGATCATTTGGGCAATTTCCAGCAATAATCTCATGTACTCTTCGTAGCGATGGCAGTCGAATGCGGTCGTCTCCGCCGGTCCCAGTAACTCACCACTCAACTTGGCGGCTTTTTTGAACAACTGAATGGCCCTTTTCGAGGATTCCGATTGGATGGGAGGGTAATCTTGCACATTTTCGACCAATAATACGCACAGACGATGAGCTTGTTCCGGTCGGTAGATGTGCGATAGTTTCTCATACTTGTCCTTGATGTTCTCGTTTGACACGACTTGTTTCTCGATATCTGTCATCAGGTGATAATAGACGCAATAGGTGGCACAGTATTTAAAGCGATGCTGCAGTCGCGCAAAATTGACCTCGTCTATGCTATTGAGAGCGACGCAGTTGGGGCAGTGGTTGCCATGCCACACTGTAATGGACGAGTCTTGATCCGAATTGTCGGCATCGTCTTGACTACAATCACCTGCTATTCCATGTTGCGTCGGCGATAACGTCACTGGCGAATGTCGGCGTGTTTTTTTCTTGGGTGACGACAAACCAACGTCAGAGTGCTGCTGCAATTGCTCTCCATTCCGATTAGTCATCTTCACATCAGCAACTGTTTTTTCTGCCACGTGAACAATATTTGCAGCGCCTTTCTCGTGATGATCACTGAGGTGTCCCTTTTGATGGGTCAGTGCTTTTGTTGGTTTTTGATCTTTGCTGGTTCTTCTTATTGGTAAATTCTTTCTCGAACACTGACGAGGTGTTGGCGTTCTGCTTACAGCAATTGACGACATGATTGGTGTCATAGAGTTTGACGTGAATTTCATGTAACTCACTTAGGCCTATAATATCACTGATGCACTTGAAATTCGAACCGATCGACCGATGCTGTTATACGCGCAGTTGGCAAGTTGAATCGTACGAAGAGTGTGGTGACTTTGCACAGGTGGTGGTTGCTGTATATATAGCCAAAAAATGGCGTGCTGAGTTTTTCGGGAGTTGTCAGCAACAGGTTGCTTTCCACTTGGCAAGATTTCACGGTGTCAACTTCCAGACGCCTCCAGACTATTTCCTGAGGCTTTTCAGTTGGCGGCGCGCGCGCTGCTGCTGAAGGTGCTTGGCTATATTTACGACTCATTTGTTTCTTTGACCTTTTTGGCCCGCATTTCGATGGGATTTTCGTGTGAAATCCGTCTGAAATTTCGAGTCGAATTATCTTACGTGTTGTGTCTGTCATGGGTCTTGTAATTATTTGAATAGAACATCAAGTCCAGAGGTTGCGACAATTTGGTAAAGATACTTGTCCACCCATGCTTGTTATTTTTCACCCAAAACTAAAGACATTGTAACATTGGTCGCATCTCTGTCCCCCGTCGAGACTTTGAGTATTTCTACGGTCCCGCCCCATACAAAACCCGTATAAATGCCTGGCGGTTGTGGCCAGTCTTTCCTTCTTCACTTGACAACGAAGAAACTCTGAGAGCAAGTTGCTCTCTCGTAACTCTTGAACGCAGTTGAGCAAAATAAAATCAGACGAGACGATTCAAAAAGGGGAAACAAAGGTATTGGTCTAAAATGCTTTTTGCCTAAAAATTTGATGGACATCATTTTGAGCCTTGCGGTTTGCATGAAATCAAAAGGTTTCGGAAAAATATGGATCCTCAAGGATTTGCTGACGTGGGATTGGCTATGATTCACGGCGACTACTACCCCGTATGGAAATGAGTCAATGAAAATCACTGCAGATCAATGAAAAGCATAAACTAATCAATAGACAGTCTGAAATGTCATAGAATGTCAGTAAGAATGTCACGCAATTATCACTGGCGATGATTTTCTATGATAAATCAATTTACAAAGTCAGTAACAAATCGTTGGAAAATCAAAGATATTTCAAAAATTAGAACAGAGTCCAAAAAACTCATTGGTTTATCATTAGATCCAGAAAATGAAGTATTTTGCAGTGATTAAACTTAACTTAGTCATTGAACTAATCAATGAACATAACGTAAAAATCCATGGAATATTTTCTTTTGAAAAATTACTGATTTTCTACTGATATTTACATTTTCAGTAATTTTCAGTAAACCTTTGAATTTCTTATCATTTTATTGCCATACTTCATCGACACCTACAAATCAATAATCAGCATCTATTTATCACTAAGAAATCATTCCAATGATTAATAAATGATTGTTCAATGAGTCCCAAACGGTAATTTTGATTTTATAATGATTTTTATACAGCTTGATTTTTATAATTACTTCTCAGTTCATATCACTGAGCTTTCCTCAGATTTCAGTGATATTTCAGGGATTACCACTGAGAATTATCACTGAGAATGATTTTTTATCCAATGATTTCTATTGATTGATTGAATACTGCTCCGTTTAAATCACTAAGTTTTCCCAACATAAATTTTAATGATATTTCAGTGGCTAGCAGCCTAGCACAGTTGACAAATATCACGACAGGGATTTCCAGAATCATTTGATTTTCACTGATTATCAATGTAAATCATTAGTTATCCCGATTAATATTTTCCTGATAGTTCATTGACTTTATTGCCGATTATTACTAAATAGTGAACATAGTGAATGAATACCATTACAAATGATTTCTCAAATATCAATAAATTATCACTGAAAGGCCTTTGGAATGCTTTTCACGTTCTTCTTATGAAGAATCATTGACTTATATTATTTTGTTGCGTCGAAATCAATGATATTAAGGGTGAATTTCCATATGTAAGAAACATACGGCGTTGTCAACATGGTTAATATAGAATCGAATGTGCAACCATAGGCCAATGGTTATCGCACGCTCCTATGGATCGAAAGGTACCGTGTTCAATCCCAGATCGGGGCTTATAAAAATGAATCAATCTTCTTCATATGATGATGGTAAGACGGGTGGTAGTCTTGGTTTAACGCGAAAGCGACTCCTAGGCGAACAGCGCAATCATCGTAAATATGAAGGTAGATACCATAATTTTGAGACCTACTTTAATCGATAATATCCTAAATGACAAATGATATTTCTGGTGATAAATGAATGATTTTTTTCGGGCTCGGTTATAATTTCTATCCGCTAATTGATTTTGCAATGACAAATATTTCGTTTCTGGACTCTATCCTACTTCTAGCATTTTTCTTATATGTTATTTCATGATTTTGTGAAAGATTTTTTAATGATTATAAAAATACCAAACACACCACCAACACGTTTTTCTTTTTCTTCGAAAAAAAAATTGTTTATCACAACGCCCTATACGTATGAATTAGATACTTGAACTGACTAAATTTATCGAATGTCCAACGTCATAGGTAGTTGGTTATAGAGTCTGGCTACCACTCGATGTTGCGATGGTTCAAGTCCCGATACGGAAAAATTCAACCAATGATACAATTGGTTCTAACAGATAATAGGTAAGTAAGTAAAATAAAAAAGGAGAAAAAGGGTAAGGAAAACCGACAACAGGAGTTCAAAACTGGTAGAGAAAGAAAACTAGTAAAATTTAGCTTTTGAATTTTCTAAAAAAAGTCATTGGATAAAAGCATTGAAAAATCAATCAATAAAAAAGCATTGAAAAACTAATCAATAAAAAAGCATTGAAAACTTCACTTTAAATCAGTAAAAAGTAAGTGAATATATGATTTGAAAATCAAAGAAAAACCATTCATTTCTCAGTGATAAATTTATGCTAAGTCAGTAATAATCATGTCCGAATTTTGATGGCGAAAATCATTGGAAAATTAATCAAGCTTATATCCTTCAATTATCAGTGATTAATCAAAGGGGCGTTTTCATACGGTACCGAACGAGCGCCAAAGCCAACGAACATCGACGACCCGTTCTACTGCAGGCCTGGCTCGCCGAATTTGCCGATGTGGTTTTCCACGAAGTGATTTTGAATCCGATTTATGGATCTGCTGCTGGTGATGGTCACAATGCCGCGCTTTACCATGGCATTCAGAATAAAGGCGCCATTGACATTTTGAAAGAGAATGTTGACTGTTTGGCGTCGACGAGTTCTTATTTCGTCTCGGTCCGGTCAGCTGATAATCGGAAACGAGTCCAAGAAGCTTGCGCCAGGATTTTGAAGCAAGTGTGGGGTAAACGAAACGTGTTTACTCATCAGCGGATCACCAATTCGGATTTCTTGAGGGACATGCTCGGTCGAATGATCGACTTTTGCCATTTGTTATTTAAGCATGAGATGGACACTAACAGATCGAATGCTTTCCAGTCGCAGTGTGAAAAGGAATTGGTCAACATGGATGTTGAAAATCATCTCTACTAACCTTTGTCGATTCAAAAGAGAATAACAAAAGACACTTTCAGTCGTGAATAATAATCTGACAATTGGAAGCTTCTTTTGTTCTTCTTCTCCATTTTATTGCATCTCATCTGCTTTGATCTAACCAACGATTGATTTTCTGATGTGACTTGTCAGTTGGCTTGAGTTGTTTGCTAGCTGTCTCTGTTGAACGAAAGATCAGCCGAACTGAATAAAACAAACGTTGAATTCAAAATTCCAGGCTTGGAACGCAATGGAACATTGTTGAGTCAAATCATATTACTGAATTTAAGATGTTGAAACTTTTTCTTTAAGCTACGAACAGGGTTGTTAATATCGCCGCGATGAACGATGAAATCGTCATCGGAAATGAAATTTTTTGTTCGAGCGATTATCGCGCGATAGGTTTCAAAATGAGTATCGATCGATAATTGCGTTTTCATCGCCGATGACGCGATAGCGATAGTTTTTTTTAAACTGCATACTGCTTAAAAGTAGCATTAAGTTACAGCTGAAAATGGATGAGCACTACAGTGGCGTATTCGCCCATCCAAGTTTTTTTTAACACCACGTCCGAGCTGGAAAACAAGGGATATTGTTAATATAGTTTTTCTGCTTTTGAAAAAAAATATGCAAAAAATATTTTAGAATTGTTTTTCGAAATTTTGCAACGTTGTAAAAAGTATCGGCGACTATCGGCGATTATCGCACCGATACTTTTTTGAAACTTCATCGTTCGATAGTCGGCAATAAAAAAAAACACCAATATCGATATCGCAATCGGAAATACTTATTTTTTGCGATATTAACAACCCTGGCTACGAATAACCTTTTATTGCTACATCCTTGATGTGACACCATTTCAAATTCTCCTTCTAGTCATATGTGATGGAAGAAAAGTTGTCACTGTCCATTTGACTCAATTTTATGGGCCAATAAAGCAGTTGCACCTTAGAGGAGGAAAGGTGCGGCAGCAAGTTTTTTTTTTATGGAGAAGCAGAGGAAGACGAAGAATTCGCTAAAAAGCCGATGATCCCGAGCTCTTATGCCAAAGCTTTTTCTTTTTTCTTTCCTTTGGCTATGATAGCACGCACTCAATTCTATTTTACACGGGGAAATGTTTGGCTGCTGACGTTATTTTATGTGCTGCTGCGCCGTTGTGTTTAGTTCTGATGATCCGCCCATTGCCGCCCAACCGGCCAACTGGTAGAGAACTTTCGCAGGGGCAGGCATCGGGCCGCAGTATTTCCTGGGATCTCCTTCTTTCAAAAATAGTCTTTCCAGTGAAGCTTGGCACAACTCCAGAGCGAAAAATCTGTCTTAAAAAATAATTCAGTCTAATATAATAAAAGGAACTTTTTTGGGTACGACATTCACCCCAATACTATGCCGCTCTCTGCGTGAAACAGTTTGACTACATTGGGGTGGTCAAGTTTCCTTAAAGCTTCTTCTTCTTGTCTCGTACCTTCTGCGTGTAGGAAAACTCTTTGACGGCCACCGGTCGACGATTGACACCCCAAACTCCTTCAAAGACGGTCGCGTAGCCTCCCTTTCCCAGCACTTTATTCCCGCAGTCGATTTCCATGTTATATATTTAATCCAAAGTTAATTTCTTTAACCAATTTTATACTAATTGGAGGCAGAATATCTCGACCACTTCTGCCTGAACGAGTACTGACGTTAAAACTCAACAACGTGCATTGTTGTTTTAAATCCGGAGGAATGTTTAATCTAGGCTATTTAGTAGGCCTATCAGTCTATCACCTTTCTTAATTCAAGATCTACTTTTTCTAAAGAAATATTTTCAGTCTGTTCCTCTCAGTATATACATATAGGCCTAGTAGCTATAACACATGGAAAGTAAGAAAGCAATTCAACTAATGATTCGTTTATTACCATATAAGTGAAATCAAGAACAAACACCATCTCCCAAGTAAAGCCGATTATTGATTTTAAAATCTACGTTGAAAGCTTTAAAATTTAATCAAACAAAAAATAAACGCGATCAAAAGTCATTATATCATCAATCCCTAATTTCCCTTTCCAGTTGTTCCTTGATGGAGGACAAAGTTCTTGAAGAGTAGCTTCGGGGAATACGCGTCGAAGGTTTCTTGTTGTAATTTTTGGCAATTTCGTTGTTGTAAGTAGCTAAAATGTATTGACGCAATGGCAGTTCTTCGTTGATGCGAGGATCATTCCATCCAGGAAAAGCCTTGGCATAGTCGCTGTATCGATAACGGACATCGTTGTTAAGATAAAATGCACCGTCTTCTTCGTAAGATTGACTGCATGTCATGTGATCCAGTTCCTCAGAGCGTACGTATGATACTCCGGCAACTCCCCCTGGTTGATGGACTGCATCATGAGGTCTGTCTTGTTTGTCGTGATTGGCCGATTCGATGCACAGACTCTCACACAAGGGACAACAAGCGTCGCATCGAGGTAGTGCTGCTTTATCGTTTGCATTTTTAATGTGTTGCACTACTTTTGGAATTAATTCTTCAAAATATTCTCTATGATTTGTAATAGCTTCTTGCTTTTCTAGAACTTCAATTAATTTTTTCCAGCAGGCCTCTTGAAATTCTTTCTTCTCTTCGTTGTCGCAGTCTTCGTATTCGCCACTAAAATCGATTCGAAATGCCGAGCCTAAAATTTCGCTCTGCAAATAACTATACACAAATTCTTTTCGTAATTGGTC
The DNA here is from genome assembly GCF_021234035.1 of Daphnia pulicaria. Classification (NCBI taxonomy): domain Eukaryota; kingdom Metazoa; phylum Arthropoda; class Branchiopoda; order Diplostraca; family Daphniidae; genus Daphnia; species Daphnia pulicaria. Next base: position 28,938,356 of record NC_060913.1, read on the forward strand.
GACAAAATTCTGCGCTCTTTCTTTGTCGACTTCGACTGCTGCTGCTTTTTCAATTGCATTTCTCAAATTATTTTTGAAACTTTCCCATTCATTGTCAATGTTGGGGACCTTTTGAGCGATTAAAAGGTGGAGCACGTCTGCGTAAAGTCTCTGAGGATTGGCTATGTAATCGAATACTTGATTCAATTTCTCTCTTTCCAGCAAGTCGATCAAATGGAGATCCATGTGCTTTTGCATGAATCTGGCATCGTATAGCCAACGCTCGTTTCGAATTCTTCGAAAAGTCCTCTGCACCATATCATTTTCAAATGCTGCAGAAAACAAAGGAGCCTTTAAATTATTATTAACGTATAGTTGGTGATAATTGATAATTACCTGGAATAATCTTTTCTTCCAAGATGTCTGCCATGTTAGAAGCAAACAGCTTGGTCTTTGCCACGCCGTTTGACACCATCATGAAATTCTTGCACAGATTTTCTTTGTTGGACTCGAGTTTCGCAGGCACCGAGTTTTCTTTTTCCCATTGATCTTGAATTTTTTCCATGAAATTGACTGTAAGTACCATACCATATTGAAACATATTCTGAACATCGGAATGATAAGTAAGTTGGTGTGCGCGTAGTTTGGAATGTATTTCACGAATAATATGAGAAACGATACTATTGTAATGCGCTGCCCAGCGCTGACCAAGAGTGCATACTGTTTAATATGTATCGTCTGTAACCCCGCCCCCTTCTCGCTCTCCCCCTTTTGACAGCCACGATCATGTTGTCCCCTTTTGACAGCCACGATCATGTTGTCCCCGCGTAAATGACTTCTTCCAATACAGGATCGTTTTGTCCCGCGATTGGAACTACGTTAATTATCGATACCCGCAACCCTTCCCAAATTGCCGCGCGGGAGTCTGTATATAAACTCCCGTCGCACCCTTCATAAGTAGACTAGTCATCTCACTCGTCCTCAACAGTTGTAAGTTAAACTCTCTCTCTCTCTCTCTCTCTCTCTCAGTTTGTATTCTGTGCTATGTAGCAAATAAACTAGTTCGGCCTAAATGTTTGAACCGCTCTTCGAAGTAAGCGCGCCTTTTCAAGTCCCCAAAAAAGCGCCTTACATTTGGTGAACGTGCCAACCCGAACAGATTAAATGTGTGATGCACAAAATACCAAATTTTTTTCGTAAGCCTAAGACAAAAGAAGGCGACTCTGTAGTTTCCCCGACTAAACAAATTTTGACCCCCGAAGAATTAGATAAACTAAAAAATAAGATTAAAACAGAAATATCAACAGCAGAAATCAGAATCCAATACCTGTTAAACAGAACCACCCGACCAAAAGAAAGAGACCCGGAAGAAATAGAAACGCTAGAGAACGACATAAAAAGTTTAAAAGCCAAATACGCAGAATTGATAGACCCAACAGTTACCATATATAAAAGAAAGAAGCAAGTAGTTGAACAATCTGACCGAGCAAGCTCACAGGGCCCTGACAAGCCCAATCCACCTAAAGTTGCCCCAGCGAAATCACCGGTAGTAACCTTGTTCGATTCAATCGACGAAATTGAAGAAGGAGCAACAGCCCTTCCAACTCAGGTGAAGCAACGAACGACAGAGTGCGCAAAGTGTCACGCCCCTATAACACTCTCGATAACAACTGACAAAGAACAGTGTAGGCAGTGTAACACACACAGAGACACACGCAACGAGGAAGAGCAGGAACAGAACACCAGCCAACCCCTGAAGGAAAACCAGCCAAAAGAAAATATAAGGCGAGTCAACCCAAAAGAAGAAGTACCACCGCAACCTCCCAGACGTGAACACCTACCACCCACGCAGCACCTAGCCCAAGCTCATCAGCAAGTAGCAAGAATTGGAGCACAAGCCCCCACACTTGGAAACATTTTCGACGACGACGACGACGACGAAATGGCACTAACAAACGCAGCCGTAACTGCTTGGCAAGAAGCAGTAGATAGGCAAGCTGAAATTCTAGAAAACGGACTAGTATTCATAAATGCACAGAACGTAAAGAAAGAAATACCAGCTTTCACTGGAGAAATCGATGGAAAAATGGCAATCGAAGAATGGTTTAAAATAGCCGAACGCATAGCAACACACGCAGCTTGGACAGACGAGCAAAAGCTACGTTTTTTCCAAGAACGAATGAGCAAATCAGCCGCTAACTTTAACGACTCACTAACAGTAGCCGAAAAAGCTACTTATGCAGTATGGAAACAGGCACTACTAGACGGCCTAACAGATAATACAACAAAAGCAAGGAAAAAGGAACAACTGAAGACCCTCAAACAAAAAGAAACAGAACGAGTCAGAGATTTTAAAATCAGAATCGACGACACCTACAGAATTGCATACGGCGTAAACGCAGCAACGAGTCGTCACGCAGACGTAGTAGCACTGCGTAATGAAACATTAAAAGACGTATTGCTTAACGGACTAAAACCGCAAATAGCAGATCTAGTCTGGAATAGGCCCAATTTGAACGACAAAACATATCCAGAAACTGTAGAATCGGCCGAAGAATGTGAAAAAGTTGTAGAAATGAAAAAAAATAACGGAAAATAATGACTTGTCCACTGCCATCATGTTAGCAGCAAAGGAAAGTAAGGAAATGTCGGAAGAAGTCAACAACTTGAAACTACTACTTCAGAAGTTGGAAAGTATGTCAGTCAATCAACAGAAAGCCGAAAACTAAAAAAAAAAACACATCAACAGCTTGTAGTATATATAATCGTAGTAATAGAATAGCTGCATCAAAGGAGAAAGTTAGAAACAAAAATCGCAAAGTAATGAAAGTGCAAGAAAATTATATGTATTTTAAAACATGAAGAAACCAAGTGACAAAAAAAAAAAAGAAGAAGATGCAAGATAAAAAAAACCAATAGCCAATAAATCTGTCTCCTCAGACTAGCCAGAAACATAAAATTTTGCTGAAAAATGCTCACCACAAAGAAGAAGACACGGAAAAGTAATCCGTAGTTAAAGGGCCCGAAGAAAAGGAAGAAAAGGAAGAAAAAGAGAAAATTAAAAAAAAAATCTTCCCAGTTATTTAACGGAGTGCCTGATCAGCCCACCAATCTTACGCTATCCGAATCTTTTCGCGAGAGATTCATATTCATAATGATGCGACAAGAATTACGGTGTAGTATCAGTTTAAATAAGCCAAACGCACACAAATTTGCGTGAAATGAAAATTTTTTCGCCATTGCTTATTACTTCGTGACATTTCAGATAAATGTCGAGAAAAGCTTCCGCAATCGTGCAAGCGGTATAGCTAATTCCCCGTAGAGAAACGGAAGAAAAATCAAGCATTGAGCAACTACAAGCCGTTAGAAAATTTATGAAGAAATAAAAGGAAATTTGCAAAATTTGCTAGATGGGCTTTATGCCTGCAAGTTTGTGATATTGTCATGGACTGAAAAAAAAATCTGGAAAACAAAACGAATAACGAACGGAACCTACATAATTCCAGATCCCTACGACAAACTGAAAACGCAACCTGAGCAGCCGCCAGCGAATAACGCGTTATCAAACATAAACTTCGCAGATGAACAGGAAAAGTTTAAGTACTGTTAATGCGCGCGCAAAATATGAGAAATTACAAAGAAGAATAATAATGAAACAGAAACGTCGATTAAGGACAATGCAATCGATGACAGCCCCTGAGACAGCGACCAAGTACACCTTTCAGTTAACGACGTCTTCAATGACAACGATTAAATCAATGAGCTTGACAAAAGTTTAATCGCCACACAAGCTGACAGACTACTGGTACAGGAATCCGTAAAGAAAAAAAAAGGAGTAAGAGAAAGATAACGGCACGGATTCAACTTAGATTTTATTGGAACTAATTGGTAAATAAATCAAATCGTTCGTGGATACGAGATCAGCTTCAAAGAGAAGCAGGAGAGCAATCCAAAACCACTTTTACCCGATCCCCTCCCCCAGATGATGTCTAACCAACTTTGTTACAGACTCATGGGACCGTTAACGGAATCGAAAAAAGTGATAAAATTATGTACATCAGTACTTGAATGCCCACTTCGGATGGCCGCCCAGTGATTGCTAAATAAATGTGACGTCATGAATGTAACTTCCGTGCAGGATCCCAGTGTGTTCTCCCTTCTATTCTACCTCTTGCTCCCCCTCTCATTCTCCCTCTTATTCTCCCTCTCATTCTCACTCTTATCCCCCCTCTCATTCTCCCTCTTATCCTCCCTCTCATTTCTCCCCCTCAGTATATCTCTTGTACTCCCTCCTAAAACTAGGCGCCGTAATACCAGACTTCAGATCAGTCGGCGTTACTCTTTTTGTAAGGAAGAGTACGTATCCGTATAAAATGGTACTTTCTTATCGGTGGAGAACCACGGAAACCCGCTACATGAAGACAAGACGATCTCCACGCAAAGCATCGCGAGAACAATTTGTTTATGCATTTATACTCGCTAATAGTAATGATTTTTGCTTTCTCGTTGATCTTGTCGTAAGTTCCCAAATATTATGAAAAATGTGTAAGAAATTTGGTATAGACACGAGGGCGTGTCTTTTCAAAGAAAGGAGGTATGTAATGCGCTGCCCAGCGCTGACCAAGAGTGCATACTGTTTAATATGTATCGTCTGTAACCCCGCCCCCTTCTCGCTCTCCCCCTTTTGACAGCCACGATCATGTTGTCCCCTTTTGACAGCCACGATCATGTTGTCCCCGCGTAAATGACTTCTTCCAATACAGGATCGTTTTGTCCCGCGATTGGAACTACGTTAATTATCGATACCCGCAACCCTTCCCAAATTGCCGCGCGGGAGTCTGTATATAAACTCCCGTCGCACCCTTCATAAGTAGACTAGTCATCTCACTCGTCCTCAACAGTTGTAAGTTAAACTCTCTCTCTCTCTCTCTCTCTCTCTCAGTTTGTATTCTGTGCTATGTAGCAAATAAACTAGTTCGGCCTAAATGTTTGAACCGCTCTTCGAAGTAAGCGCGCCTTTTCAAGTCCCCAAAAAAGCGCCTTACACTATTATCATAACAGAGCGTCACAGCTGCGATTCTGTTGATGGTGTCTCTAACAGAATCAGCACACATTGTGACGCGATTTTGTTTTTTCTTTTCTCTCTCGTTGCCGTTGTCATTTAAAAAGCTATCAAACTGTTGTTCTTCAAATTTTAAGAACGATTGATAGTCCATTATTGAATTGATCTGTTCATCAGTCCATTTTATTTCAGTTTGTCTTTTGTTAATCACACTGCTGTTTTGACACACTTTTTTAATTTCACCTTGCACGTCTATGGTAGGAAATTCCATTTTCGCTTCGTCTAAAATTTTCTGGAACATTTCTTCGAATACTTGATTCTTTTCATTTTCTCTCCATCCGGAAACGTTTGAGTTGGTTGATTTGAAGAAATTGTTGATTTCCTGACGCACTTTCTTTTTGTATTCTTCCACACGACTTTCGAAGTTGAACAGTCTATCGTAGGCATTTTTCAGTTTTAATCTACAGTTAAAATCTTGATCCTTCTTGTTGCGATCCCACATATTTTGAAATTGGAGTTTCCACTTTTCTTGGCCTTTTTTGTTCACCACGTCATTCACCTCTTTATTTAGTTCCTCTACAGCAAGATGTACTTCATTGCGAAGTTTGTCTTCGTAGTTAAAGTAGTTGTTAAAGGAAACTGAAGTTTTTCTTTCTTCGATCGATTTGATCATTTCTGATTTGACGATTTTTAAGGACTTTTCGTAAGCTTCAGCCAATTTTCGTTTAATCACAGCCAATTTTCGTTTAATATTTTTGTACTCCAAATCCAATTGGTCAAACATTGCATGTTCCATCACAGTGACGAAAGTAAAGGTGAGGTTGGCGGAGCAGATACATTTCCAGACATTTCTTATGCAACTGGAAAATGCGCTGAAGGATATACTTTTCCACATTTTGCCGCCTTCGATCTTTGTCACGCGTTGATGGATGTGTTCCCAAAACTGGACGAGTTCTACTCCGTATATTTCATCCGGCACATCACCTGGTGGTTTGGTTTGTTTATTGACATTTCCCAAAATACAGACGTCACTACGCGACGAGTCGGTCTTGGTGAGATTGAAATTGGCGAAAGGACTTTCCGACTTTAAATTACTCGAATTGCCAGTCATATTTTGGACTTGACTGAAAGCTTCGTGAAGTGAAGTTCCTAGTGTTTGAATGATGGTGTATAATTTGTTTTTCTGTTTCGTGTCGATCCGATTGTAAACGAAAAAGATCCTTGTGCGAAGTCGTCCGCCGTTTTCTTTGGCCAGTTGGGAATTTTGGTTCGCCATTAAAACAATTGGCAAAATTTCTTTAACGGCCGCGTCGTTCTCGCCCGGGATGACGATGATGGTCGCGTCCGACAGTAAAATGCTCAGAGTTGCCATTTGATTGTCCCGTTTTTCGCTTCCGGCCAGGCCGTGATATTCCGGTGATCGAGTCCCTTCCGTGTCCAGCAGCAAAATGTAGTCGTACTCGGCATGGCCCTCGACGGCCAGCAGTTGCATGTTGACACCCCGAGTGCATTGGCCGACGCTGGTCCTCATTCCGATGCCGAACATTGTGTTGAGCAAAGTCGATTTGCCGCTGCTCTGGATGCCCATGACGGACAAGACAAAGACGCCTTTTCCTCTCACTAATTTGCCCAGTTGGAGTAAAACTTCTTCCACCCATTGCAAGTGGATCAAATTGGAATCGCCGTCGAGTAGCTCGAGGCAGAATCCGTCCAGTAAATGCTGAGCTGCCAGTTGGGGAATTTTTTGAATTATCGACGAACGCTCTTTCGGTTCCGTGTCCATGTAGAGATGACTCAGTTCCCTCCACAAATGTTCCATGTTGAGTGCACTTTCTATCAGGTCGGATTTAGCCCGGAGAAGTTCTTCTTTCGCCCACTCTAAATCTTTTTCATCACCGGTTTTGTGTAATTTGTCGTAGTACGACGTTGACAACCTCTGAGCGTTCTCCAAAAGATGGCCAAGTTCCTGTTTTCCGCGATTGGCCAATTCTTTCTCCAACACCCGGATGGACAAAACGTGAGAGCAAGGGTCTTGGCTGTCAAGAAAACTCAGAAACAGTTGGAGTAATAGGGTCGTTGCATGAAATTTCGATTTCTTTTAAACATACTTCATGAGAATCAGTTTTTCACGCTGATTCTCATGGTATTTTTTAAATATTTTTAAAACGAACCTAACTTTGTGTATTTCTAGTTCAAAATTCAAATAAGCGCCTCCCATTTCAAAACTGGGTCTCAGCCATTTTTGATGGGCGGTGCTTAATTTGTGATGAATTTGTAGACGACGCTCACCAAAATCACCCTTTTTGTATTTCCCCTTAAGGCCCTAAGGGCGAAAGAGGGTTGTATTCAGCCGTAGGCAGTACGAAAAGGGTGATTTTGGTGATTTTGGTGAGCGTCGTACCCCGTACCAGGGGCGGGTTTGCTCTTTTTTTTTTTTTTTTAGATCGGTAATAACCTAGTCTTCATTTATTTAGATCGGATTGAAAAATCACCATTTAAAGCAGGAAGGATTCTCTTTCTTTTAAGATTTTTTGGATCTAAATACGTTGGAAAATATGGGAATGGGAGCTAAGAGAAAAAAAAGTGAGCCAGTCGCCCCACTCTCCCCTACAACACGATTGGTTTTCACGTACTCTTTTTTATTTCTAAAAACAAGAAGTATGAGCTTGAGCGCATTTATTTAAATCATTTAGTACACAGATGTTTTCAATTGATTTTGGAAACCAACGAGACGAATCTAGTTTGAATTACGGCATTCCCCCGCTCAGAAGAGTTTCACATTTCTACCGGTAGGTGACGGCTGCTGCTGTCCCTGTTTACGATCAAAACATCGTCTGCTACTATTCCTTTCTGGTTTGCAACCGACTCGGCGTTAAAAATTGTTATTTGGAAATAACCTTTTTTTATAAATTCGTGAATAGGCCTACCTAATAGCAAAAGGTGCACTGTGATAGAAAATCAATTGTGGCTTGAATCTCTGGACCTGGTTCAACGTGGACTTTCAGTAAGTGAGGTAAACCCTCTTTACCACAGACTAAGAGGGAAAAGACTACGATGGGGGATAGGGCTGAGAGGAATGCTTGAAGCTATGCTCGTCCTATGCCGTATGGTGGCGCGTTGATCTCATCCTACCAAAGCCATTATTTTTCCTCGTTTGCTTACTGATTTGGGTCTTCAAACACCGTAAATTTGCAAGTAAACCATAAACATTTCAATAGTGAATTTTTGTGCAAATATAGCTTAGATATCCTCCATGTTGTGAGAATTTTTTGAAATTTCTTTGTTATCTATATATACAATCTATAAATTCCTTTATTAAACCCCCTTTTTGCCGATTTTAAGGCCCAGAAAACGCTGTTTCCGGTGTCAGGGTCCTGTGGGGTGTTATAAGGGCGGGTTTTTGGTCTTTTTGCGGGTTTCGTGTTTTTTTTTTCACGTTTTTTATTACTTACTTTTGTTTATTCTATTTTAATATATTTTAAAATGTATTTTTAATATTTTAAAATTCATATTTAATATTTCAAAATAGAATAAACAAAAATATGTTACAAAAAATACATTTGATTTGATTTTTTTGGCGCAATTTTCAAAAAAAATGCGAATTTTAATCACGAATTTATGTCAAATACACCATTTCAAGTCTATTGAATCAATAAGTTCATAAAGCAATTCATGAAAAAATAGTTTTAGAAAAATGCACAGCTTTGCTTAAGCACTGCACAGCAAAAAACAACACAGCACTACTTACAATGAGTTTGAAGTTGCTATATTGATTGTTTCAAGAATACAAAACATTTCATTCTTACAGGATATGTTTAAAGATGCCCAATACACGTTTTAAAGTTCATTGAAACAATTAATTCATAATACAAATAATGAAAAATTAGTTTTAGAAAAAACGATTCATGGAAACTCTTCCAAAATTGTGAAACGCTACTTCAATTAGTTTGAAGTTGCTATATTGATTGTTTCATGAATACAAAACATTTCTTTCTTACAGGATATGTTTAAAGATGTCCAATACACCATTTAAAGTACATGGAAAAAATAAATTAATAATACAAATGATGAAGAAATAGTTTTAGAAAAATGGGTTCATGGATACTCTTCCAAAAACTGTGAAACACTACTTCAATGAGTTTAAGTTGCTGTTTCGATTGTTTCAAAAATACAAAACATTTCTTTTTTACAGGATATGTTTAAAGATGGCCAATACACGATATAAAGTACATTGAAACAATGAATTCATAATAAAAATGATGAAGAAATAGTTTTAGAAGAATGGGTTCATGGAAACTCTTCCAGGAACTGTGAAACACTACTTCCATGAGTTTGAAGTTGCTATATTGATTGTTTCACCAATATAAAACATTTATTTCTTACAGGATATGTTTAAAGGTGTCCAATACACCATTTAAATACACATAGTGCACATAGTGTAAATATACATAGTGCGTCGTCTGCTATAAGACACATATCGTATATTTTAGCTCTCATCTACAGTAAATTTTCAAATAAAAAAGTGACACCTGTATAGTGAGCTTAGGCTCAAATAAGAGATAGATTCCTAGTGCATCGATTGTGTGACTCTTTGGATACTTTCTGCCAACGTAATAATAATCTTACCAACTGAAGGCCTACTCTGACAGACCCACTCATATTCTGCCTCAGGCAGAATTCATTGTTGTGGGTAAGCCAGAGAATACCTTGCTAGTCTACCTGGAACGTCCCCGTTAACTGGCATGCCAGACGACGAGGGAATGGATCTGAAAGGGACAGCAGGGGAGGTTAACGGTGGGGGGAAAAATGCATGCACAGGAACTGTCAGAAGAAACTCATACAATTAGGCCCAGGTAACTACAAGTACTGCTCAAAACAATGCAAAAACATTTGCTCTCTTTTGCGATCAAGGGACAGATCAAACAGTAGCACTTCACAGAAGAGACAACGAACAGAAAGTGAAAGAGATTTTAGCAAAATGGCTCCAGAAGACTTTATTAGCATCATCCAAGAACTAGAAGCAGAAAATGTTGATCTAGCAGAAAAGTACAACAAGCTACAAACTGAAATGGACAAAATCCACATCCAAATCGGCAAAGGTACTCTTGATTGGATTTTTAAGAAAGACGAAACAGGGCAACGAGACAGCATAACTCCGTTTGGGGCCTCGAAACCAGCATCCCTCGCTGGAGCGGCCAAATCAGTAACGTTAATAGCTAAGCTGGACCCGGAATTAGATACCACCAATCTGGATGGTAAGTCAATGGATCAGTTTTTTAAAAGCAACGAACAATGGCCGACACTCCAACACTTCTCAAAGAGGAACAACCAAGCCCGCCTAGTTTTCAACAATGCAGCAGATGCCAAGAAAGCAGAACAGATTATAAAAGAAGACCCTAAACTAACCGGGACGGTAAAATCAATCGCAGAACAGTAATTTAAATGGTTGTTGCCTTTGCCACCGGAACAAATGATTTAGAGGAACTTCAAACTGAAATCGAATACCGGAACGAGCTGTTGCGAGGCAACATAAGCAGCATCAAAATTCTGTCCAGAGAAAAGGGACATGTAAAGATTTATGTGACATCCAAGAAGACGCAAGTAGCAATCCTAAAAGCAGGTATAATCCATACAAATATCAATGGCTTCAAGAAACACAACATTAAAGAAATGAATCTCAACCGGGAAATAAGATCGTGTTTTAAGTGCCATAAGCTAGACCACATCTCTCCCAACTGCCCATCAAAGACAGAAGTCTGTGGAAAGTGCGCAGAGAAAACACACAAAACAAAAGAATGTGAGCATCTGGACAGTAAGTTCAAGTGTGTTAACTGTAAAAATGGTAAGCATAAATCGGATGACCCAAAATGCCCGGAGCGGATTAAGGCAGTAGATAGGCTCAAAAAACTCTTATCATAAATGACAGAGAAACCTAACAACTTAAATAATCTAAAATGCATACAAATTAACCTACAACATTCCAAAACGGCATCACTACACTTTTTTAAAATTCTTGTAGACCTAAGTATAGACATTGCCCTTATCCAAGAACCCTATGCGTGTATTAATATTTTTAATAATGAATTGCATGTCCCTTCGGTTCCCGATATCTATATCGTCCATCAAAACCTTGATAGGAAAGATCATGCCTATGGAGCCATAATCCTAACTAAGCGAACGATTATGGTGGAAACAGTCCCAAACCCGGTAAGCAATGAATGCATAGGTATTAAAATAAATGTTGATGAGCCAATCTTTATCTTTTCAATCTACTGCAGGCCATCAAATAGCAAATTGGACGCATTAATGAACATTTTTAATAATCCTAATTTTAATCATTTCAAAACAACAATAATAGGTATGGATGCCAATGCAAGAAATAAGCTCTGGGGAAGTAGTCGCACAGACAACAAGGGAGTAGAACTTGAACACCTCATTATTAAAAATAAATTGGATATTGCTAACGTCCCAAATTCCAAACTAGAATATATTCCCTTAAAAATTTCTAAAGTGGATGTCACACTTTATGGAGACAAGGTAAAAATTTCGGGGTGGAAATTCTTGAACACTGTAACCCTCTCCGACCACCCATACATACACTTTGAACTTATGGTTGGCCGACCAAACCGACAATCAAAAGAACCAAAGGTACCAAAATTGACCAACATAGATAAAAGTAAATTAAGATCAACATTGGATAGTGAGCTGTGTAATCTAAATGTAAATTGGGATGGTTTGCAAAGCGAAGCAGACCTAGATGGCATCGTTGATAATATAACTTCAATTATAGGTAATAGTGCAATTAAATCGGAACTGCCAAGAAACAAACAGAGCAAAAGCGAACTAGATTTTTGGACACCGGAACTGGATAAACTGAAGGCGGAGATGCGCACTGCAACGGCCAAGTATGAAAAATTTCTCAAAGCCAATAACATCAAGGAGAGGAAACGTACCAGTAAAGAGTGTTCACCGCAAGAAACAAATTTCCGCTCAGCCAAACGGATGTATCAAAAAGTGCTAAGAAAAAGCAAAGGAAAAGCGTTCGAGAACTTTTGCACTATAAACATGAATAAGGACTTATTTAAGAGCCGAAGAATCTTGTCCAATAGCCAGAACACCAGCCAAGTGCCCACGGAACTTGTTGTGGATGGAAGGTCTATGACGGAAGAAGAAGAGATAATCAAAGAGCTAGGTAACAGCTTTTTTCCTGCCCCAAAACCAATTGGCCCAGAGCAGGAAGAAATTATCAACACGTATGCAAACTACAAGAAAGCAAGCGCAAATGAAGTACAACCAGGGTCATTCCATCCCAACTCGAATTTTTTCGTCGCGGAAAAAAATAGAAATTGATGATTTTTTTACAGTGTGTTTGTTATGCATCGATGATACACTCTGTGAAATCTCAGATTTTTAATTCAAACAGGAAGCTGTGAAATCGAAATCAAAGTTTCCGGTTTTGAATTAAATTTGCATGCGGTTTTTCTCGTTTTTCGACCGTTTCTACTTACGGCATCGAAAAACAAAATACATGGAAAAATCGGAAATAATTCAGGCTTTCCGAATATGTATTTAAAAATCAAATTATGTTTTATTAAATTACCTTAATACTGATTTTTAATTTTTAATTTTAAATGCATTTAGATAAAATCTCGTTGGGTTTAGAGACTTGCAATTGTTATGGTTTATAGATATCAATAATGGGTATCGTCATAAAAATTTTCAGCGTTCGCCAGACCGGCGTGAATTAGTTATGATTGATTTAAAATGAAAAGTTAGCGCTATCGCTTAACACAGGACCTCCCCTTAATCGAGCCTTGGGCAACTCCCTAGACGCATATCCCTTGGGGACTCTCCCCCTTCTAGAACTTTTGTCCTATGTTAAAGGATAGGGCTATCTTATAAAATTAAATAAATCATAACTAATTCACGCCTATCTGGCGGACGCTGAAAATTTTTATGACGATAAACATTATTGATATCTATAAACCATAAAAATTGCAAGTCTCTACACCCAACGAGATTTTATCTGAATGCATTTAAAATTTAAAATTAAAAATAATTATTAGGGTATCTTAATAAAACATAATTTAATTTTTGAATACAGATTCGGAAAGCCTGAATTATTTCCGATTTTTCCATGCATTTTGTTTTTCAATGCCGTAAGTAGAAACGGTCGAAAAACGAGTAAAACCGGTATTTCCGCATGCAAATTTAATTCAAAAACGGAAACTTTGATTCCGATTTCACAGCTTCCTGTTTGAATTAAAAATCTGAGATTTCACAGAGTGCATCATCGATGCATAACAAACACACTGTAAAAAAATCATCAGTTTCTATTTTTTTCCGCGACGAAAAAATTCGAGTTGGGATGGAATGACCCACCAACCATTACAAGTGAAGAAGTAGAAGCAGCAGTCTTCGCACTAAACGCAAGCTCGTCTCCGGGCACAGATGGGATCTCAATCTCAATTATACAAGAGGTATATTCATTACTAGCTGATACCCTCCGGATCTTATACAATAAGTGCTTAGACCTCAAATACTATCCTAAGCAATGGAAGGACGCGAAGGTAACTATACTTAAAAAACCCAATAAAGAGTCATATAAAAATGTTAAAAGCTTCCGACCTATTAGTGTTCTGAATTCCCTTGGTAAAATATTTGAGAAAATTATTTACAATAGGCTAACATGGATGTCGGTGACAGAGAAATGGTTTGGAGAGAGTCAGCATGGATTTCGTCAAGGAAGGTCAACAGTGAGTGCCATGCATTCTCTGGTCAGCACAATCGAAACAAACCGTGAAATCAGAGGTTACACAGCAGCGGTTTTTCTGGACATAAGCGGGGCGTTTGATGGGGCTTGGCCGGCAGCGATACTGGCAGCACTGACCAAAAGGAAGTGCCCACTCTATCTCATTGACATAATCGCAAGCCTGCTCAAGGATCGGACCGCGATAATCAAAACAAATCAGGGACTTTACAAATGCTCAATACAAATAGGGTGCCCACAGGGCGGAGTCCTATCTCCATTCTTGTGGATCATCCTGGCGGAAGAGCTCATAAGTATGTCGTATCCTTTCCCCTATAAAATAATTGGCTATGCGGACGATATTGCTATCGTCTGCTGGCACAAAGTTATTGATATTGCCATAAGCAATTTACAGCTAATAGCTAACGACACAGTGGCAAAATGTGATCGCTATCTATTAGATATAAACGCACTCAAAACAATTCTCATGATTTTCTCAAACAAAAGAACAATAGAGCCATGTAACTTTAAAATCAAAGAAAACATTATCTCACCCTCTGCGACTTCCAAGTTTGTCGGGTTCGAATTAGATACCAAACTCAGTTGGAAGTCACATATTGAGGAAAAATGTCGGGCAACCCAAAGACAAATCCACATTCTGAGGAGATGTTTAAGGCGCACCTGGGGTTTAGACACAAAAAAACTGGTCACTCTCTACAAAACTATTATTGTACCCAAACTCCTTTATGGATGCTCAGTGTGGTGTCGTGTTATTCTAATCAAATCATACAAGACCAAATTTCAAACTGTTCAAAGATCAATGCTCAAATGCATCACACGATCGCTAAAATATGTGCCCTTAAATTCCCTTCTAATTATTTCAAATTTCTTACCTATCGAGCTAAAAATCCTTGAATTTTCTGTCAATTATTATCTTTCTCATAAACATGTCGAATTTTCTCCCTCCTCTGCCGCAACTATTGGTGCGGTACTGCATAAACAAAAACTCGATCAAACAATGGACAGCACGCGAAAATTCCACTCGCGTAGTCACCCACCATGGGAGCTGAGCAAACTGAACTACAGATCAGAAGATGAAACTACACTTCCACCAGAAGAAAACGGCCTGGCCATCTACACTAAAAGCCACAAATCTACAGCAGGAGTCGGACTTGGGATTGTCTGTTGTGCATCAAAGGTAGTCGTCCAAACCGCACAAGAGAAGTTAGCCGCAAACACAACTGAAAACCAGGCGGAAATCCTAGGCCTGCTAGCTGCACTACAATATGCTGTTGCAAATAAGAGCAACTATACTAGCTGCAATATTTTTTGCAAATCTGTCCCTGCCCTCAAGGACTGCACTAAAAATGAAAAACTGAACGAAGCAGCAATCACCTGTAGAAAGCTATGCTACCACAATCGGGACCACATTCATCTCAATCTAGTCGCTAAAGAAGCAGAAGGTATTGACCTCGCAAAAGAAGCAGCAAAAGCTGTCCTCGATCTTGGCTCTCAAGTAACTAAAGATCAACCCTGGTCAATAGAACTTCTCAAAGATAAGATCAAGACGGAAATTCAAATGCTGTGGAGTGACGAGTGGGCCGGCAGCAAAACAGGAACACACACAAGAAGATTTTTCCCGCGACCATCGGACGCCAGCTGCCTAAATGGAAGCTACATACATCAGGAAATAACCCAAGTCCTAACGGGGCATTGCAGACTAAATCCCCATCTCCATCTCATCAAAACAATCTCATCACCGCAGTGTGAGTGTGGCCATGGCGACGAAACAGTAGAAAATTTTCTGTTCCACTGTGCACGATACGCAAGTCAAAGATCACACCTCATCCAGGCGTGCTCAAGCAGCAACAAAGCGTTTCCACCATCGCTAGAGGACATCCCAAAGTTCCGGCACATATGGAAAGAGTTTAAAGACTTCATCCTGAAGACCGAAAGGTTAAAATAAAAATATGTAGTACCGCCCAAAGTCTCAGCTCGCCACAAACAAAAAGCCCACCACGAATATTAGTCTTACCCATCACTAGCGAATCAAACAAATGCCCTCCAAGCCATTGCCTTTTCCAGCTCGTCTGCTCTCGTTCTGCCCTCGCTCTCTTCCTTCTCTCTTCTCCGTCTTCATGCCGGTCTTACCTTCTCCCTGTCACTCGTCAATGCGCAAAACCTATACGATATCTCTTAAATGATTTCTTACTCCTTCTTTGTGACTTCAAAACCTCTGTACCAACGTGCTGTGTGCCGTGCAACACCATTTAAAGTACATTAAAACAATAAATTCATAATACAAATGATGAATAAGGAGTTTTACAAAAATAGGTTCATGGAAACTCTTCCAAAAATTGTGAAACGCTACTTCAATGAGTTTGAAGTTGCTATATTGATTGTTTCATGAATACAAAACATTTCTTTCTTACAAGATATGTTTAAAGATGTCCAATACACCATTTAAAGTACATTAAAACAATAAATTCATAATACAAATGATTAATAAGGAGTTTTAGAAAAAAGGGTTGATGGATACTCTTCCAAAAACTGTGAAACACTACTCCAATGAGTTTAAGTTGCTGTTTGGATTGTTTCAAAAATACAAAACATTTCTTTTTTACAGGTTATGTTTAAAAATGGCCAATACACGATATAAAGTACATTGAAACAATGAATTCATAATAAAAATGATGAAGAAATAGTTTTAGAAGAATAGGTTCATGGAAACTCTTCCAGGTACTGTGAAACACTACTTCAATGAGTTTGAAGTTGCTATATTGATTGTTTTTCATGAATGCAAAACATTTATTTTTTTACAGGATATATTTTAAGATGTCCAATACACCATTAAAAGTACATTAAAAACATAAATTCTGAATACAAATTATGAAGAAATTTTTTTAGAAATAAAGGTTCATCGAAACTCTTCCAGGAACTTTGAAACACCGCATCAATGAGTTTTAAGTTGCTATTTTGATTGTTTCACGAATACAAAACATTTCATTCTTACAGGATATTTTTAAGGATGTCCAATACACGTTTTAAAGTATATTTAAACAATGAATTCATAATACAAATAACGAAAAATAGTTTTTGAAAAAAAAAGTTCGTGGAAACTCTCCCAAGAACTGTGAAACACACCTTCAATGAGTTTGTAGTTGCTATATTGATTGTTTCATTAATACAAAACATGACTGTCTTACAGGATATGTTTAAAGGTGTCCAATACACAATTTAAAATACATTGAAACAATGAATTCATAATACAAATGATGAAGAAATAGTTTTAGAAAAAAAAGTTCATGGAAAGTCTTCCAAGAACTGTGAAACACTACTTCAAATAGTTTGAAGTTGCTATATTGATTGTTTCATGAACACAAACATTTATTTCTTACATGATATGTTTAAAGATGTCCAATACCCGTTTTAAAGTTCATTGAAACAATTAATTCATAATACAAATAATGAAAAAATAGTTTTAGAAAAAACGGTTCATGGAAACTCTTCCAGGAACTGTGAAACACTACTTCAATGAGTTTGAAGTTGCTATATTGATTGTTTCACGAATACAAAACATTTCTTTTTTACAGGATATGTTAATCGATGTCTAATACACCATTTCAAGTAAATTGAATCAATGAATTCATAATAAAAATGATGAAGAAATAGTTTTAGAAGAATGGGTTCATGGAAACTTTTCCAAGAACTGTGAAACATCACTTCAATGAGTTTGAAGTTGCTTTATTGATTGTTTCATGAATGCAAAACATTTTTTTTTGTAGAGAATAGACAAGGGTTTTACTAGGCTTCTGTGTTTGAATAAACACAGGCTTCTGTATTGACTGTACAGGCAAAATACATCTCATCAATGCATGTCGAAATGTGTACATTGAATATGCAATACATGAGACAGAATTACAGAGATAATTACCTGAGTCTGATTAACTCGGATGAACAAAAGAATAACTCACGAGTCTCGATGCAACGAGGTTTGGAACACAGAAAAGAAAAACTTAGACCAGATTTCTTGATACAAAAACAGGGAGACAAGTTAAAGTATAACCGCGTGTTTTAGCAGACGGAGAGAAAGAGAAAGTGACAAAGGAGAGCACTGTACAGTCAAGGTGGAAGGCCGAGAGAACTCCCGCTTGTGCTGCCACCACTCCTGTATGTGCTGCCACCTATTGTGTGTTTGCTTACGTCCAACACTCCTCCTCAAACATACGTACAGGTGCAATAGTTAAATCTAGAGATTTATTGTTGTTGTTGTTGTGTTGTTTTTTTTTTTAAGAGGAGAGAAAGACAGAGAGGGTTGTATGGAAAAATAAAATAAATGTTTGAACTTCTACATGATGAAAAAATAAAAAAAAATATCATCGTTTCTCCGATGGTGTGTTTGCTCTCTCTCTAAAAAAGAAAAATATTATAAATCGGGAACTGGCACTACACCAATCGCTTTGCGTAAAATAGAGAAGCGAGGATTCGGTAATGGCTTGGTGAAAGGATCTGCGAGCTGTTCAGTTGTTGGAGTGTACTTCACGTCGATTTCTTTTGCTTCTTGCTGGGCTCTGATAAAATGGAAACGGACGTCGATGTGTTTGGTTCGCTGATGGAATTTGGGGCTCCTAGTGAGTTCAATTGAAGAAATGTTATCACAGAGCAAAGGTAGTGGTTGTTTCCAATCAGGGATTATTTCAAGTAGAAGACGCCGCAACCACACACTTTCCTTGGCTGCTTCACAAGCAGCCACATACTCTGCTTCAGTGGTGGAGAGGGCAACACAGTTCTTACGACGGCTGCTCCAGGCTATGGGGCCCTCGTTCAGAAGAAAGACGAAACCTGAAGTTGATTGTCGGGTGTTGATGTCTCCAGCATAATCTGAATCCGAGTAACCAACAGGAGCGACCAATGAGGGACCATAGCGTAGACCGTAGTTTTTTGTGCCTTGTAGATACGAGAAAATTTTCTTAACGGCTGCCCAGTGTGCCGCTTGGGGGTTTTCACAGAATTGTGAAGCTTGATTCAAAGCAAAAGCGATGTCTGGGCGCGATGACAGCATCAAATACATGAGTGATCCAATGGCCTCTTTGAAGGGAACTTGGATCGTTTTCTTGAGATTTTCTTCTTTATTCAGGAAAGCTCCAGGAGTGGCTGGTAGATTAACAGGATGGCATCCGTCCATGTGGAAACGTTGCAAGATTTTTTCAGTGTATTCCGGCTGTGACAGGTAGAGCGTTTTTTCTTTTCGGTTTCTGAAGATCGATTGGCCTACAAAGTGGTTGGCCTCAGATGATCTCATTTCGAAGTGGTCTGCAAGATAATTAATTATATCAGATATTGCTTTGGTGCTGTTACTACAAACCAGGCCATCGTCCACCCATATGATGACCATGGTGAACTCCTCCTTGTGGTGGCGATGGTAGAGACAGGGATCAGATTCACTTGGGATGAGACCAAACTTGCGGAGAAAAGCATCAAAATGTCGGTTCCATACACGTGACGCCTGTTTCAAACCATAAAGGCATTTGTGTAGGTGGCATACCAAGTTTTCTTGTCCAGCAGTAATGAAGCCTTCCGGTTGCTCCAGATATAATTCCTCCTCCAGTTCACCGTAGAGAAAAGCTGTTTTGATGTCCAGCTGCCGCATTTCGAGATCGTAGACTGCGACGAATGACAGGATTAACCTAAGTGTGTTCATTTTTGCCACTGGGGCGAAGGTTTCTTCGTAGTCTATTCCATAACGCTGAGAATACCCCTTGGCGACTAATCTTGCCTTGTAGCGGGGTTCAGTGCCACGTACGCCAGGCTTGATTGTGAGGACCCATCGGCATTGGATTAAAGATCCGCCGGGTGGCAGTGGCTTCAAAGTCCAAGTTTGATTGCGTAAAAGGGAATCATGTTCTTCCTGGATGGCTTGCTTCCAATGCAGGTGATCAGGTGAGGTCATGGCATCCAAATAGGTCTTGGGCTCACATGATTCGACTGCTGAAAGAAGTGATTCATCCCATCGTCTTTTCGGCTCACGGATTCGAAGAGGATATTTGGAATGGCGAACGTGATTGTTCGGAGCGTTGGTGTTGACATCGTCCTGTAAATGGATATTAGGCGACGGAGGATTGGCTTCTGGAGCAGGAGATATGGAAGGTGGATAGTCTACAATAGGTGTTGGTGGAACAGGATCAATAATAGGAGACTCTGGAAGCAAGATTGAATCTGAAAGATTATTTTCGTTGTACGACGGAGAAGGCGTGGTGTCGACAACGTTTTCTGGCATAACTTCTTTGGGTGCGCTGGCTAGTGGGCCTAAAAGAAGACGTCTCGCTGCAAAATCATTATCAGCTGATGTTGGGTCTTGTCTTGATGTGTCAAAGGCTTGTTCGTTAAAGATTACATCACGACTGACCCTGATTTTTCTTGTGATTGGGTCCCAGAATCGGTAGGCCTTTTGTGTGGCGCAATACCCGACGAAATGGCAGGTGACACTCTTCGAGTCGAGTTTTCTTCTTTCTGCCTTAGGTACGTGAATGTACGCAGTGGAACCAAAAATCCTTAAATTGGAGACATCTGGCTTTGTGCCAAACCAGTTTTGGTATGGAGTGTTGGGGGCCGTCTTGGTGGACACACGGTTAAGCGTGTAAACGGCGCAGGCAATGGCCTCACCCCAAAGTTCCAGGGGAATGTTCTTGGCATGGATGAGGCATCGGGCAGCTTCCATTATGGTTCTATTAGCTCGTTCAGATACACCATTTTGTTCTGGGGTGTGTGGCGCCGACGTTTCTAGTTTGATTCCATGGTTGGATAGCCATTCTTTGAATTGATGTCCTATAAACTCTCCACCGTTGTCGGCTCTCAGCGTGTGAACCATTTGGCCAGTCTCGGTCCGCAGATGATTCACGTACTCACGGAAGGAGTCAGCTACTTCTGATTTCTGTTTAAGAAAATAGACACTTCGGTAACCACTAAAATCATCAGAAAAGAGAACAAAATATCTTGATCCTCTAGGCGTGGCCACGTGCATAGGCCCGCATACATCGGAATGTATGAGTTGACCAACTTGTACCGCTCTCGTTCTTCCTGATTTGAATTTTGAGCGCTCCATTTTCCCTGACATACAGCCTGTGCAGGGATGGATACGTGATACATCATCAATGGGTAGAATAAGACCATTTACCATTTGTAGAGACGCCATCTTGCGTATCTTCGTGGTGCTTATGTGCGCTAGTCGTTGGTGCCAAACGTCGATAGATGGCGGGGCAGGTGTCGTGAAGCATGCCCAGTCACAAGGTGGGTCAACTGTGATGGCCAAGTGGTAAAGTGTTCTGCCGATGCGCTCGCCGACCATCACAACGGTATCATTTTGATTGAAGCTCACGTTGGATTCAATGAAGTGTACTGAAACGCCGACTTCTGTTACTGCAGCTATGGAGAGCAGATTGACTCCAAGATCGGGCACAAATAAGACCGTTTCGATTTTGATTGTCCGTTTGGTTCCATCTACAAGTGCCGTGAATTCAATACTGCCTTGACCGTGTACTTGGAGTTGAGCACCGCCTATACCCTTCACGAACCACGTGTTGGGTTCCACGGCTGTGAATTCTTTGAAGAATTCTCGTTGATCGGACATATGCTGCGTCGCGCTGGAATCGGCAAACCAATCTTGAGAGCGTCGCGCTATGAAGCAGGTGGAGTTAGATATAAAGCTGTGGTCTTGATTGGTTTCTGATTTGTCTTGATTTGGTCGAAAATCAGTCGCTGCAGCTCCGGTGTCGTTTGATTTGGCTAAATCATCTCGTTTACGTTTTCGGCACTCTTCATGCGTGTGCCAATCTTTTTTGCAATATGTGCAATTCACGTATGGCCGGTATCTTGCTGAACCATGGCGGTGGTGGCCGCCTCTTCCTCTATCGCCTCTGCCTCGATTCGCTCGACCACCTCTTGATTCACGTGGATTTGGTGCATAGGTGTTTGGATAATTCTGGGCGAAGAATGAGGTATCGGCCGCGTCTTGTTGACCTCTTGACCAGCGCAAAGTGTTGGATTCTTCTTTCAGCAACCGCGATGTGAGGAGTGGCATCGTGCGTTCGTTTACTGGTACACTGTCCCATATGGTTGCAAAATTGCGATAGCTCGGTGGGAGCGTGCATATTATTTTTGTCATGATCTGAATATCAGTCATGGGCGCGCCCACGTCACTCAATTGTGATGCCAGGGTCTCGATTTCAGTGATGTGGGACATCACATCATGGCTCGGGTTGTACTGATACTCGTAGAATCTGTGTTGTAGCACGTGCTGATTCTCCGCAGCGTTCTGAAGGTGCTGTGCAGAAAGACGAGTCCACATCTCGAAAGCAGTTCTGCAGTTGATAAGCGTTCTTTGCTGTTGAGGCTCGATCGTTGCAACGAGATAATTGCGTGCGAGGACATCTCTTCTCATCCAGTCGCTTATCGCCATGTAGTTAGCTACTTCTCCTTCATCATTCAGTTCGAGAACGAAAAAGAGGTTCATGAATATCGACAGTATTGTAATTTGTTTAAAAACTACACGTTCAATGCTGCATTGGGGAGATAAGGAAGATGAATATGGGTGATGGTACGACTTGCCATGAACATGCAACATGTGATGCTCCTCAAGTCTCCACCTTGGGTTGATACGAGTAGGGATAATCTCAAATGACAGACATTGTGTGCTTTGTGAAAAATGTATACCTGTTCTGGAAGTGTTTCATTTCCATTTACAATGTGCACGAGGTCATGTTGCTCAAGCTTGAGCCAACATCCAAATTTCCAGAGGGGAAAGTTCTTGCCGTTGAATTTGATCACATGGCTGACTTCTCTAGTTGGTGAATTTGCCATCTTGTCTTTGGAAGGTGTGCACTGGGCCCATAACCTGTAGAGAATAGACAAGGGTTTTACTAGGCTTCTGTGTTTGAATAAACACAGGCTTCTGTATTGACTGTACAGGCAAAATACATCTCATCAATGCATGTCGAAATGTGTACATTGAATATGCAATACATGAGACAGAATTACAGAGATAATTACCTGAGTCTGATTAACTCGGATGAACAAAAGAATAACTCACGAGTCTCGATACAACGAGGTTTGGAACACAGAAAAGAAAAACTTAGACCAGATTTCTTGATACAAAAACAGGGAGACAAGTTAAAGTATAACCGCGTGTTTTAGCAGACGGAGAGAAAGAGAAAGTGACAAAGGAGAGCACTGTACAGTCAAGGTGGAAGGCCGAGAGAACTCCCGCTTATGCTGCCACCACTCCTGTATGTGCTGCCACCTATTGTGTGTTTGCTTACGTCCAACATTTTTTACAGGATATATTTAAAGATGTCCAATACACCATTAAAAGTACATTGAAACCAAAAATTCCGAATATAAATGATGAAGAAATAGTTTTAAAAATAAGGGTTCATGGAAACTCTTCCAGGAACTTTGAAACACCACATCAATGAGTTTTAAGTTGCTATATTGATTGTTTCACGAATACAAAACATTTCATTCTTACAGGATATTTTTAAGGATGTCCAATACATGTTTTAAAGTATATTGAAACAATGAATTCATAATACAAATGATGGAGAAATAGTTTTCAATGATGAAAAAAATCGATGCCGATGGTGTGATTCACTGTCCCGTACTGTGCCATGTTGACGGCGTCTCAGTGATTTACATTGTAGTGTCGCATTCAGCAAGAGTATTAATTGCCATTGTGAATTTAATCATGGCAATATTTCCCTTCCGTCAGGTCCGATGTCTGTGGTACACAGAATCCGGTATTGACAGCTGTTATTCTGTTCCTCGTCAGGCTACTTTATATCCCGAAATTTTGAAATTACAGTCGGAGAATCGCTTTTCGATCCGTGGTATTAGATGGCAAATTGAAGAGTCGGCATGAATTAAGAAATTTATGCTTTGTTATGAGGCGCATCATCTTTTAAGAACTCAAATAATTCGTTCGTATTTGATGATGTTTGAACCTTATAAGCATAATTGCCGGGAAAGCATGTATCACCAGATTCAATATGAAACTTTATACCAGAATTGGATGCCGACTCTTGTGAGACGTCGTTCAACCCATTAACACCGTTGCGGCTATATTGTGATTTTTTTTAAATTTATGTTTACGTGATTTCATTTACTTTTTTTTCTTTCTTTGTGTTTTTATTATACTTTATTTTTCTGTCTGTTTTTTGTTATTACTTCTTGGATGAGAGGTTTAAAGCTGCGGGTTGGGATGTTCCGGCAACACGCTGTCCGATTGGTAAGCTCAGGCAGCTCTGTCGATGTGCTAGCAGGCCTCGAGTTATGTTGTTCCTCTCCCATAGGTTAACTTCATACAAATCACGCTTGTACCAAGTGTGATTGCAAAACACAACTCGTGAATAGGCCGCGTTTAGAAGGGTTATGTGAAGTTAGTATTATCTTGGATTATTGATGATGTATACAATTGTGGGTGCTCCTCCTTGGAGGTCTGGGCGCCGATAATTACATGGAATTGGGGTTCTATAGGTAAAGAGTCGGCAATTAAGATATCTTTAGCGTATCCGGTAGATACCAGGTACATGTAAGTATTTGTCTTGCGGTCAACTGAGTCGTAGAGGGCGAAGTGTTGAATTTTACGACGAGTTGTGTTTTGCAATCACGCTTGGTACAAGCTTGATCCGATATTTACCCCTACAACGAAAATAAAACAAAGGAGAAATCGTGAAAACACCGTGGGATGGGATAGAAGGGGGAAAAGGGATAAAACAATAAATTCCATATTCAATTCGAAATTCATCTCATTAAATAAGTTTTGAAAAATTCAAAAATGACGCAAGTTGTAGAGCTAACGACGCTATTTTTCAAACTTTTCGCGTCGTTCTAAGCCATTTGGTTCCCTATTTATAGACCGTTAAAGTAGCCGGATTTTGATAAGCTCCTCCCGCGTGTTCCTAAACGTTTACATCCATTTATGGATGCCAGGCCCTTAAAAATTAAAAAAAAAAATCAGGAAGTAGTCAACCTCCATGGCTACTTCTAAAAAAATATATCGATATCCCTTGTAAAAAATTTGATTTTTGGGAACGCCACGAAAATCGCCATTTACATAAGGTTCTCTCGCGCGATGCGGTGCTTCCACCACATCATCCAACTGAACTGACAGATGATGATTGGCAATTGTCACTGGATATTTATATAAGATTAGATCACCAATGAGCTTATTTTTATTTCGTTTTTCGTTTGGCAATGTTTCTTCGGAATGATAATGGGTAAGAGAGGAGATGGAAGTTGGAGAAGTTCAAGTTGGAGGACTATCAGCCCTTCTTGTTCGTTTAACTGGTGGTAAGGGTGGATAAAGGCCAGGTTAAGGAACGGAAGTAACACTACTTACGATAAACAGGCTAAACACTGTTGCTAAATAGATCAGACGAGGAACTCAAAGGTAAACCAATTGCCTACAGAGGGAGATAAAGAAAAACAATTATGAAACTTAATAGTGTAGAAAATCCCGTCGTTACGAGAGCCGGCCGGAAGGTGCGCCCTAGAAAGAGACTGGACCTCTGAGCGGGAGAAGTGGAGCCGAGTCGAGTGGCTCT
This sequence comes from Daphnia pulicaria, assembly GCF_021234035.1. Taxonomy (NCBI): domain Eukaryota; kingdom Metazoa; phylum Arthropoda; class Branchiopoda; order Diplostraca; family Daphniidae; genus Daphnia; species Daphnia pulicaria. The sequence continues at coordinate 28,963,743 of NC_060913.1, forward strand.
ACTAGCGACGATCCGCCGACCTAATTCTTTTCCATTCAGAGCAAAATCAGATTAAAAACAACATCTGTCTCAGAAACCACAACTCGATAACCGCTCTGTGCGAAACTAGTGTCAAGTGTTTTAACCCCCTTTTTTTGGTTCACTTTCGTTCACTCTCATTGAATTATCGCCCCTTTCATTATTCCATTAGATTTATCAAGTGTCAAGTTCCCATTCAAAGTTTTGTGTACTTCATCAATATTCATCAATCACTCATACATCATACAAGTAAACTTCCAAGCGTGTCATTTATTTATTTACTTGGTGATTTACAATAAATACAAGCTTGAATGGAAAGAATGGAAGAATTATAAGAAATAGAATTAAGAGTAGCAAGGCCGGGAGAAGAAGAATCGGATGAAGAATAAACGGAAAAAGAAGATGACGAAGAAGATGGAGAAGACGACGAAGATGTGAGAAATGACGACGAAATCAGTAATCAAGATAACTGTAACAGAGCGCTCGGCTCACTCCCGTATCTGTTCCCTTTTTCTGCTGCAAAACAATCGCCAACTCTGACTACTAGATGTCAGCGCCAGCTGCGCTTATTCCACCAGAAGCGATTTATCAAGAAGCGCAAAAGCAAGACTCAACCGGGCGACAAGAGCGCGTTTAACTTTAATTACATTTTTCTCTTATTCCCTTACCTTTTATCTTTTACTCCATTACATTTTACTTCATGTCCCTGAGGTATATTTATATACGAAGGTCCTTAACAATATAGGGTGTGGGGTATAGGGGGTAGGGTAGTAGTAGCTAGTAGTGAAATTCAGAGGGTTTAATGTCCATTTAGTTATCCTTTATACGTTTTTTCCCTGAATGACCAATCGTCACCAAATTTTGTACATAATTCTGTCAAAATTTGATACATGTCCTAACGGGGTTTTCATTTGTTTTCATTACTGTTTTAAAAATTTAATTTGCGTACTTGTTACCTAGCTGGTTGCCGAATCCTAGGCAGTGAATTAGTTTTTTTTTGTAACCTTCCAACTGTCAGTGCATGCTCAGCAGTGTAAACAAAAAGAAAAAAAATTTGGATCTTCCCTAGCAAGACAAGTTTTCTGCTATGGGAGTGGAGAGTATTAATTATTTGATTCGGTTTTATGTTCGATTTCGATTTCGTCTTTATTCTTCTTTTTACTTTGTATTTTCCCACTCTTATTTTTTTAACCCTTTTTGTTTTATTTATATTACCTCTTTTTGTTTACTATTTTTTATCTTTATTTTAATAAATTTGGTTGTCCAAGTAAAATTTCTATGCCTCCTTTTTTAACAGTTAGTCATCAACCAAGAAGTCGAGGAACATTTTAAAAATGTTAGATTATATTCATTTTGAAGCTCTGGGTCATCTCTCCCTTCTTCCTCTGTCCTCTCCTCGGTCATCAAGATCTTCTTGCGGTCGTGAAGAGTTACCACCGATCTTCCACTTCCAGTTACCTCCGAAAGCTTATTAAGAGGAATTTTTCAAAAATTACAAACTTAGTTTTCTTTTCCGACTTGATCGAGATTCGAACACCGAACCATGCGAATGGCAGCCTGGGTTGATGACCATTAGACCATCCTTGTTACATTAATGGAAGGGAAAAAATGGGTATGATGGTAGCTCGCTATCTATTAGCCAAGACTCATGTAATGCAACATGTGACCGCATGATAGAATTGTATTGTTACTATAGTAATAAGTGTTACTTTAACTTAATCTAAACATGAAGCGGAGGCTTCGCCCCGCCACCCCACGTCGCACCACTCATAATATTATGAGTGGTGCGACTTCGAATATTACGAATATTATGATAATATTGACAGATTATTAGTCAATTAGTTAATAAGAATCAATTAATTTAAGAGAATAAAGGGAAACACAATTTTCCAAACATAATAGTATGTATTTATCTACTATTTAACCTTGATTTTCTGTCTCTTTAACGTTTAAAAAATTCCCGAAGGACATTACTGAAGGAATCTTGTTTTTCTCTTATTCCTTTATCTTTATCTTTTATTATATTTTGTGGCTCGTTTTACCCTTCTCGGAACTCTAGAAATAGTCGTTATATAACCTTTGTCTGTCTCGTCTGAAATTGGTTTTTGCCTCTTTTTGACAAGGTCGGGCAGGATTGTATAACTTTTTAACTTGTCTGAACCTGTTTTCCCTATGCCTTGCTTGTTAAAAAACGCAGCTGGCATGAGTATATAAACCCGATGTAAAAGCTATTCTGTTCCGCACTTCTCTCTCTCATTTTACCCGTATATTACCGAGGCATTCGCTCCTCTTTTTTGTACTGTTTTGTATTAAATTCAATTCCATTTAAGTGTTGTCAAATCTTCTTTAAACTAGTATCGACCCTTTACTAGTTCATCAACTAGCCTGACGCTCGAGCGCCGCCTACCATTTGTACTCAAGTAAATTGTAGTTATCGTTTATTCTTGTCTGATTTATATTAGGCCTATTGTTCTGTCTTACTAGTAAAAATACACGGGTTAAACCAAAATCGTTCATGTCCCAACCATGACGCAACAACCAGATTTGCATTTATGTTTTACAGTTAATTGACTAAAAGATGGTTATTTTTAAATTCAATTATTGAACTTTATGTGTAAAAATTTGAAAATATGACTTAAGCAAACTAAACGTAAATAACTTGCAAGGATATTGGACTGTGACAGAAAAATCCCGTTTTAAAACCAAAAAGTCTGTGAAGAAAAGTGTGAATTGTGAATAAGTCCGACTTAAATATAGGCCCTGAATTTGTCATTTAAGACAGTTTTCAACTGGCTTACGACTATCCCTTCGCGGTGAGCTGATAAGCTTGCTTTTCTATCTTATTAGTGTTCCTCCATGGTAATGTCTCCATTTCCTTTCAGTTCCCTCTTGCTTTTCGTATATTTTCTTGTGCAAATGAAACGAAAAATCAAATTGAACGCTAATTTTTTCACATAAATCGAAATAAAATAAAATAAAATTGAAAATTGAAATAATAAAACGTTTTGCTTATATCAAGATTTGAACCACTAGCACACATGTGATAAGAATATTTGAATTCCGAATGATAATTTACTTAAGTCAATTTCATTAAAAGAATCATATTTTTTAATTAGAACTTTTAATTAGCAAAAAACAATCCTCAGTCATGTAAGTTTAACATATCGGTATGCTCTGGTGTGCGGCCCCACTTATTCGAGCTCACGCACAACGGTGTGCGGCCCCACTATGTCGAGCTCACGCACAACTTACTTGATCCACCCGAAGCGCTAACCATTACACCCAAGGACTGTAGAATAGAACGTATAAAAATAATTTTTGTTTGACAAAAATCTAGTATAATATTAGTGTTCCTCCACGGGAATGTCTCCATTTCCTTTCAGTTCCCTCTTGCTTTCTCGTATATTTTCTTGTGCAAATGAAACGAAAAATCAGAAAAATCAAATTGAACGCTAATTTTTTCACATAAATCGAAATAAAATAAAATAAAATTGAAAATTGAAATAATAAAACGTTTTGCTTATATCAAGATTTGAACCACTAACACACATGTGATAAGAATATTTGAATTCCGAATGATAATTTACTTAAGTCAATTTCCTTACAATAATCATATTTTTTAATTAGAACTTTTAATTAGCAAAAAACAATCCTCAGTCATGTAAGTTTAACATATCGGTATGCTCTGGTGTGCGGCCCCACTTATTCGAGCTCACGCACAACGGTGTGCGGCCCCACTATGTCGAGCTCACGCACAACTTACTTGATCCACCCGAAGCGCTAACCATTACACCCAAGGACTGTAGAATAGAACGTATAAAAATAATTTTTGTTGGACAAAAATCTAGTATAATAAGATAGAAAAGCAAGCTTATCAGCTCGCCGCGAAGGGATAGTTGTAAGCCAGTTGAAAACTGTCTTAATTGACAAATTCAGGGCCTATTGTTTAGTCGGACTTATTCACAATTCACACTTTTCTTCACAGACTTTTTTGTCTTAAAACAGGATTTTTCTGTCACAGTTCAATATTCTTGCAAGTTATTAACGTTTAGTTTGCTCAACTCATATGTTCCTATTTTTACACATAAAGTTTAATAATTGAATTTAAAAAATAACCATCGTTTAGTCAAATAACTGTAAAACATAAATACAAATCTGGTTGTTGCGTCATGGTTGGGACACCAATGATAACGTCATCACGGCGATGCTATGGACATCTGGTGGTTTTTAATCATGCTTAACCATCCATAACGAATATATTTAAATAAAAAATATTCGACAAGAAAGAATTAATTTTAAACTTAACACGTTATTTTAAACTTAACACGTTAAGTAAATGACAAGCACGTTAAGAATGGAAAGTGGAATTTAAACCTAAGGTGAAAAAGTTGTAGTCGCCACCGCAAGATGTCACCAGTCATTAAGTGAAAAAGTTGTAGTCGCCACCGCAAGATGTCACCAGTCGTTAAACAATTATTTTAACAGTTTTTCGTTAATTACTGGAAAACGAATTAAGTAAATGCAATTATTTTTGTTCTGGTCGCACCGCATATTTTTTTTGTAATTATTAAGACCAATAAGTCCGAAATCTGTCGTTAAACATCCGAGCTATGGAGCGGGACATACAGACAGACAAAGTGACATGGTATTTTTTTTTCTGCGTATGCGATTATTAGCTTCGCCCTTCGGGCTCGCAATTAGTGTTCCTCCACGGGAATGTCTCCATTTCCTTTCAGTTCCCTCTTGCTTTCTCGTATATTTTCTTGTGGAAATGAAACGAAAAATCAGAAAAATCAAATTGAACGCTAATTTTTTCACATAAATCGAAATAAAATAAAATAAAATTGAAAATTGAAATAATAAAACGTTTTGCTTATATCAAGATTTGAACCACTAACACACATGTGATAAGAATAATTGAATTCCGAATGATAATTGACCTAAGTCAATTTCCTTTCAAGAATCATATTTTTTATTTAGAACTTTTAATTAGCAAAAAACAATCCTCAGTCATGTAAGTTTAACATATCGGTATGCTCTGGTGTGCGGCCCCACTTATTCGAGCTCACGCACAACGGTGTGCGGCCCCACTATGTCGAGCTCACGCACAACTTACTTGATCCACCCGAAGCGCTAACCATTACACCCAAGGACTGTAGTATAGAACGTATTAAAATAATTTTTGTTTGACAAAAATCTAGTATAATATTAGTGTTCCTCCACGGGAATGTCTCAATTTCCTTTCAGTTCCCTCTTGCTTTCTCGTATATTTTCTTGTGCAAATGAAACGAAAAATCAGAAAAATCAAATTGAACGCTAATTTTTTCACATAAATCGAAATAAAATAAAATAAAATTGAAAATTGAAATAATAAAACGTTTTGCTTATATCAAGATTTGAACCACTAACACACATGTGATAAGAATATTTGAATTCCGAATGATAATTTACTTAAGTCAATTTCCTTACAAGAATCATATTTTTTAATTAGAACTTTTAATTAGCAAAAAACAATCCTCAGTCATGTAAGTTTAACATATCGGTATGCTCTGGTGTGCGGCCCCACTTATTCGAGCTCACGCACAACGGTGTGCGGCCCCACTATGTCGAGCTCACGCACAACTTACTTGATCCACCCGAAGCGCTAACCATTACACCCAAGGACTGTAGAATAAAACGTATACAAATAATTTTTGTTTGACACAAATCTAGTATAATATTAGTGTTCCTCCACGGGAATGTCTCCATTTCCTTTCAGTTCCCTCTTGCTTTCTCGTATATTTTCTTGTGCAAATGAAACGAAAAATCAGAAAAATCAAATTGAACGCTAATTTTTTCACATAAATCGAAATAAAATAAAATTGAAAATTGAAATAATAAAACGTTTTGCTTATATCAAGATTTGAACCACTAACACACGTGTGATAAGAATATTTGAATTCCGAATGATAATTGACCTAAGTCAATTTCCTTTCAATAATCATATTTTTTAATTAGAACTTTTAATTAGCAAAAAACAATCCTCAGTCATGTAAGTTTAACATATCGGTATGCTCTGGTGTGCGGCCCCACTTATTCGAGCTCACGCACAACGGTGTGCGGCCCCACTATGTCGAGCTCACGCACAACTTACTTGATCCACCCGAAGCGCTAACCATTACACCCAAGGACTGTAGTATAGAACGTATTAAAATAATTTTTGTTTGACAAAAATCTAGTATAATATTAGTGTTCCTCCACGGGAATGTCTCCATTTCCTTTCAGTTCCCTCTTGCTTTCTCGTATATTTTCTTGTGCAAATGAAACGAAAAATCAGAAAAATCAAATTGAACGCTAATTTTTTCACATAAATCGAAATAAAATAAAATAAAATTGAAAATTGAAATAATAAAACGTTTTGCTTATATCAAGATTTGAACCACTAACACACATGTGATAAGAATATTTGAATTCCGAATGATAATTTACTTAAGTCAATTTCCTTACAAGAATCATATTTTTTAATTAGAACTTTTAATTAGCAAAAAACAATCCTCAGTCATGTAAGTTTAACATATCGGTATGCTCTGGTGTGCGGCCCCACTTATTCGAGCTCACGCACAACGGTGTGCGGCCCCACTATGTCGAGCTCACGCACAACTTACTTGATCCACCCGAAGCGCTAACCATTACACCCAAGGACTGTAGAATAGAACGTATACAAATAATTTTTGTTTGACACAAATCTAGTATAATATTAGTGTTCCTCCACGGGAATGTCTCCATTTCCTTTCAGTTCCCTCTTGCTTTCTCGTATATTTTCTTGTGCAAATGAAACGAAAAATCAGAAAAATCAAATTGAACGCTAATTTTTTCACATAAATCGAAATAAAATAAAATTGAAAATTGAAATAATAAAACGTTTTGCTTATATCAAGATTTGAACCACTAACACACGTGTGATAAGAATATTTGAATTCCGAATGATAATTGACCTAAGTCAATTTCCTTTCAATAATCATATTTTTTAATTAGAACTTTTAATTAGCAAAAAACAATCCTCAGTCATGTAAGTTTAACATATCGGTATGCTCTGGTGTGCGGCCCCACTTATTCGAGCTCACGCACAACGGTGTGCGGCCCCACTATGTCGAGCTCACGCACAACTTACTTGATCCACCCGAAGCGCTAACCATTACACCCAAGGACTGTAGTATAGAACGTATTAAAATAATTTTTGTTTGACAAAAATCTAGTATAATATTAGTGTTCCTCCACGGGAATGTCTCCATTTCCTTTCAGTTCCCTCTTGCTTTCTCGTATATTTTCTTGTGCAAATGAAACGAAAAATCAGAAAAATCAAATTGAACGCTAATTTTTTCACATAAATCGAAATAAAATAAAATAAAATTGAAAATTGAAATAATAAAACGTTTTGCTTATATCAAGATTTGAACCACTAACACACATGTGATAAGAATATTTGAATTCCGAATGATAATTTACTTAAGTCAATTTCCTTACAAGAATCATATTTTTTAATTAGAACTTTTAATTAGCAAAAAACAATCCTCAGTCATGTAAGTTTAACATATCGGTATGCTCTGGTGTGCGGCCCCACTTATTCGAGCTCACGCACAACGGTGTGCGGCCCCACTATGTCGAGCTCACGCACAACTTACTTGATCCACCCGAAGCGCTAACCATTACACCCAAGGACTGTAGAATAGAACGTATACAAATAATTTTTGTTTGACACAAATCTAGTATAATATTAGTGTTCCTCCACGGGAATGTCTCCATTTCCTTTCAGTTCCCTCTTGCTTTCTCGTATATTTTCTTGTGCAAATGAAACGAAAAATCAGAAAAATCAAATTGAACGCTAATTTTTTCACATAAATCGAAATAAAATAAAATTGAAAATTGAAATAATAAAACGTTTTGCTTATATCAAGATTTGAACCACTAACACACGTGTGATAAGAATATTTGAATTCCGAATGATAATTGACCTAAGTCAATTTCCTTTCAATAATCATATTTTTTAATTAGAACTTTTAATTAGCAAAAAACAATCCTCAGTCATGTAAGTTTAACATATCGGTATGCTCTGGTGTGCGGCCCCACTTATTCGAGCTCACGCACAACGGTGTGCGGCCCCACTATGTCGAGCTCACGCACAACTTACTTGATCCACCCGAAGCGCTAACCATTACACCCAAGGACTGTAGTATAGAACGTATTAAAATAATTTTTGTTTGACAAAAATCTAGTATAATATTAGTGTTCCTCCACGGGAATGTCTCCATTTCCTTTCAGTTCCCTCTTGCTTTCTCGTATATTTTCTTGTGCCAATGAAACGAAAAATCAGAAAAATCAAATTGAACGCTAATTTTTTCACATAAATCGAAATAAAATAAAATAAAATTGAAAATTGAAATAATAAAACGTTTTGCTTATATCAAGATTTGAACCACTAACCCACATGTGATAAGAATATTTGAATTCCGAATGATAATTGACCTAAGTCAATTTCCTTTCAAGAATCATATTTTTTAATTAGAACTTTTAATTAGCAAAAAACAATCCTCAGTCATGTAAGTTTAACACATCGGTATGCTCTGGTGTGCGGCCCCACTTATTCGAGCTCACGCACAACGGTGTGCGGCCCCACTATGTCGAGCTCACGCACAACTTACTTGATCCACCCGAAGCGCTAACCATTACACCCAAGGACTGTAGAATAGAACGTATACAAATAATTTTTGTTTGACAAAAATCTAGTATAATATTAGTGTTCCTCCACGGGAATGTCTCCATTTCCTTTCAGTTCCCTCTTGCTTCCTCGTATATTTTCTTGTGGAAATGAAACGAAAAATCAGAAAAATCAAATTGAACGCTAATTTTTTCACATAAATCGAAATAAAATAAAATTGAAAATTGAAATAATAAAACGTTTTGCTTATATCAAGATTTGAACCACTAACACACATGTGATAAGAATATTTGAATTCCGAATGATAATTGACCTAAGTCAATTTCCTTTCAATAATCATATTTTTTAATTAGAACTTTTAATTAGCAAAAAACAATCCTCAGTCATGTAAGTTTAACATATCGGTATGCTCTGGTGTGCGGCCCCACTTATTCGAGCTCACGCACAACGGTGTGCGGCCCCACTATGTCGAGCTCACGCACAACTTACTTGATCCACCCGAAGCGCTAACCATTACACCCAAGGACTGTAGTATAGAACGTATTAAAATAATTTTTGTTTGACAAAAATCTAGTATAATATTAGTGTTCCTCCACGGGAATGTCTCCATTTCCTTTCAGTTCCCTCTTGCTTTCTCGTATATTTTCTTGTGCAAATGAAACGAAAAATCAGAAAAATCAAATTGAACGCTAATTTTTTCACATAAATCGAAATAAAATAAAATAAAATTGAAAATTGAAATAATAAAACGTTTTGCTTATATCAAGATTTGAACCACTAACACACATGTGATAAGAATATTTGAATTCCGAATGATAATTTACTTAAGTCAATTTCCTTACAAGAATCATATTTTTTAATTAGAACTTTTAATTAGCAAAAAACAATCCTCAGTCATGTAAGTTTAACATATCGGTATGCTCTGGTGTGCGGCCCCACTTATTCGAGCTCACGCACAACGGTGTGCGGCCCCACTATGTCGAGCTCACGCACAACTTACTTGATCCACCCGAAGCGCTAACCATTACACCCAAGGACTGTAGAATAGAACGTATACAAATAATTTTTGTTTGACACAAATCTAGTATAATATTAGTGTTCCTCCACGGGAATGTCTCCATTTCCTTTCAGTTCCCTCTTGCTTTCTCGTATATTTTCTTGTGCAAATGAAACGAAAAATCAGAAAAATCAAATTGAACGCTAATTTTTTCACATAAATCGAAATAAAATAAAATTGAAAATTGAAATAATAAAACGTTTTGCTTATATCAAGATTTGAACCACTAACACACGTGTGATAAGAATATTTGAATTCCGAATGATAATTGACCTAAGTCAATTTCCTTTCAATAATCATATTTTTTAATTAGAACTTTTAATTAGCAAAAAACAATCCTCAGTCATGTAAGTTTAACATATCGGTATGCTCTGGTGTGCGGCCCCACTTATTCGAGCTCACGCACAACGGTGTGCGGCCCCACTATGTCGAGCTCACGCACAACTTACTTGATCCACCCGAAGCGCTAACCATTACACCCAAGGACTGTAGTATAGAACGTATTAAAATAATTTTTGTTTGACAAAAATCTAGTATAATATTAGTGTTCCTCCACGGGAATGTCTCCATTTCCTTTCAGTTCCCTCTTGCTTTCTCGTATATTTTCTTGTGCCAATGAAACGAAAAATCAGAAAAATCAAATTGAACGCTAATTTTTTCACATAAATCGAAATAAAATAAAATAAAATTGAAAATTGAAATAATAAAACGTTTTGCTTATATCAAGATTTGAACCACTAACCCACATGTGATAAGAATATTTGAATTCCGAATGATAATTGACCTAAGTCAATTTCCTTTCAAGAATCATATTTTTTAATTAGAACTTTTAATTAGCAAAAAACAATCCTCAGTCATGTAAGTTTAACACATCGGTATGCTCTGGTGTGCGGCCCCACTTATTCGAGCTCACGCACAACGGTGTGCGGCCCCACTATGTCGAGCTCACGCACAACTTACTTGATCCACCCGAAGCGCTAACCATTACACCCAAGGACTGTAGAATAGAACGTATACAAATAATTTTTGTTTGACAAAAATCTAGTATAATATTAGTGTTCCTCCACGGGAATGTCTCCATTTCCTTTCAGTTCCCTCTTGCTTCCTCGTATATTTTCTTGTGGAAATGAAACGAAAAATCAGAAAAATCAAATTGAACGCTAATTTTTTCACATAAATCGAAATAAAATAAAATTGAAAATTGAAATAATAAAACGTTTTGCTTATATCAAGATTTGAACCACTAACACACATGTGATAAGAATATTTGAATTCCGAATGATAATTGACCTAAGTCAATTTCCTTTCAATAATCATATTTTTTAATTAGAACTTTTAATTAGCAAAAAACAATCCTCAGTCATGTAAGTTTAACATATCGGTATGCTCTGGTGTGCGGCCCCACTTATTCGAGCTCACGCACAACGGTGTGCGGCCCCACTATGTCGAGCTCACGCACAACTTACTTGATCCACCCGAAGCGCTAACCATTACACCCAAGGACTGTAGTATAGAACGTATTAAAATAATTTTTGTTTGACAAAAATCTAGTATAATATTAGTGTTCCTCCACGGGAATGTCTCCATTTCCTTTCAGTTCCCTCTTGCTTTCTCGTATATTTTCTTGTGCAAATGAAACGAAAAATCAGAAAAATCAAATTGAACGCTAATTTTTTCACATAAATCGAAATAAAATAAAATAAAATTGAAAATTGAAATAATAAAACGTTTTGCTTATATCAAGATTTGAACCACTAACACACATGTGATAAGAATATTTGAATTCCGAATGATAATTTACTTAAGTCAATTTCCTTACAAGAATCATATTTTTTAATAAGAACTTTTAATTAGCAAAAAACAATCCTCAGTCATGTAAGTTTAACATATCGGTATGCTCTGGTGTGCGGCCCAATTATTCGAGCTCACGCACAACGGTGTGCGGCCCCACTATGTCGAGCTCACGCACAACTTACTTGATCCACCCGAAGCGCTAACCATTACACCCAAGGACTGTAGTATAGAACGTATAAAAATAATTTTAGTTTGACAAAAATAAATAGCCTTTCAGCCTAAGTGCAAAAGAGAAGGGTATAGGCAGCACGAAAAAGGGTGAAAAGGGGGGAAAAAGAGCAAAATTTATCAGATTTTAAGAACCGCCCACCAAAAATGGCGTGGGGTCCGTTTTAAAATGGGGGGAGCTAATCTCAACTTTGAAGTGAGATTACGGGGGGAAATTGTTATTTTAAAAATATAAAAAAAATACCATGAGAATCAGCGTGAAAAACTGATTCCAATGATTTTTTTTTCAAACGGATCCCTTATTCATGCACCAACCCTATTGAGAAACAAAAAGACTCAATCAATGCTATTGCTATTAGCCTGAAATTTGGTAACAAACCCGCTGAGCCTACAACTTTTCAAAATTCCGCTTCAGTAAAATCAAATTTCAGTCAACAAATGGAGCAATTAACTGACTCAATGATAAATCTTGGCGAACTAATTAATTCTAGTATTCTAAAAGATATTTTGCGTAATCAACAACGCGGAGGGCAATCAAATGGCTACAATCAGCAAAATCAGTCATCCTTTTTTAACCCCGCCCCTCAAAATAACTTCAATAAATCGCGACCCGGCAACAGGTTTCAGCAACTCCCGTCTGGACCTCCTGCGGAAACCTTCAATTCTTCCGGTCATCCCTCTCTTATTCCACTTCCACATTTTACGCAACCAAATTTGTCTCAGCAGCAACTTTCCCCACCTTCCCACTATCCGACCTCACGGTTTCACCAACTTCCGCAACCGTTCCTCCAGACAACTCAGCACCAGCCCAGTCAATTATCTGAAGAACCTTATTCGTCGCCAAAATTCGGTAGTGAAAGGCGACTTTGCTATTCTTGTCGTCAACGGGGTCATGAAATCAAAGACTGTCCTGACAGAATATCCATGTAGGGACATAAAAAAAGAAAACTGATTGAACAAAAAAAAACATATTTAAAAAACACAAGCAAAAATATATATATATAATAATTATAAATTCTAAAAAACCAGAGAAACAAATGAAAACACAGAATTTCAAAAAAAATATTAAACGAAACAATTCATTGCTGAGTTTTGCTATGTGCTAAGTCAGTAAAGTATAAACTCGGTTGCTAAGTGCTTCAATATTTTAATTTTTAAAATTAACCTGCTAAGCTATGTGCTAAATAAGTTAAGAAAATCTTCTACTACTTTAATGTGCTAGATATTTTCGTGTTATACCACTAGCTATGTGCTAAAATTGCTTTTAAGCATATTTGTTGCTGCATGCGCTATATGCCAATTGTAGTTGTTTGTTTTTTATTTGCTGAGTGCTTAGGGGAGTTCAAACAAGCTAAAAAGTGATTTTGTAATATTTTTTTGTGTTTAAATATTTCAAACTGGCTACTTTTCTTCTTTTTAGGTAAAATTGTTTCCCCCACTTATTATACCAAATGTTTAAATAAGATCTAAGTGATCTGAGATTTAAAGCTACGTGCTCAAGCAATTTGATTCCCCCTCTTTTCATTGGGTCTGTTCTAAAAATATTCACTTTGGTGTAGACTTAACTTGTAACTTTTCTGGGTATTATTTTATCATTGATAAGAAAATGCAATTGTTGACGAACAAGTAAAATGAGATTCACCAAATTGCAAAATGATAAAGTTGCAAATTCTCATCCATTCGGAAATGAAACTTAAAATGAAATATAGCTAGGGTCTTCCGCTTTAAGAAATACTCTCCCTTCTAACTTCGTTAATTCTATTTTGAAAAATAAATAAATAAAAAAGAAAACAAAACAAAAAAATAGTAGAAAAAAAATTATTTAAGTAAAAAGAATAATCAAAATACTGAAAAAAATAGCAAACAACAACAAAAAAATTTATGCATACTTGCCAATCAAATCAATCAAATCAAATCAAAATTTTACAATCAAATGTATAACAACGTATGTCAACAACAAACGACACAAATCAAAACAAAAAAAAACACCCTACTATCCATGCAATCACATATATTCACATATCACTTTCACACAAATAACGTAAATGAACTTGAAACATTTTTTCCTTTGTAATCATTTGGGCGGATATATATATATGCATGCACCTTTTTCCACATCTCTTGACACACTTCTCCGCTCATCGAAAGCTGAAAAGCTACTGAATTTGATATGTCCCATCGTTCTATTGTTTACCTCCTTCGCCCTCCCATCCACCGATAAGTTCGCGGGAAAAAATGTCCAACTCCCAGACACTTGCCTTTCTACCTTCTCTATTTTTCTCCTCCGTATTTTGGTAAAACATTTTTTGGGGAAAGGAAACAGCCAGGTGTTCTCAATATAGTGTTAATTATACCTTTCACTTTTTCCTATGATATGTCCCTTTTTGTCGCCTTGTTCTTTTCGCGCCTCTTTTTTCCTCTCTTTCTCTCTTTTCCTTTTACTATTTTTAACTTACTTATTTATTATTACTTATTCCTATACTTAAAATTCCTTTACTTACAACTACGCTGCATATGTTAAACGCGTATTCCATTAATCCCAAATCATGTTGCTCCTCATCATTATTAACTATTCATCAAAGAAAACGATTTAATTCGCATCATCCGAAGAACAACGTCACATCAAACATGCGCAAGTAGTGCCAACAGCACCGGATGTGTCAACTATTCAATGCACACCCATTCCTGTCAATTTTACTACTGAAATCACTATTTGTGGCGCACAGCCTCGTTTCAAAAAAATTTACTGTCAGCCGAACCGGATGGAAATTGACCAATTTCACTCCTTGCTATTGGACAACGGGGACCGTGAATTTTAATGACCGTCTACATTCGTATCGCAATCACACCTGGGAGCTAGTTGAAACTTTAATCGTAGTCCTTCAACGTGATCTTGCCGACGCTTTTCGCTATACTGACGTCAACTTTTTCGAATATCACCATAAAGCAAATCCTGCATATCCTGACGCACAATCAAGTCCGATGGATATTATTGCCGATCTCACGGCCTCAATCAACGAAAATTCGGCGAAAGGTTGCACTCAAGATACTACTATTGGCGCATCAAATGTTATTGTCGCTACGGTGGAAAAAACCAATTCTACATTCCAAAATTTCAAAAACTTTATGCACACTTGTGTCATCGTTCTCTTTCTCTCGTTGGGTGCCGCCATCTGTCTTGTGACCAAATGTTTCGGAGTAGCGCGTTTCTTAGCATTCTTGCATAAGAAATTCAAATCACCCGAAGGTTCTACAGTACCTACCCGAAGTTTGGAAACGCGCGAGAGAAGCTTATGTAAAAAGCCGATTTTCGCCGCGTTCCCAAAAATCAGGTTCTTCACGGAGAGTATTGAAATTTTTTTTTAAAGTAGCCATTATGGTTGGCTACTTCCTGAATTTTTTTCAGATTTATATAATTAGGGGGAGGGCATCTACAAATGGATGTAAAAGTTTGGAAACACGCTGTAGAAGCGTATTAAAAAGTGGCTACTTTGCCGCTCTCTAAATAGGGAAAAAATAACCCTATAAAAACGCTAAAAAGTGCAAAATAAACAGCTTCGTTAGCTCTATGACATTTGTCATTTTCAATTTTTTTGACTTTCATTTAATATAATGAATTTCAAATTGAAAATGAGATTTGTCATTTTAGCCCATTTCTCCCCTTCTATCCCACAGCGCGGTGTTGTCGCGATTTCTCCTTTGTTTCATTTTCGGAGGTGGGAAATTTTCGCCTTTGCTCTAGTAGGCGATATTTACCCTTCCTCTGTTGTTTGTTTGCACTTTTTAGCGTTTTTATAGGGTTATTTTTTCCCTATTTAGAGAGCGGCAAAGTAGCCACTTTTTAATACGCTTCTACAGCGTGTTTCCAAACTTTTACATCCATTTGTAGATGCCCTCCCCCTAGTTATAAAAATCTGAACAAAATTCAGGAAGTAGCCAACCATAATGGCTACTTTTAAAAAAAATTTCAATACTCTCCGTGAAAAACCTGATTTTTGGGAACGCGGCGAAAATCGGCTTTTTACATAAGCTTCTCTCGCGCGTTTCCAAACTTCGGGTAGGTACTGTATATATTTGGATCACTCCGAATATGACGAGGCTCCTGTTTAGATTCCGTGACGTAATATCATAGGGCCGAGAGCGATGTAACAGAACGCTCGGCTCACTCCCGTATCTGTTTCCTTTTTCTGCTGCAAAACAATCGCCAACTCTGACTACTAGATGTCAGCGCCAGCTGCGCTTATTCCGCCAGAAGCGATTTATCAAGAAGCGCAAAAGCAAGACTCAACCGGGCGACAAGAGCGCGTTTAACTTTAATTACATTTTTCTCTTATTCCCTTGCCTTTTATCTTTACTCCATTACATTTTACTTCATGTTTTTCTCTTATTCCTTTATCTTTATCTTTTATTATATTTTGTGGCTCGTTTTACCCTTCTCGGAACTCTAGAAATAGTCGTTATATAACCTTTGTCTGTCTCGTCTGAACTTGGTTTTTGCCTCTTTTTGACAAGGTCGGGCAGGATTATATAACTTTTTAACTTGTCTGAACCTGTTTTCCCTATGTCTTGCGTGTTAAAAAACGCAGCCGGCATGAGTATATAAACCCGATGTAAAAGCTATTCTGTTCCGCACTTCTCTCTCTCATTTTACCCGTATATTACCGAGGCATTCGCTCCTCTTTTTTGTACTGTTTTGTATTAAATTCAATTCCATTTAAGTGTTGTCAAATCTTCTTTAAACTAGTATCGACCCTTTACTAGTTCATCAACTAGCCTGACGCTCGAGCGCCGCCTACCATTTGTACTCAAGTAAATTGTAGTTATCGTTTATTCTTGTCTGATTTATATTAGGCCTATTGTTCTGTCTTACTAGTAAAAATACACGGGTTAAACCAAAATCGTTCATGTTTGTCTTCATCATTTGTGCCTTAACATTTTGAGTAAATTCGCCTCTTTAGTTATTAAGTATCTTCGTATTGGTGACACAATGATTGTGTTGGGTCAACCTTTACATAACGAAGAAGTAACGGTTTTAAATAAAAAGAGACAGATAAATGGCAATACTCTTGTAGAAAGAGAAAGGCCAAGCCAAGACCAGGTCAAGCAAAATGCAATAAAAACCGCGGAAATTGGAACTCAACCGTGTGTCGCCCAACACGAATTAGAGCAAAAAAATAAAGCTGAACTCAACCAGGAAGAGAAAAGGTCAAAAAGAGTGACAAGCCGTCCTGATAAGTTCAAAGACTTCTTTATGGACGAGTAAACTTTCTACTTTTTATACAAACAACGCTTCGAAAAAGAGGCGTCCCCCAGAAAAACAACTATATAAGGCGACTTAAACAATAGAGTAGTCAGTCGACAATTTTCAACCATCCTACTATCCGTTAAATCAAGTTAAAATGGCTCTCTTCATGTGGACAAAGTGTCCTGTATGTACCGAAGGGAGAGCAAAGGAAACAAGATACCGCATTCAGGAAACCAATAGAAGAATCTTCTATTGGATTCAAAATGGAGAAGAGGAAGAAAGGGAAGAAGACTCTCCATACGTCTTCTTCTGTGAAAACTGCGAGGAAGACCTCGACAACTGGGGAGGACAACCTGACGAAAGACAACCAACGGAAGCCGTAACGGAACAGAAAATTGTGAAAAAGAAGAGCCGGAGCCGAAACGTTCGAGACAAAACGAAGCCAACGGAGGTGACGCTGAAGAACCGGAGCCGAAGCGGCAACGGATCGCTAATTTAGACAATTCCGTCGTCGAAAAAAGCAACCCCAACCCAAGCACTTCCGGAACCATACCTCCAA
Organism: Daphnia pulicaria; assembly: GCF_021234035.1. Taxonomy (NCBI): domain Eukaryota; kingdom Metazoa; phylum Arthropoda; class Branchiopoda; order Diplostraca; family Daphniidae; genus Daphnia; species Daphnia pulicaria. The sequence goes on from NC_060913.1 coordinate 28,981,339, forward strand.
ATATAGAGGAGTGAAACACTCCTCTATTATTATTTTTTCCTACCCCCTCAAACGAATTCACATTTTTTTGTGTTCGCTCATTGATGTTTCCAAAATAAAAGGAATGAAGCGGTCAAAATTGAAATTTATTTGCTGAATTCATCAGTCATGGGAAATTGTATCCATGACATCGTGTCCCTAGTCGTAAGCAAGGAATCACATTCAATTGATGTTCAAAAAATTCGGAAGCAAAGATTAATTGTTGCGGGACGCAACAAAAGAGGAGGGGGAGTGATGTAAGGATTCCGCCAGGCTCATAGCATGTAAAAAGGGACACTTGACTTTCTATAGTCACCCTTGCTATTGAAAAGAGTAAAGGCCAAGAGTAACCGACACAAACTAGACCCATAACTTCCACAACAATTTAAACCTTATGCCTTTCTAAAAATTCCCCTTTGTTTATGAGTCAGCCAAGGCCAAAAGCTGACGCTACTAAAAATGCGCCCCATTCTTCAACATTTCAAAATGTAATAAATAGAACTAGCAAGTAAAAAGAAGAGTCAGTCCGGCAGTTCAGTTCCGCCAGTTCCTTCTAAACTGTTCTTTCTCTGCACTACTTGATTCTACTCTATCCGAAACTCTCTCTCTGGACGAACTTACCGAGAAGTCTTATCATCATCCGTGCTTGAAACTCTTCCAGCCTATCTTCCCTCTTTCATTCTTAGTGTATTAGAAAATGAGGTAAATACAAGTGTTCATTTAACCTTATCTCAATTCTTATGCTAGTAATTTACGCAATCACGAAGCCTAAGTTATTACATTGGTGGCAGCGATCTATCCGAACTCGTGTGTCTTTATTTTTCATATATGTTCGCAACTGTGTACCATCACGTCAGGTTCGGTCTCCAATAATTTATTATTGGATGTAAAAATCACAGTCATCGACGTTCGATGTATTTTTGGTCCCAGAACCCTCGTGTGGTGGGTACCGAATGAGTAAGATACGAGTCTTACGTCATTCGAAGCGGCTGTCGAAGGTTTAGCGATCGTACCAGGAACACGGCGTGGATCTTGGCAGTCGATAAGGGATTGATCACGAGTATTTTTGTGGCTTTCAGAAAAAAATCAAACGAGTCAATCAAAAATCCTTCTTATTGATTATGTCAAAAAGAAAGCAAAAAATATAAAACAAACCCTCCAATAATTAAGAAACGGGAATAATGAGCAAAACACACATTTCGTATAGCAGTTCTGTTGGTCTTCGGCCAACTCTGCCTGTTTATTATTTTATTAAAACATAGCAGTCTGGTTGGTATTCAGCCGACTCTACCTTTTTTCTTTTTCATAAAACATAGCAGTTTTGTTGGTATTCAGCCTGCTCTGCCTCTTTTTTCTTTTATATAACAGATAGCAGTTTTGTTGGTATTCAGCCGACTCTACCGCTTACATTTTTTACAATCATTCATGGCAGTTTTTTTGGTCTTCAGCCGACTCTGTCTACAATTTCATTAATAATAACGACCGCCGAGCGTTTCACAGTAAATTTTTATGAGTAGACTTTTAAAATCTGGTTAATGATTTTAACCAAACAATCAGAAAAGGTTGATGACCGAATGGAAGGAGTAACTATCGACACTCCTAAGGAAAAATTAGGAACACCAGGCTTTTTGAGAAGTATAGGGTCAATTTTTAGTAAATTATCGCCTAAACAATTTCAAAGACGACCAAAATTGCCCCAACCAACTGACGCCATTCAAGTAGACGATTCGCAACCCTCTTCTGAAGAGGACGACTTGGACGAAGGACGAAAAATATCTTCATCTGCGACCGTTGCCACTTCTGGGAAGCGCGTGCCAACGACTTCTCGGGAGTTGCACAGATGGCTTGGACCATCCAGCACGCGAAAGAATGGACGGCTCGCAAGGAGGCCGGCCTTACAGAGTTCATCGGGAGCCTTTTC